>NC_072460.1:216092-531092 GCF_027596085.1 Anoplopoma fimbria | reverse complement strand
ATGATGTTCTGAGAATAATCTGCTTGCAAAAAATGTAGAAAATGTCAAGCCAGTGCTCTGAACACTGAGCCCCCCTTAGGTTAAATAGAACAGCATTCTGCAGTGACAGGACTCACATGTCAGCTGAACTTGTTTTAAAATGCCTGCCTACAAAATAAGCCTTTTTTCACAGCACACATTTTTATTTGGCAGATTTGAGCCTCAATGATAAATGTATTGATGGTTGAATTCCATTTAGCTGCTCCAGTGTCAGAGTCCTGATATCTGCATGCTGGCTCACTGTCATGACTTATCGGGACACTTGATCATTAATGTGCTTCATCAAAACTATTTTTATGTCCCATATATGTACCACTTGTGGTTGTTTAGTATTAAATACAATTAGTTGGAGGAGTGGTGAAAAAACTATTATGCAAAAATAATACAAAATTACGGGAAATATCTGTTAATTATTATATAATATCAACACCAGGAAACATTGTCCATCAGCTGTGACTATGTTTGACCAGGTGTCATGTATGTACACAGAGACTCTTCTCTTCCACCAGGACAAGAGGTTAGATTAGTGCTTTAAATGTTCAGATTTTCAAACAGAAGCCTCAACTTGACCTTCACACGAGAAAATTATTAACTGATTTGTTTGTCAAAAGAGTGTCAACTTCCCCAAACCACATAAGCAACATTAAGACATGCTATAATTACTCTAATATACTAGCACCAACACGGTTTATTTTCTAGTCTTAAATAGTGCTTTTTTTAAATTTTTATTAATTACGTAATTAATGAATGATATTGTCTTTGTCTTTGAAGGTAATGCATGGCCACTGTTAGCTAGTTAACCATGCATGCTAACACCTGATAGGCTCGAGAAGATGGATGCAGTTTAATCCACTCTTTTTGTAAAGACAAGATCAAATTGATGTTTTGGGTCAATTCTTAATATATCTCCCACCAACCTGACTAGAGATCTGATCAATCTAATCACATTACTGGATTAATTAATACTCTGCAGACATATTTAACTTATCCACTAAACAAGACATAGATTGCTAACATTAAACACACACACACTTTCACACACGTACATGAATGCATGAAAAGTGACAGGTGCACAAACACATTAATCACTCTGTGGCCAAAAAAGATCTGCTGGGTTTACAGAGCCAGAGTCTGAAGAGAGTGGTAGTGACAGACGATGTGTGTATGTGTCTGTCTGTCTGTCTGTGTGTGTGTGTGTGTGTGTGTGTGTGTGTGTGTGTGTGTGTGTGTGTGTGTGTGTGTGTGTGTGTGTGTGTGAGTGAGAGAGAGAGAGAGAGAGAGAGAGAGAGAAAGTGGAACTGTGTACTGTGTACGTGTCTCAAAGAGGAAGAATGTTTGAGTGTGCGTGTCTGTGTGTTAGTGTGTGTGTGTGTGTTGTGTGTGAGTGTGTGAGTGTGTGTGTGTGTGTGAGTGTGTGTGTGTGTGTGTGTGTGTGTGTGTGTGTGCAGGGTGTAGAGGAGAGTCACGGAGGTTGCAGGGTTTTTGTCCGCAGTGTGGCTCTGATATTTCAGAATTGCTCAGAGTCAGGATTGTTACATAAACTGGCCTCTCCTCCTCCCTCCGTCATTCCTTCACTCTCTTCTCTCTCTCTCACACACACACACACACACACACACACACACACACACACACACACACACACACACACACACACACACACACACACACACACACACACACACACACACACACACACACACACACACACACACACACACTTCTATTAATGAAGGAGGTACCACAATGGTGATAGTCTATGAAAAAATGCCAGAAAGAATGCTGTCATACAGTTTCTCACTATTGTAAACACACATAACTATGCACATTACTCTAAAAAATTGCCTCTTAGTTTGGAATTTCTTACACATTCCATGACTCCGAACTTCACTCTAATAGAAATTCTAAATCAGTCAAAACTGAAATCTTAAGAATTGCCAATTTAAATATTGTGATTCCAATAAGTGGAATTTAAATTGAAATTCATAATCCTACAGTTGCATCATAATGTCCCACAACAACTGTCTTCTAATTCCGGAATGTACCAAAAGAAAATTCCGTGTTGTCATGACAACGAATGGAAATGGTTCCAGAATGCTGTGATTCATAATCACACACATAACCATCACTGTCAGATGTTTTAAACAGTTTGAAGTCACTGAGAAGTCACAGTCTTTTCCTTTTTCCACAAAACATTTGTGTGGGAGGTGAAACCCCTCAATATGTTCCTTAAGGGATCTTGTATTTGAGGTGTTGCTGTTTTAATCCCTTTAGTCGATGCTTAACTGAGAGGAAAACACATGACTGTTCCATTATATACCAATATACCAAATATATATGCCCATATAGCAAAACTAAGAATAAGAAATTACATTATCAAATAATTCATTATTCATGAACACTAAACATGTAAATTCCCCCTCCTTCCCCTCCCCGTCGGTGGGAAATAACAGTCTGTTCATTCCTCCACAAAATGGAGGCTGCCTGGCATCACGCGTGGCAGTCCCAGAGTGCTTGTAGCCTATTAGTTCCCCTGCGCATCATCACCGCTGCCTGGATGACAAGCACAACAAGCAGAGAGCTGCAAGCATCGTGCACAGACAGCGACACAATGTCACGTCTTGCCTCCTGGGATAAATGGACATCAGTGTGTGTGTGTGTGTGTGTGTGTGTGTGTGTGGGTGTGTGTTGGGGAGGAGAGGAAATAGATGGGGGTGTATTTGTATTTGAGTTTGTGACCGTATGAGCATGTTTGTGTGGGTGGGGATGTGCAGATAGTGTGCATGTGTGTGTGTCTTACCAGTGTGACCGTGTGTGTGTGTGTGTGTGTGTGTGTGTGTGTGTGTGTGTGTGTGTGTGTGTGTGTGTGTTTGAGAGGGTGAGCTGACCCAGATCTGCTTATTAGCATCAGGAGGAGGGGGACGGCAGTCACTTAGAGCTTTGTGCCTGAGCAGTGAACTGTGCTCGTGCTGCATTGACACACCATCAAGCATCATACAGTAACACCCATCTCCCACACACACACACACACACACACACACACACACACACACACACACACACACACACACACACACACACACACACACACACACACACACACACACACACACACACACACACACACACACACACACACTTTCCTTCAATCATCCTTTTCACCCTTTGCTCCAAAATATCTGTGCTATCCAGGAAATAAATCCACATAGAAAACACACTTTGTGCATTGTTCAATTTCATATTCTTTTGGCCATGAAAGCCTCAAGGTAAAACAATGGCAATATTATAGAGAATTTATAAATTAAATAAAAATGTTTTAATCTGAACATCAGAAATCAAATGTATCCAAATGTGTAGGACAATTTGCCATAATCCCAAAATGCATTACAATATAGCAGAAGATATTCATTGTTTATCGCTGGATGATTACATCAAATGGAAATAGTGTGTCTTACGCATAACTCTAGACAATAAATGACTGAATAATTTTTTTTTTTTATTAGAATCTAAAAGTTCTGTGGGGTAGAACCCTCCTTCTCTAAAGATATATTTGCAGATTAATCGTGCTGCATTGAAGAGGTTTATAATACAGTCAGCCTATGCATGTTTGTATGAAATCCTCATTTAGATATTGTATTTCAGTTTGCTATCAAGATCGGCCCTGGCCAGATTATATCACTTAATATTCTAGTTTAAAAAATAAGGTGATTGGTTATTGATTCACCAAAATGGTGCATGCGAAGGATTAAAATTGCCGTAATGTGAAAAAAGGAAAATATTTAGTAAAAAACAAAAGATTATCTGCAAAAGCTGATGCTTCCACTTCTAATCAACAACGTGGGGGAGCCTTTTAATACATACATCAGATTTATCTATGGCATTAATTTACCAGGAGTATTTTTCCTTGTACATTTGTTAATTAACTGACTACTGTAATACACATCAAAAGCTATTCTTTATCTATTTGAGCATTTTGAAATGCATTCATGCAATTTAGGATAATCAAAATCAGAGTGGAGATCTCCAACATGAACATGTGCATTGACTGACTGTTATGAACTGAAGCAGGCTGGGTTGTACAGTAGCTTAAATGTGCAGGTGTCCCACATCACCAGCTGAGGCTTCACTCGGTCAGCTCAGAGTAACAGGATGGCAGACAGAAAGGAATCAGGGACCTCAGGGCCTGAGGGGAAATGTCTGTTCACATGATTGAGATGTAGCTTCAAAATGGACTCATCCATTCCCATCCTATTTATTCAGTTGACCCCTGATTTGAGGGGATGAGTGACTCGAAGAAAATGGCAGTGAGACTTGAAACATCTCTTTCAGTTTGCTTACGGATAAAACAATGGCTCTGTAGAAAAACGTTTGACTATTTTTATGGCTGCATCATGACATCATCTGACAACGATTATGTAAGATTTAAGAGGTAAGTTACAATTGCAATTTTCTACAAAGCAGTTTTAAATTTTAAACAATATTTTGATTATTTCTGATGTTTATATAGAGTCTGACTATAATAGTGATCAGGCTCTTTCCCTAAATAAAGGAATATAATAATACTAAATAAATCAGTGTCTCTAACATGGAGTGGAGCACGACCCCTGGTGGTAAAATGTGGACATATTCAAAATGCACATGTATTGTGCTAAAGGAGAGCTGAAGATAAGATAAGATAAGGTAAGGTAAGGTAAGGTAAGGTAATCCTGTATTAGTCCTTTACTAGTGAAGGAGACGTCCTGCGTCATGTCATTGGGGTGCAACCTCACATGTGCAGTAAAACATTGTCTGCTCTTTCCTGAATGCTCATTAGCTGGCACTAGATCATACATGCAATGGATGAGAATTATAATTCTACAATTATTGAAAATACCTTTAATAAAGGACCATTAAAATGCATTTCATTGTAACGTCTGTTGTCTTTCTGCAGCGACTCCTTAAGTAAGTGTAAGTTGACACAACTGTTTTAAAACGATTAGGAACCAAAAGTCTGCGGCCCGAGTTCCCCGTCGGCTGTATTTTGCAGTGACGCACTTCCAAAATGGCTGCCAAAAAGGAGCCGGTGTACCAGATCTTCTCCTTTCAGGACTGTAGAACCTCCCCCGACCCGACGTGTGAGGTCCCCGCCCGGTGCCGGGGCCCCCGCCGGCCCCTCTGGTGATCGATAACGGGTCCTTCCAGACCCGGGCCGGCTGGGCGGCCCCGGGTCCGGGTCCGGGTCCGGGTCCGGGTCTGGACGCTCCCCGGCTGCTCTTCAGGTCTCTGGCGGCCCGCAGCAGAGGCGCGGCCCGCAGCGACACGCAGATCGGGAACGACATCCCGAACCTGGAGCCGCTGCGGTGGCTCCTCAAGAGCCAGTTCGACCGGAACGTGGTGGTCAACTTCGAGATCCAGGAGCTGATGCTGGACCACGTGTTCACTCACCTGGGCATCGGCTCAGAGGTAGAACGGGCTGCTCACTCTCTCACTCACTCACTCACTCACTCATCACTCACTCTCTCACTCACTCACTCATTACTCACTCACTCATCACTCTCTCACTCTCTCACTCACTCACTCATCACTCTCTCACTCTCTCATCACATCACTCACTCTCACTCACTCTCACTCACTCATCACTCACTCACTCACTCATTACTCACTCACTCATCACTCACTCACTCACTACTCACTCACTCATCACTCACTCACTCACTCACTCACTCACTCACTCACTCATCACTCACTCACTACTCACTCACTCACTAACTCACTCACTCTCTCACTCAGTCATCACTCACTCACTCATCACTCACTCACTCATCACTCACTCATCACTCACTCACTCATCACTCACTCACTCATCACTCATCACTCAGTCATCACTCAGTAATGCTGGCCGGTAATATTGAGCCCTCTCTGTTTTATATCAAGGTCAAACTATCTCATCATGACATCCAGTTTATCACCCAGCATGCCTTTCTCCGTGCTCCTCTAGGGCGGTGTGGAACATCCCATTGTGCTGACAGAGGCGCCCTGCAACCCGCTGCACTGTCGGCAGATGATGTCAGAGTTGCTGTTTGAGTGCTACCGCGTTCCGCACGTCTCCTACGGCGTTGACAGTCTGTACAGTTTCTACCACAATAACACTCAAAGGAACCTCCAGCCACCACACACCGGCCTCGTTCTGTCCTCAGGATACCACTGCTCTCACATCCTGCCAGTCATCAACGGCAGGTGAGGATTCACAAAAAAAAAGCTTCTGTGTTGGATTCGCTCTTTCAAAGTTGATCTCTTAGAAAGGCTTTGTTTCGCTGTTTAAGACTCTTAAGTTTGTTCTGTAGAATCTAACTTTGATGTTGTTTTGATTCAAGGTTCGATGCGGTGAACTGTAAGCGTGTGAACGTGGCTGGGAGTCAGGCAGCATCCTACCTGCAGCGCCTCCTCCAGCTGAAATACCCAGGTCACCTCGCCGCCGTCACACTGAGCCGCGTGGAGGAACTGCTGCATGAACACAGTTACACTGCTGTGGATTACCATGAAGGTACACCGTGTCAGGGAGAACATACACATAGGTTGACACACTTAGAGCTTCTCCCAGAAAGTTCACAAATCTGTTTAAGTGTTGAATTGCTGAAGAAATGTATCTTAAGTAACATTAATAAACTCCACACTGACATGAATTTGATCCTTTTGGCCGGTGGGGGTGCAGTTGGAACTACGAGACAACATGGAGCTGCATACAAACCCTTTTCTTCCTCTCTGTTTTACTTAATTTCCTTTCCTTCTTTTTTGTGTTCTCCACAGAGCTTGAAAAGTGGCGCAGCCCAGAGTTTTATGAGCGGGAGGTTCACCGTATGCAGCTTCCCTTCTCGTGTAAGGTGCCGGGCGGCTCTGTGAGTGTGGAGGAGAGGCAGGAGAGACGAGCTCAGCAGCTTCGACGGCTTCAGGAGATCAACGCCCGTCGCCGGGAGGAGAAGCTGCTGCAGGACCAAGAGAGGCTGGACAGACTTCTGGCAGTACAGGCAAGGCGCCTATGCATCTTTTGCTGTTTATTCTGAAGCCTTTTAGTTTTTTCCAGATCCCATTAATATGCATGAGACTTAACATACAGTAGGGAAGACTTTTTGATTACAAATAGACAAACTACAAAAAGGCTACTTGTCCGGCTAAGGAATGATTGTGTTCACTACAACGATAACCATAAAACATCTGAAATAAGCTCTAACTAAATACTGCTTGATTATTAAACACAGCTGTTTTGTGCAGCCCAGCGATCAAAGATTTTGTTTGTGTGCAGGAACTGCTGGAGGACGGCCTGTTGGATCAGTTCCATAAGAGCCTGGTGGAGCTAAACATGGACTCGGCCGAGGAGCTGCAGTCGTACATCAACAAGCTGCATCTGGCTGTGGAGCAGGGCAGACAGAAACTGTTGCATAGCGACGGAGCGGAGGGAAAGACTGAGGTGGGTGTTACTCCACCAAATCAGAGAGGAACAGAATCAGGAAATCTTGATTTGTTGTTATCTTGTAAGTACCTTCTCCACATTTTAAGGTGTGTTTGACAAACATCTATATAGTTAAAACGTATTGGATTTTTAGAATCAAATAAACTCTAACATTTGCTGGAATAACTGGGGTGTATCGCATTGTTTATATAAGCAGTGTTTTATATGTATGGACTTGGCGATAAGTTAGGTATGCTAATGCTTCAGTTGCCAACAGTACTAGGGCGGCTGTGGCGTAAGGTAGCAAGGTAGTTCTCCAATCAGAGGGTCGGTGGTTCGATACCCGGCTTCGGCAGTCGATGTGTCCTTGGGCAAGACACTTAACCCCAAGTTGCTCCTGAAGGCCATCGGTGTGGACTGATGATGAATGTTAGTTAGAGTCTGATGGTGGCACCTTGATGGTAGCCTGTCATCAGTGTGTGAATGGGTGAATGATATGTAACATACTACTGACTGTAAGTCGCTTTGGAGAAAAGCCTCTGCTAAATGACTCTGTAATGTAATGTAATGTAATGTAATGTACTGTAATGTAATGTAATGTAATGTAATGTACTAGGCCTTTTCACAGCAGTCATTGCTTACATTAACATTGCTTATGGCCCTGTTGCATTTATGTGGACTAGGGCCTTATTATTGTGCATGCTGGTTCACTGGAATGGCTGTGACACACTAAATAGGATATGACCATAATTAGTGTTATTGATCAGACCTGAGTTTAACCTGTGATGACGTGTCAAAATGGCTGCTGTTAAAAAGGCCTTTGAGGAACCAAAGTGGACATTGTATTCTCCACAAACGTAATGAGAGCAAATGATCTACTTAGGAACCACTGAGCTGAGGTCACATTCAAAGCAACAATTATTAATACGGTCTACATGTTCTAGCCATGAATGTGCTGCGGGGCCTCACTGCAGTGGATGTGCTGCCGCTGACATGAAGCCTGAGGCTGTTCTGTTGCTCTCTGCCAGGTGTCTGAGCTGGAGCAGCCGATGGACGAGGGAGATGGAGCGGTGCTGATGGATCCTGACTTCCCTGAGGACACGCTGCCAGAAAAACCTGCTAATGTGGTTCAGGTAGTGGCACAGACACTGGAGATTCCCCGAACAGATATTTAGATCCTCATTATTGCTGTGCAGGCAATTATCTGCCAGTTTAGTGTTTTGGAGAATGTGTTATAAAAACTTTTTGGGCCGTATTATGTTTAGGTGCCAGAACAGTGAGGAAACTAGCAAACTTTGCTAATAAGATGATACATTTGGTACGAGGCATTAGCGTTGGTGAAAATGAACGTTTGTCTCGTCTTCAGCCCGTGTTCAACATGGCGGAGTACCACCAGTTGTTTGTAGGGACGGAGCGTCTGCGGTGTCCAGAGATCCTGTTCCAGCCCTCGCCAACCGGAGAGGACCAGATGGGGCTGATGGAGACGTTACAGTATGTCCTTGCCAGGTAATAAGAAATCATGCAAGCATACAAATGGATTACACGCATTGTCTTTTATCTTTGCTCAAAACATTCTTGTTCAGAACTAATAGTTAGTTAATAGTTGTACTATTTACATTGATACATTGGTATTTATGTCTTTCTTACATCTTCTGTACCACATACAGGTACACACCAGAGCAGCAGGAGGCGCTGGTGAGCAATGTGTTTCTGACAGGAGGGAACATGCAGTACCCCGGTATGAAGGAGAGAGTGGAGCGAGAGCTGCTGGCTATGAGGCCCTTCCAGTCACACTTCAAGGTACAAGGTTTATTTTTACAACTCTATTTAGCATTACACATTCCTACTTCACACGCTTTAGATGTTGACCAATAAAGATAGATATTGTCATTTTATGTGAAAACACATGTACTGACACAGCTTGCATCACAAAAATAGGGAAACCAGTTAACTAGGCTTTACTGTCCCAATACTCCAGACTAAATCCTGTTACTACATCTGAACTCTGACTCACTCCGTCACAGGTGACAATGGCGTCGCAGCCGGCCCTGGACGCCTGGTACGGGGCGAGAGCCTGGGCCTTGCAGCATCCACCTGGTGGAGAGGGAGGAGCAGCAGAGGGATGGATCAGCAGACAGGAGTACGAGGAGAAAGGCGGCGAGTACCTGAGCGAGCACTGTTCTTCTAACATCTTTGTTCCCATGAAAATCACAAAATCAGTTCCTGCTCGCCCCTCCGAGCCCTCTGTTACCACACTGACATCTAACGGAGCTTCTGCTGCTGTCACCACGGTTACGCCTGCCCTGACTCCTTCCTGTTCTACTGTTGCTGCTGATGTTTCTTTGGTTACTTCCTAAATTGGGATCACTGTTATCGTGTTTCTCTGATGTTTAATGTGTTCCGGAAATTCTTTTTGAATGAATGTGTTTTTACTTTTTTGGTGCACACACTTTCATTCAGTTTGACTTGTCTTCTACATTTCTTTGTGACTTGTAATGTTTTACCTTTTAACAAACCCCAAAGAGCAGGTGTGAAAAGGTAAAGAAGACTTTGCTCTTTGATTATTGTTGTGGATTCAGATCGGTGGTCCTGCCCAAACATGATTGGAACTGCAATTAATGAGTTGTGTCTGCTATCAGGATTTTCTCTGTGGTAATTTAAAGAAACACCACAAAACCAAAACATCAGCTTAGAAATATAAGTTGCATTAGCTGTAGCTTTTTTTTTTTTTTTTTTTTTTTTTTAACAATATTAAGACACAATCTTTTTCTTTTTGTACCAACAAAGTCACCATTCGGTAATGGGAATAGGCTTCCTGTCTGTTCTCAATCTTCATTTATTTGTTTTTGGTCTCCTGTGACTTTTGTAACTTCTGACTGGAACTGTTTTGGAAATACAGCTTTGTTTTATTTCCATGATGCTTGAGAAACCATAAGTGACCATTCATATTGAATGGTCATCAAATGAATGATCTTAAAAGGTCCAGGGGGAATATTTCCTATACTATGTAAACAGAATTGGTTGTTTTTAAGAAAATATATTTTCATGTCATGAAAAGTCTTATATTTTTCAGTCTCCCTTCTTCAGTCTTGTTGTTGTTTGTTGCAACTCACTTTAAAGCCAATAAAAGGATGAGTTTACTGAAATCTCACGCGCACACACATGCGCACATAGACACACACGTTTTCTGATTTACCTCTAGTTGTATTCATCTATGCAGACAAGTTCTGGTTTAATAACCTAGGTTTTATCTGGCCAAATACAATTTAGGGGAATAGACTTTTTTGAGGGCTTACAGCATTGAAAGATGCTGGAGGTGTGACATGAATATGAATAAAAGCCGCAACCAAGGTTTATTATTAACCTTAACACCAATAACCAAATCTGCCGTTTATGCTTTTGATTAATCAATTAGTTTTTTTGCCTATAAGATTTAGACTTAAAAATGCACATTTCTGTTTACCAAAGCATCTTGAAATGCTTGTTCTTTTCTTAGCAACAGTTCAAACCCTAAAAATATTCACTTTACAGTGATAAAAAACAAACAAGAAACAAATACTCACAATTGACATGCTGTTATGAGAGAATATTTGCTTGTTTTTGTTTGAAAAATATCTAAAATGTCAAAGCTGATAATTTATTTTCAGTTAAGACTAATATATTCAACCTTGATGAATAATTCCAAAATATTTACAAGGAAATATACGACTAGAGGGAAGTAAGAAAAATAGTTTTTATTTATTTTTTTGTTTGGTAGAACTTACCTTTTAAATGCAGCATATATTTATAATAAGGTGTTTCAATATAGTTTCACACCACTAGATGGCGCAGATAAACACAAAATCTAGTTGGCATATTTTCGGCCTCTGACTGAGCATTTCACAATAACAGATCTATAATACAACATAATTAGATTGACCTTTCATGTCATGTAGATTTGCTTCAATCCAAGAATTTTAAACTCCCTTTGAGAAGCTGATTTATTCAAGTCTGCAGTGCCAGCCAGCTTTAAGGAGAGACTTTCTCACTGTTGGTTCCATTAATGCTAAAAACTGATGGTGTTGGATTCTGAGTGCCAGTTGAAAAAAATGTGCTTTGTGTCCAGCCTACTCTTTGACAAAACCACAGTTTAATCAGCATAATGTTGCTATACTATTTTACTATATACATCTAGTTCTTTCTCTCTCATCTGATCGAAAGGGTTTGACTGACTGACTCAGGTGACCTGCAGGTGTGTTTGCTGCCCTGTTTTGTCCACATTATTAACCCAGCAGACCTCTGCGGTCTAACAGTATTATGTGGTGTTAAGCTGTGCCACTGTTCAAACCGTCTGCCAGCTTGTTCTGTTTCTCCACAAACCGCAGCAACAACAAACACACACACACACACACACACACACACACACACACACACTCCTGGTTTCCACAGCAGAGCAGAGCGGAGCGAGGCTAATCAGAGCCAAAGCAGGCCTGTGACTGCAGGGTGATTGGCTCAAAATTAACAAGAGGGATTAAAAGGGGGGAAAACAAGGCAATCTTTCATTAGTAAAAGCAACTAAACAGGATTAATTTCTATGGCTACACTACATTTCAGCAAGACTTTCTTAATGATATTTAGGGAAAAAAACACTTCAACTGCAGGTGCAACTCAAAGAAAACAATGGATAATGTGTTTCCTACCTTTACAGCTTATGTTGTGTTTGGCTAATGGAGCATGTCCACGTGTGGCTTTTGGTTAGTTATGCAGCATAAACAAGCAGGTGGTGAAAAATCTCTCATGGTTAATATTTGATATTTACAATATTATGTGGCTATGATCCATGTTGGCCTGGTGCTTCTGAGCCCTTCAGGATATGTCGCAGCTCAAACTAAAAAAAACATGTGACGGGTGGTCATGTTGCCCACTTCTATCCATGTTCATACCTGCTTTCAGCTCCCCCATCATTACCACCTTTCCAGATGTCAGCGATGAACAAGTCAGATTTACTGCTCGGACCAATATGCATCATCGTTATGTTTCTAAATAAAATTAGACCAAACGGCTCATGGGATGCTGTAGGCATGTCTGCACCGTATTGGACCTGAATTGGCACTGTGTGTGTCATGGTGTTGGCTAGTGTCCAATTAGGAGGATTTATCTGTGAGCTCTGTGCTGCAGGTCAGCGGCAGGGCTGAGCTCATGTCACACATCCTGTGTCAGAGGGGAGGAGAAAATAAGGAGCCAGATCTGGAGGGGTGACAGATGCACAATGTGGTTTTTCTTCCTGTGTAAAACTCTGGGCCTGCATGTCACAAATTCTAAATAATTCTGGAGGCAACAATAGCATCCACTTATTTTGTTCTTGTTTTGATGGTTACAAAGTTTAAAATAGCCTGTTGGCAGAATGTCCCGTTGGCATGGTGACATAAGGTGAAGACATGTTGAAATCCAATACAACCTTTGTTGCAGACAACCACCTCTTTCTCCCTGTGCTTCCTGTCTCTCTTTACTCTGCACAGGGTAAAAACTTTTGCAGACTTTTGCAAACATAGATGCAATATTGCCCTTAAAAAAAAAAATCCTGCATTTGAAGGTTTTACTCATTTAAAAGTGAAATAATTGAAGTTTCAAAGGTACCTATTAAAGTAACATCAGCTGTTGCAGCTTGTTGAGGTGGAACTCATTTAAACAATCTTCTATCCACCTTTGTGTAGTGTAATCTACAATTAGCCTATTTTTGGTATTGATCTGTTTTGTATGTAAAGTTTGAACCTGAAAAGTAACCATTGGCTATAGGTGGTAAATGAATGCTGTAGTGGAGTAAAAAGTATTTCATCATAATTAGCATCGAATTAAATATCGTACTTAAGTAGAATACTTTGTGTAAATAGTTACTTTGATTGTTTTGAGAAGTCTTTGGTGTTGGTGTGTTGGTGTGAGAAGCCTCTCACATCAGACCTCTGCCCAAAACATTTTTACATTCAGGAAACAACCAAATTCACATTATGCTCGTAAAAACGTCCATGTTTGATTACTGTTTGTTTTTTGGGATGGATTTTCCAGCACAACATGAAATCAGCGTTCAGTGGACAATCTGTGACTAAACGCTGTCTCTGTATCAATTCTGACCAATCGTTATTCTTTGGTCTAATTTTACGTATTGTTTACAGGGATTGCTGTTAAAGGGATATTCCACTCAAATCATTTGACTATAAAACACTCTCCTCCTTTAGTCGTGAAAATGTATCCAACAGGTTTGTAGTTTCCCTCACAAAGAACAAAGGTTTACACATTGGAATAAAGTACCAACATATCCATAGAAACTCAGCAATAATAATCAATCATTTCTGCAGCATTATCCACTTCACCATTGCTCACATAAATGCTTTCCACTGATGCACAGTATGGAGGAAGGAAATATCAAGATTGAAGCAGTGCATTTATCCATATCTTTGACATTTTATTATTTATTTTGAACTTATTTGAATGATTTAGAACATGGATAGCATTTGCTTTGAGAGAAAAAGTTGAATATGTCACAGGAGCTGCTTGAGAGGTTTATGTAGATGTCTTAATACTTTTTTACTCGGTGAAAACGTGTCACTAATTCGTTCTTTGTAAGTGACGTGAACCAACTACAAACCTTTCAGAGCCACCTGTCAAACCTACAGGGGGTCCAGGAGGTGTTTCATACTGAGAAGGTAGATTTTGGATGAAGTTTCTCTTTAAAGCAGATGTGACACACTCGTTGAATGTGTTCAAATTATTGTCCAATGAATAGTCCACCTGGCTACACACACATATGAACACACATTGTGTTGAATGGTATTTGTTTTAACATCCAATTAAACATAAGTGCAATGAATCAGAGACACTGCTCCGTTAGACAGAATTGGAGGTTGTTGCATTGTTGCGTTGACCTTGCTTTTATTTTTGGTTTATATCATCACTTTTGGGGTTCAGAGATCATGAAACAAGATGATCTATCTAAAAAACAAAAAAGATACACCCTATGAGCTTCCTATTAGCTCAAGATGAACTAATAGTGTTAATGTGAAGGTGACATCACCATGATATGTTTTCACCTTCACCTCAACTGCATAACACTGAGACTTCTTTTGCAATTAATGGTCAACAAGCTGCCATGTTTCTAAAGTCTCTGTCTGTACGTCAAAGGGTATCTAGGTCAATAACATTGGCCTTTTGCAAAGTGTTTAAAGGGTTCAATCGTGGTGATTGTGGTGCATAATTATGTTTTGGATTGCTCCTGACTTTAGTTGCCAACATAATCAACCAGAATACAAGGGAGGCTTCACAGAGGACACAACTTGACCACTGTGCCAGTTTAGTATCATTCATTCTTTTTGCATTATTTCTTCTTACCAATAGTTAACTAAACATTTGTTTACTGAAAAAAAGAAAATGCTCACTCAAAAAAATATTTCAATTGCAGCCCCATTTAAACCTCAACAAGGTTTCTCTTTGGTAAAGCAGATTTCGGTTCTACAGTTGTTCTTTGGGATGTGTACGGGATACATCTTTAACGATATGATTTGGACAACTGAAGAGGCCCACTGAATATTCCCCAGCGGCCTTTCAAAAGGACACAGTGTTTGTATGCTTTTCCATTTCCTCCAGTCGGCTCCCAAAGGGTCAAAAAGTCTTAACATGCAGTGAAGGAAATGAGGGAGACAAGGCCTCTGAGCTTCTTCTGATTGAACACTGTGATATGAGCATCAAACCCCTCTGGCCTGGATATTTAATGAATATTTACAAGGATGAACCTTTATCGTTTGAATATAAACTGTGACACAGTGTCCAGCACAGAATAATCACCCCAACGAAGGCGCTGAAGTGGCTGTAATCAGATGTAAATGACCTCTTTCTCCTCTTCCTCCTCCCCTCCTCCCTCCACAGGCAGAGAGCAACAGGTCTAAATCCCGTCTGTGCACTGACGCTCGAGGATATCAAGGGCCTGAAACACCGACTCTCAATCATTGTATTTCACTGCATTGTTCTTAAACTTTCTATAAACAGGAGCAATGATATTCCGGACAGCAGTGGAGCATGCTAAGAAGCACCCTGGGGTAAGCCATCTTGAAATCTTTCCTGTTAGTTTCTTTTTAGTGCTTTATTGTCAGTGACAACAACCTGTTTTCATTTCCAAAAAGTTTTAACGTTTGGGTTTTAGTTGAAATGAACAACAAACTCTTTGAATGGTAATTATCCCGAATTTTGCTTGTAAAATCATTATTTAAAACAAAAATAACAAAATGTCAATGTTCTTTTCTGATTCATTATTTGGACAGCTCCAGTGTTTCTAATAGTGAGTCAGATGTTCTGTAGAAAAGAATGCTATAATATGGATTTTCTTCCTCGTACATTATTCAACAATATTTGTTTAGGCTCCTAACCCAATGTATCTCAGTCTTCTATCATTATAATATGAATATCATCACATACTAAAATGATTGTAATATATTTTGGTTTTATTTCCAAGAAAATGAATTTACAATGAATTTACCTTGATATACTGTATGTGAAGTTGAAGCTTTAGTTAATAGTCACAGTAGCAGGCACACTTGATGAGTGCCTGGAGGGTTTGTAGAGTGTTGGAACATTAATTGATGCGATCAGAAGACTAATTTTGTCTCCACTAATCTTATTTTAACTCTAAATAAGCAGGTTAACTTTCTACAGTGGCTCCTTTGAAATCAAGCCAAACTGAGAGAGGCTTAAGACTTAAAAACACACCCATGACCCGAACAAACCTCCTAAATCTAAACTGACAAAATCTAAGTTTTAAGGAGATGAGTAGTTGGAATAAAATATATTCAAAAATATGAGTTGTCCCTCCAGGGGATGGGATTATTCCTTCGTTTTTTTTAACCAGCTCTGCTGTCAGAGAGCCAAGTGACAGAGTTTTAACTTCTTGTCATCGGCCTCCCATGAGAGACTAAGGGAGAGAGGGAGAGAAAAACTGCAGGGAGGAAATCCCTATGAGACTCTACCAGAGCTCCTTCATATGGTCTATCAGACAGACAGACAGACAGACAGACAGACAGACAGACAGACAGACAGACAGACAGACAGACAGACAGACAGACAGACAGGCTCAGAACCAGACAGTGGGCATCATGTTCTAGTACTTGAGTAAATGTACTTAGTTAGGATGAACCACCGTAGAGCTCAAAGTAGTGATTAGGAGAAGTAAATGATTTCAGTGTTGTGTAAGCAGATAGACAGTCTAACAGTAGACATCGAGTTCATCAGATGTAAAGAGACAAGTTATTAGAAAGTCTGAATGGGAGAGAGACAGTCAGACAGATGGAGTTTGACAGGCAGACAGAATTAAAGACAGAAGTGAAGACAGATGTGATTACCATTCAGTCGTGTTGCTGTAGATCTAAAGCTGACAGTAAAAAGCATTTTGTGAAATTATGATATCCATAGCTGTTTTTCTCTCTCTCTTACCACAGTAAAAGTACAATTAAAACAATCTATATGAAGGTCATGCATATTAGTAAAAGTATATAGGAGAGATTTGATCAGCAAAATGTTAAGCATCAAAAGTAAATGCTTGTTTTGCAGAAAAACATCCCCTGTTACTGATTTGTCATAATATATATGATGTAACAGTTAAGACTAATGCATCAATGCTTAAGAAGCATTTCACTGTTTTGTCTGTTAGCTCCTCTGGAGGATTGCAAGATTAATCTGAGGGGATGTAAGATGTTTAATTTGGAAGGAAACGTTCTGATACACAGATTAATAATGACAAAGAGAGAACTGTGAACTGTGAACAACTCACAGACATCTGTAAAGTTTAAATGCATTGTATTTTAGAAGCTTAGCACATGTTTTTTAAAGTAATATCTTAATCTGGAAAGTAACTGCTGCTGTCAATTAAAAGTGTTTTATTTGCAGTGGAGTAAAAAGTGCATTATATACCAGTGAAATATGGTGGAGCAGAAGTATAAAGTAGCCTAAAATGGAAATTTAAACAAAGCAAAAGTACCTCAAAAGTATGCTTATAAGTAAATACACAACAGTTACAGTACAGTAATTCAACATTTACGTAGAGTACTTTGTTAAAGTATTGCACTGTACTGTGTTATACTTATTTGTTGCACACATCATTAGTCCACCTGTGTTCAATCTAAGTAGCAAGGAGGACGTCAATCATCGAAGGTCTGTGATTATTGGTCCTCTCTTGGTCGGGTTGTTGAGGTGCCATCGCTTTAATGATGGTGGTGTCACAGATCATGTGTCACTTAGATTATCTTTTGTTGAGAAAAAAAATACAAAATTTAATTTCCCTTCCCCAACTTCACCAATTTTGTGTAGGTCCAAATAAAATGTTAATTCCAGGTTGTAATGCAACAAAATAGGAAAAATGCCAACAAGGGTTTTACACAAATAGAATCCCACCACTCTCAAGATGTCTTATTTTGAAAGCTTCAGGTTGTGTTGTCAGCTATAAGCAGTAAAGTCTCCCATATCAAATTCAGAGTAAACAAATCAATTGATGTTAAATAGAATAAGATTTAAGAAGCTTAATCTTTGGATTATCTCTCTCTGTGTCTGCAGCTCATCCCCCAGTTCTTCTTCATCTGTTTGGGAATGGGCGGGGCTTCTCTGTATCTGCTCCGGCTGGCTAAAGGACCCCATGTCACGTAAGGACCTCTGATGATGTGCAACAAAGATACTATTTAATATATATCAGGATGATATCTGGTTTAAAAAAAAAAGTCACTTCTGTGGATGAGTTTGGTGGCCTTCTTGAGCTGTTTACTGACAAAACAGCTACCTGTCCCATGATGTAAACATCTATATTTTGTCAATATTGAGACTAAGCATCAGGTACATTTTTCTTCACACTTTAAATAAATGCTTCACCCTGAACAAGATTTCTGCAAATTAGCTTAATAGGTGTGTTTTCCTTTGGTTGAGACATCTGTCTAGTTCTGTTTTCACATTATTTGAGGACATTAAGGCTAAATGTTTTTAAAGAAGAATCAAAGACCCCCTACAGGACTGTCACAGGATGGAGTACACCACCAGATAAAGATGTGTAAACAAGGAAATGGTGGATTTTAGACTTCCTCCTCTTTGAATTTCATCTTCATGTGATGTGTGCTACAATGTTAACAAAGCGTGTGGAGGGCAGATGAATACTTTTACACTATAACCAGGAGAGAGATTTGTTTTGATTGTTACTGACTACAGGGATCCCCGCTCACTTTCATTCCCCCCCCAGCGGCCTTTTGCCTGGACTTCCTCTCCTCCTGCTGCTATCCAAACTGTTGATTCACCCATTATGATACTGCAATAACAGCAGACACAACTAAGTGCTTTTAACACGAGCTCACAGGATGGTGCACTGGCTTGTTTCTTTGCAGGCCTTTCATCATTGGCAGCAATGATTCCTTTCATGCTTGATGAAATTATTAGAAAGAGTGTCCTGGTGATGGCACAGCAGGCCTAAAGCACGTATTGTGTGCTGAGTTTGAATCTGACCAAGACATTTGGTTGCCTGTGTTTTTATGTTGTCTTTTATTGTGTGTATAGAATATCTCATTTCTCAGGGGTATCAGACCACTTGACTTGATATTGGTGTGCTAGGTCTGAAAAGAGACCTTTATTCATGTATCTCAGATTCCCTAATGTATACCAATTCTGTCTGTATCTATTGTGGGTTTAGCTGGAACAAGACCAATAACCCAGAGCCATGGAATAAACTTGATCCCACATACCAGTACAAGGTAATGCAGCACACTACAAGTATTCATTGTTAGGAAACTGGGATGGTATCCCTCCTGTAATCTCATGTGTACATCTCTGTTTGCATGTGAGATTGGAAACAGAAATAATTTCCAAGCACAACAGCATCAAGCTTCAACTCAGTTTGATTTTCTTCTTCCTCCCCAGTTTGTGGCCATCACCACCGATTACAAAAACCTAAAGAAAGACGGACCAGAGTTCTGAATCTCTCACTGGCCTGAAAAAGAGACCTGAAAATCCTGATCTCGGGTCAGATCCAGCCCCCCTCCCCCCTCGATGTCTTCAGTGTATAGGTGGAAGGTGAAATGGATCCTAGATCAGGATCTGTAGACCCTTTAGTGTCTCTGTGCCTGTGATCGGGTAAATGTGACCAGCATTGTCAGTGAATGGATCCCAAAAGAATTTCAGTGGATCATTTTGAATGTTTCAGGAATCTATTGGTTTCTATTCACCTTTGCCACATATGAAATTAATTATCAGACTCACAAAAGCTGCCATGGAATATGCAAATAATAATACAAAATAGCCTGTCCTCCTTGGGGTCCTGTTTCCATCACTGTCGATTGAAGCTGGAGCCAATAACCCTGGACTACTGCAGAGTCATTGGTCTGGGGAATGGTTGCCCATTGAAACCTTTCCCAATGCAGACAAAAGCATATTGTAAGTGTTGTTTTTTGTATGAAAGAGGCTTCAGGAGTTTGCTAATTGTTTGGAGACTTCCCTTATTGGGCCGGATTCTTTCAATAAACAGTCTGTCTGTTTCATGTTTGGATGAGAGTGTTTGTTGCCAACCTGCACCGTGACTTTCATCAACCATCTGCATGGAACTGAGTCAGATACAGATCTTTTTCCACATCCTAAAATAGAAATACACAATCAGTAACTCTGATGGAACAGATCCATCTGTTGGCAGTGCAGCTGTCACTTTGCAGCCTGATTTGTGCTTCTATGACCACATTTAGTGGTGTGTGTGTGTGTGTGTGTGTGTGTGTGTGTGTGTGTGTGTGTGTGTGTGTGTGTGTGTGTGTGTGTGTGTGTGTGTGTGTGTGTGTGTGTGTGTGTGTGTGTGTATGCAACAGTGTGTGTGACAGCAGCCCCGTGCCTTATTTGATCAGCGACAGCAGTGGCAGGATGCTGAGCAGTCTCCCAGCATGGCGTTGATGTATGACAGCAGAGCACAGTGTGTACAGTCTAACACACACACACACACACACACACACACACACACACACACACACACACACACACACACACACACACACACACACACACACTTGCAGGTGGCACTGTCTCTCCTTACCTCAGACACAAGCATACACTGATTACACTACGTATGATAAGGTTAATCAGATGAAAACCCATTCTCTCATTGACTTTTGTCATCGATCTGTCTTTAAAAAACAATGCAGATGAAGAGAAGGAAAATGTTTGTCAATTGACTTTTTAAGTCTGCAGATTGAAGTAACAAATAGCTCATGAATAAAGATTTTAAAGTAACCAAAAATATCATAGATATGTTGTAAATTGAGTAATCTCAAAATAAATAATAAAATGTTGTAACTGTCAGGGGGCAGGATTTGTCAATCTTTAACTTGTGACTGGATGTTGTATATTTAAAAACTTGTATGAATAAATATTGACATCCAGTATTTATCCCTCCCTTATTTCCTCGTTCATTTCAGTAACCTCAGTAACACCTCGGCTGCTTCTGAAGGATACGTTAAAAACAAACCCTGAAATTCTTAAATTGATTTTGTCTTTGTTCAGTGAAGGTGAGACTCGTGTTTCATCCTCTTCATCTCTTTCCTCCCCATAAAAAGAACAAAAAGAGCGAATGAAGAGAGAAGAAAGTGAACATCAAAAAAATGATCCGACTTTTAAACACCACAAAGATTGTTGTGGTAAAAAGGAGATGGCTAGAGACAGACAACGGAGCATGAGGGAGTATAAGATTACACTAAAGGGTGTTTAAAAGCCTTAAAACACACACACACACACACACACACACACACACACACACACACACACACACACACACACACACACACACACACACACACACACACTGCGTTAAAGTAGTTGTCAGGTCATGAGAAACAGGCACAGAGATGAGCAGTTGAGACGTTATTTGCGTTGTGATGATGCATGTTGTGTGTCCTCGTGTTGTTTCTGTGTGTTTTCTAACGACAGAGTTGTGAGAGCTTCCCTGACCTTTGACCTGTGATTCAGCTGGCTTGTCTCTGCGGAGGGGACACATTCCTCTGGCACAAACTCAAGCAATAACCTTCAACCGAAAATTCTGAAGACAGACTGAAAAAGCCCAGCAGGACTCAAAGACGTCCGAGACCAAACAAAAGTCCATTCAGTTCATCAGAGAAATCAACATTAAGGGCTCCAATAGGCAGCAGCAGCAAGTCATGTTGCAAAGCTCGTTTCAGTGCTGCTTTATAAAAGACTTTGTGTCTCAGAGGAAGCTGTCCTTGCAGAATAAGAACTAAAAAAGTCTCATCCCGCAGTGAAATAAAGAGGAAGCTCTTTTTATCTGTCTGGGAGTATAAAGATCTGCAGCAATTTGAGAAACAGTGGGAGAGAACATGCTTGTATCAATAGAAGTGGAAGTTCTGAGTGTATTGTGAGGACAGTGAAGGACTCTGGTGTTACATAATCTATGTGTGTTAGTGTTATGTAATGTAGGGTATTAGGGGGACAAAACAGTAAATATAGAGTGAAGATGCTCTCATCCCGACCACCTGCCTGTTTCTGTTTGATAATAACAGCTTAATGCTGGTAATTATTCCAGATGCAAGGAAATATATTTGAATATCATTAAACAAGCCATTCACATAGAAAACAATACCAACAGAGTGGAGACATACAGCCTTCATTGGATAAATCAAAAGCCTGAAGCTCCTTGAAAACATATCAAATGGTTACATAAGTTTTTTCAGGGTGTGAAGCTCTGGCTCTTCCTGCCTGAAAATATCAACTTTTCTTTTCTTTTATGGACTGTTCCCTGATGTTGACGGTGAGAGGAAATGAGAGGAAATGAGAGGAAATGAGCCCGGATCAATGTTTATAACTCAGGGGAGTCTCCTCCCTCCAGAGACCCGTAAACATAAATCATCTGCCTCTCTAAGAGATGCATGCTTGTCATAAGACAGCAGGTATTCATGCTGTTAGAAAACTCAACAAACATAAACATTGAGGATCAATTTTTATTGCAATGAAGAAGATCACTGTAGCCTATATATACATTGTACAATATTCACAAATATTGAAGGAGATATAGTATGTTATTCAAAAAAGCCTGAAAACAAAGTTTGCGCTGCGTTACTGTCTTTCCATTTATTTTTGGTTTTGTGGGTTCAAACTGAACTTGTGTTCAATTCCCAACACAGCTGCTGTAAGTTCCCAGCCTTGGACAAAGCCTGGCGTTGATAAGGGCTCTAAATACTGCTTCATGAACAAACGCCAAATACCTTGAACACTTATGGTCCTTTCTCGGCTTGGAGCAGAAAACAACAGTGTGAGAAGGCTGGAACGTATCAGAGCGAGTGCAGAGCTGTTAATGTATTAACTACGTTACTGGCCACTATAAACAGTCTTAATGGAAAGCATCATCATTATAAACCTCATCATTATATGCGCAAAACCACTCATTTACATATCTAGCAGGTTCAAACATAATTTCCCAAAGCTGCATATTAGAACTTAGCAAATCACTGTTATAATTTGTCAAAATGAAATGAATTGTTGACACGAAATGTGTGATGTTAAAATTACATTTAGATCACACTTGACTTAGTCCCCAACATTTAGCATTTATATAAACGGTTTACAATATACTAGTTGTAATATTTGTCAACAAGTATAACTTCTCCTATGATCACATATTTTATTGTATTAAATCTGTTGTGTTTTACTATATCATCATTCATTATCTGTTTGTACAGCAGCCTCTACGTATGTATGCCTAACAAGAGGAGTTAGAATTGCTGACAAATACATTGATAAACACTTTTTTTTTTCACTGCACTTTGCAGTGTGTTTTTGTTGTCATGCTTTGATCCGTGGTTTTATTGTTATTTGGCAGATAATGCAGATAGTTGACTGGAAAATGAACTGTGTGCAGAAAGGGCTGCTGATGCTGATGCTGACCACTGACAACACTTTCAGATGATGCAAACCTGTTTTGAAGCAACGCTTGTTTCCATGGCAGCGTCATCAAAAGAGTATTACTGCCTTTCTATGTGATGTGTTATCAGTGGTCAGGGAATCCGGGCATGGGGAAGGGTCTGGTGAAGAGCTCCACCCGCTGGCGGAGCTCCGCGATGTGAGACACTGTCTCTTGGTCCTCCAGCAGGAAGGACTTGAAGCTGGACAGATTTCCTGTTGGAGGAAAGAGGAATCAAAAATCACAAGCTTAAGGTTTACATTTTTTATGAATCTGCCAAAAAATGATCCTCCAGTGTTATAAAAATGATTGGGAGTGGGCTCAACATTATGTTTATATCAGTGAGGGAAGGCTGAACAGCAGGACCACCTCTGTATGTAACAAACTACATCCTTATAAAGGGCCATGAGGTTGAATAAACTCCTGTTTCAACAAACAGTGAACATCATAACCTTCATGAAGGTAGGACTTATTGCAGTTGTACTAGACTGCAACATATTAAGCTACAGTAGTTACACCTAAAAACCTGGAAACTGACTGTATATTTGTAGAAATACAATGATGTGAAAAAAATGAATATAAAATCCTGTACAACATTGAACCTACTTAAAACTTTTAACTTCTTTCCCTTAGATACACATCATCATGTCACTATTGAACACATTATATCTGGTTCTCCTTGGTCACAAAGCCTTAGAAAGCCTTCTCACTGAACAATATGTCATCATGATGTGTCTCACACTATATTTTAAACCCACACACTCTTCCTCCTCTCTCACCAGTCTTCTTTTTCACATCCAGTGCGATCTTAATCCCCTCATCAATGAACTCAACAACCTTTTCAAAGTCTGCCTCCTTGAACTGTCTGGAGGTGAGAGCTGGAGTTCCTGTAAGAGAACAGTATTACTATTATTAAATATTAGTGTGAGGTTGAGAGAGACACGAATCCTACAGACAGACAAAAGCAAACAGAGACACATCACACAGACAGACACGCAGAGGGAGAACAAAGCGTCCGATATCATGCAGGTAGCAAGACTGACTGCTTGACAGATTCGGCCCAAACAACCTTTCCTCCTGCAGCTCTTCACCAACAACCACCAGACAACCAACACCTCCTGTACAGGCTGTATATCTACTCATCTGAGTACCGAGCCTGAGGCCTCCTGGAGTGAGAGCACTCTTGTCTCCGGGGCAGGTGTTCTTGTTGGCGGTGATGGACACCAACTCCAGAACCCTCTCAGCTCGAGCCCCGTCCATCCCGTGGGGTCGAAGGTCAACCAAGACCAGGTGGTTGTCTGTTCCACCTGAGAGGAGGAAGTGGAGGAGGAGGAGGAGGAGGAGGAGGAGGAGGAGGAGGTGGAGGAGGAGAAGAAATGTACTGTTTTTGCTCAGGGGATATGTGTCTGACGTTGAGATCAGTTATCCTTCACTCTCCACTTCAACCTTCATAAAACAATGATGAAGTTTTCACTTTTTCTCTTTCTATAGCCCCCCCCCCCCCCCCATTTAACTGTCAAGTGAAGGTTACAAAGGATAACTTCTCCAAAGTTATGACAACAGAATGCAAATTAGGTTGGAGCAATTGCATCAGGTGCTTTGAGTGGTAGAATATTACTTTTAATGCTAAATTTTATTCCATTTTCAGTGAAAAGAACCAAACAAACTTCTTATGTGTACGTGTTCTGTACAAACACCCTTCAGCTCCATCAGTACCTGACACCAGCGTGAAGCCTTTCTTCAGCAGAGCAGTAGCCATGGACTTGGTATTCAGCAGCACTTGAGCAATGTACTGTTTGAACATGGGAGTGGAAGCCTGCAGAGACAGAAGTGATGCTGCATGTGTTAACAGAAAGACCATATCAGGACAATCCAGATGACTTGTATGTTTATTTACATAAGCTGCTGAAATTGAGCTGGTGTTGAAAATGTTCTCATTTTGTCTCTTTTGTTTAATACTTATGATTAATGTTGATATCTGGACCTGTTTAAGGGCGACGGCCACCCCTGCAATGGCGTGGTTGTGTGGTCCTCCCTGAAGAGATGGAAACACGGCAAAGTTCACCCTGTCCTGGAGGTCATAGGTCACCTCCCGACCCCTCTTATCCACAGACCGCACACCTTTCCGGTAGAAGATCAGACCGGCCCTTTGAAAATGTTTTAAAATGTTTCAACTAATAAAAGAAAGTGTGCTCATGCTTATTACGCACACGTCGTATCATATGAATGTAATAATACATTTCCTGTCACATCACATGTCTTTCACATGACCGGCCCTGCTCATAGGTTTAGTTTGCCCTTGTATTTTTAACTGTATTCAATAATGTTTCCCGTTGTATTTTTTTACTCTCCTCTCATTTCAGATCACTTGACTTCTTGTCTTTTCGGGTTTTCCTGCCAGTTTTAATTGTCTGCCTCACCCTGATTAGTTTCACCTGTCCCACTTTAGACCTGCACTCAAGTGGCTTCTGCTCACCTGTTCTCCCAAATCAGTCATTCACTCCATCTGTGGCATTATGTAGAACAATGACAAACTGGCAAGCAACTGGGCTGGTGGCTTGCCAGTTTGTCATTGTTCTACATAATGCCACGGTGTTTAGAGGTCCAGCTTTACCCTTCTTGTGTGTGCTTTGAATCCCTGTTGCTAGTCTCCTGGTTTTTTTTGTTGCCTGACTGCTGTTACCTGTCTGCATTTGGACTCTCAGCCTGTAAGTCATTTTTTTCCAATAAACCATTGAAATCATTCTGCGGCTGCTTCTACTGTCTGCGTTTGGCTCCAGTTCCTGTTTTCTATATATCACCAACTGCAACATTTTTCTTACCCTGACCAGACCACCATTAACCTGTATTCTTTGACCAGTAAACAAATCATTCCCACACAACCTCCAAGCCTTCACCTCGCTCCACGCAGGGACTTATGGGTAGTGGAGGTGACCAGGTCAGCGTGCGGGAAAGGAGAAGGAACAGCTCCTGCTGCCACCAGGCCGCTGATGTGAGCCATGTCTGCCAGCAGGTAGGCATTAAGCTCCACACACAGCTGAAACACACACATCATTTCATTGTACATACTCATTCGTCTTTCCTTTAGCTTATTATCTCTTTTTTGGGTTACTATTTTAGTTGCCCTTATATGTGGCTATTTTTCCTTTAGGGAGGTACCTTCTTCATGCGAGGGTAGTCGATGAGTCGAGCATAGGCGCTGGTTCCTGCTATGATGAGTTTGGGTCTGAAGAGTCGGGCTGTCTTCTCCAGCTCGTCATAATCTATCAGACCTGTTTCGGGCTGAGATGATACAGGAGGATAGAGGAAAGAGTCAAACGCTTGTCAGAAGTGAGTTCCTTTGTAATTTTGTTTTTGTAGAATGATTAATCTTTTTTTGACAGATTCTTTGACAATTTCGATTTGAAATGTAATTCTTATTTGCAAAATGTCAACCCGAATTACCCACATTCAGCTTGTAAGGCATCGATTCAAAGTAGATGGAAGTGGCTGAGATTCTCTTGGTGTCTGTCATGTAGCCATGGGTAAGGCTGAAATGTGTTGGAGTAAAGAAAAAGGAGAAATTAATTTTAGTCAAGTTTGCATGCCACAAGTTCAGAGAGTTCTTCTGAAACACTGTGAACATATTTTGACCGCTCTTCCATAAGGCCAGTATTATTTATGTAAACAAAGTTCATGTTTAGCTGCTTTTATATTTGTATATTTGTATATTTAAATACAATTCACCTGGTCATTCAAAGACTATATCTTTCTTTATATTATTTTCTTACTTTTGAGAAGTAAAATTCTGTTTTGTCCTGTTACTTGTGCTACTGGGGTTATTGTGCAATCTGTTGTTTTATGCAATATGATATAAACTATTTGTGTACATTTATATCAAAGTCCTTTTAATTTACTATATCACTAACTCTCAGCGAGCCATCGCATAAGATTGATAGTCCGGCATATAAAAGTTGCAGGTCGGCATTCACCTACAAGCTACTGTAGCCCACAGTAGTAATATGACTCGGAGGCGTGTTTGGGTGTCAATTTGGAAGAATTATTGTTTACATTTCCCACACTTCTGTGGTTGTAGTTCAAATTAGGATGTATTCATTTCAAAGAGGGTGGTACAATGAGACGACTCCAGACTGTGTGACTAACATGTTGTCATTTACATTAATTCCTCTTGATGTTAAGTCGCATAAAAAAATTCCAGTTTCAAGGTAGAAAAATGTCAGAAGCACTCCCATCATTTCAAGGCACATTTAGCTAAACTTTAGCTACTCATAACATAATAACTGTCAGATACTGCCTTAAACATGTCAGCCTAAATGCATTGGTTTTATGTAACGTCTTGTATGTGACTTATTCTAGTCAGTCATCAGACAGTGTAAGCATAGCCATCCAGTGAGGTTGCAGATTGCAACCAACGGAAATTCTCCCCTGTGCCAAGCGTGTAGGAGAACACTGAGGCTGATAGGAAACACCAATGGCCCAACCTAGAGCTGGTGTTGGGTTTGTTTGTTGGGCTACTGTAGAAATATGGCGGCCTGCTATGTGAAGAGGAGATATAAACGGCTCATTCTAAGGTAACAAAAAATACAACTATTCTTATTTTTAGGTGATTTTGCTCTGAAGAAAACATACTTATTATGTTATTATTATTATATTCCATTTCTGCCAATGGATCCCCCTTAATGCTATACACTGTACCTCTACTTTAGATTGTTGTTTCTATCAGAGTTCAAGCTCACTCACTGTCCTCCGTCTGGCAGATCCAGGCCCATGATGCGGTCATGGGGCTGCAGTACAGATGTGTAGGCTGCAAAGTTAGCGGGGGATCCGGAGTACGGCTGGACGTTGATGCCCCACAGATCTGGGTCCAGACCGAAGGCGTGGAGGGCTCGCTTCTGACAAAGCAGCTCAATCTTGTCAACGATCTCTGCACCCCCATAGTACCTGAGGAGGCAAAAGGCATTTATTAAGATTGGAAAGTATCTTATCATATTGTATTTTCTTGTCTCGTATTTTGTATCTTATTGGATCATTTTATATCGTTGCATATTGCATATTGCATCGTTACGTATCGTATGGTATCATTACGTGTTATGTATTGTAATGTATTACATAATTATGTATTGTACCGTAATATACCGTTATGTATTGTATTGTAGTATGTTTAGCGTTTTATATTGTATCGCATAACACTGTATTATGTTCTTCAGTACTGTATCATATTATGTTGAATTGCAATGTATAAATTCTAGTCTGGGGGAGTTAAATTGCCATATAATTATGTTCAACTTAATTGTACAATTTGGCTTCTAGAAATCTTTTAACATTTTATAATAATTGTAACAATTTAATTTGGAAAGTGCATTGTCCGGGAATTGACCTTTGTCCTGGATATCCCTCAGAGTATTTGTTGTTCAGACAAGAGCCCTGAGCCTCGAGCGCTGCACGGCTGCAGAAGTTCTGACAGGACAAACAAGCACAGTGTCAAGATCCACAACCACATGACGTACATTATTTTATTCATATCATCCTTATATATTCAGGACACCATCCAGATACAGTATAACCCTGTTTTTATAACTGGCCAAGGGTTACTGAACACCCCTGCTCTTTTTCAGCAAGGCCCAGCTACACGGTACACCAGGGTCCAAACTTTACTTATCCAGTATGATTTACTTAAACTAAACCAATTATAACAACGAGGCATTTTCCAGAGTCAGAGGATGATAAGCAAAGATATTTTAATCTTTGGTTATCAATTTGTTTAATAAATCTTACAGATGTTCAACTGATTAGTTTATCTAAAAATAATGAAGCATTTGAGGTGCTATAGTCAAATTAAGAGAGACATATGGAGGAATCTAATACTGAATCCCTGTGGGGTTCAGCACTGTCAAATCTCCCACTTGAGAGTCAGAGGAGAGATGGAGCTGCAGAAAAGGAAATGAATGTAAATGAATTTTTCTCCCCGTCTCAGTCTGTTTTTTTTCTCCCACTCTCGCTTCTGCTCATCTTCTCTCTCTGTCTCCCTCTCTGGCCTCCTCTGCCTTGTTATAATACTAAACCTGTCACTGTTCAGGGATCCCTCAATCATTCCAGTGGGATTTCATCCCAGTCCCCCATGTGACACAAAACTCTCTCCATGACATTTCAAAACACACATATCCGCACACACACACATGATCGCCCCTCCTCACCTGTCACAACTTCAAATGTGGAGATCAATGGCAGAGATCAGTGAGGGAACCTAATGGGATCACTTTGCTGTGTGCCTCTCTATTGGGAGTCAGCCTGCTGCATCGACTGACTGACAGCACACGCGCAAGAAGATGGAAAATCTTTTATGTCATTGTGATTGATAGTGCTGCCGATTGATACTTGCTGGAGAGTAGTGGCATGAAAGCTCCTTTCTTTTCCCACAGCTTCCACTTAGATGGAATCACTGACTAGCGAGAAGAAAAGATGCTAAGGAAATATCTGAACCCCCTGAAGAAAACAATAAATTCTAGAAACTACATCTCTGGTGACTTTCGGTTGCGCTGTGGCATGCCGTGGCTGGTAGCAACTTAAATTGGCAAAACCAATGCTTGAAAATGTCTCTCTATCCCTCTTTCACGTTTTAATACAGGAACCTTTCGGGGCTTAGAGCTCATTAAGAGACGGCTCTCCTCCAGCTGACACCAGACCAACATCCAACAACCCTGATCCCTCCCTTCATCCCTTCACCCACATCCCTTCATCCTTCCGGACCACCTCTCCTCCATCATCATGGCTCCCCTCCTTCTTCTAAATAATAAACGGTTCCAAACCCATTATTGACGTGATCTTTGTTAGTGTAAAATCAAACAGATCATGTAACAGTGACCATCAACACTCGACTGCTTCTGCCTCTCTCCTCTTTACCTCTGATGCGATCAGCTCCAGCCCCCGACACTGCCTGTCCTTCTCCTGCTGCAGGAGGCTCCACATCTCTGGGTCGTCCTGGGCCAAGGTCTCCTGCCCTGTCCAGCCGCTGCTGAGGCCTCGCCTGCACGACTCCGCTGTGACCCGCCCCTCTCGGCCCAGACATCCTGAAACCCTGAGGAGGAGGGGCTGCAGGGAGCGGTGCGTAGACACACAACATTATCATTTCATGCATCAACTAAACGTCCACTTCTTCAACAGTAGTAGTGAGACTGCTCTCTGTTAGGTATGACCCCGATGTGACCTTACATCCTCAAGTTCTGTTTGAAGACTCAGTGTAGTTAATCAAACCTGTATAAGGAGACACAGGAGTTGATGCAACTCTCCATTGTGTTATTAACGTCTTGTTAATGTTATAAAAGTCTTTGCAGAGTAAAAGTTTCTGAGGCGTTTTCTTGTTGTTTTCCAGGATTGCTCCTTTGGTGTCTTTTGAAAACCTCAGGAAGAGTGAGTCTCTGCAAAACACACTTTCATCACTCAAAATTATAATACTTTGCACCGGGGGTTTGGAAACAAGGGAGTTAGAATAATGCGCCTTTTGATGTTCTAAACAATCCATTAAATGAAAGGCAGTGAAAAAAACAAACGTGCTATTCAGTGGAGCGGTTATGGAAAACCTTGGACATGAATAGTGATATGTGGCTGGCCACACAGACAGTGACTTATTTATCAGGGTTTTGTTTGTTGAAGGCAGCTTGTAGCTGCATGATAGTTACGTAACTTTTCCTGTGGCTTAAAAGAGCGATTACTGTTCAAGCAAAATATATGTTGAAGCAAGTCTCCTTTCATCTATTGTGTTCATTATGTTTTCTAAGCTATGAGTAAGTTAATTATTGGACAAAGGGCGGAGTGTACAGTCAACTTTCCTTCAAACACAAATATTCTTGGACAAACAGAAAAAAGAAATCTTCTTTTTTTGATGATCTGCGATAATCACAGTTATAAGACAAACACGGTACGCAACTGGACTGACAAATTGTCAACACAACACAAAGTCAAACACAAAGTGCATATCCAAACCACACATTTCTTTCGTGCTTGAGGTGACCTGAGTTGACAAGCTGACCTAGTTTGCAGTAAGAGGTGATTTAGTTACAACAGCTCTTAAGACGCGGGGTAAGAGATCCTCTAACAATGTATATGTGCGTACATTTAAAAAAGCTCTGAAATAAATACATAATGTACTCACCCGGATGGTTTGCCGTAATGACAGATAAAGCATGCCTGTGACAGCTGAGCGCTGGGGAAACAGAAAACTTTTCAAGGTGCAAAGGGTGAGAGTAAAATCTGCACTGGAGGAAAGCCAAGGACATGTGTACTTTGTGTCGCTGATAAGAGTAACTGGAACAGTAAATCATCCGTTTCATCCCACTCTGCGTCAGTTTTTTGAAGAAGAAATATCTTATCAATCACTGTACAATAAACAGGCAAGTAAAAAAGCATTTGACGTCCGTAGTTCCAAAAACTACAAGATTTTGTCTCTAAAGATGTATCCATTTCAAGTCTTCAGTTCAGTCAATGCATATTCAGAAAACAAAAAACCCTACACACAAAATGATCCGGTGGATTAAGTCACTGCTTTTTTCAAGATAATGGAAGCTTTTGGCAGATGACTGTACTTTCAGACAACACAAGGCTCACGTTATACATCTCATTAATCTCACTGACACATTAACACAAGGCTCAAACTGCAAACACTGACGTCTTGAAAATAGTTTTTAACAGCGTATAAAAACAGTCTCGAACACATGATTTTGAAAGATGTATGAGAAGTCAGTGTTTGATATCTCAGAATTGATCATCCGAAGTGCTGCTGGTTTTGCTCTGTCTGAAAATTGTGGTCCGGACAGACTTTCTGAACCAGCCTGTAATCGGTGCCGGTGAAGGCGATGAAGATGCATATAACCTTAAACGGTTTGGCGCAGATCCAGGCTGCCTGGGACTGGGTGTTTTCTGAGTAGCAGGTCTGCCCTGGGTCATACATGCAGGGCTTGGTCTTCTTGGACCGGTTGGTTCTCTGGTATTCGATCCGGCAGTTGAGTTCGGTCACCACCATCATGTCCTGCTGTTGCTTTTGAGGTTCTGGAGGAGTAGAGCTGGTGGACTGAGGTGGACTCTGGAACTGGGATGTTAGATCCGGAACCAGGACTGAGTTTTTGGTGTCAATGCCCTGAGCCGTTGGATCCAAAACCTCCCATCCTACCGCTTTGGAGGGTGGGACGATGCTGACGGATATGTTCCCCAGACGGGACGAGTTGTGGCGGAAGTAGACGCTGAACGTACCGTTGATGTGGTCCACGATTTTCCCCGTCACCAGGAGGCTGAACTTCACCGTTTTCACGTTAAAGTAAAAATCGCCCCAGCCTAGGATCTTCTTGGTCTTTGGGGAGGTTTTTGCTGGAGGTTTGGATTTAGGAGGGGCGCGGTACAGATACTGATCAAGGGCTTGGGAAATGTTTTGTGGCCATCCGTACGGGCCGAGAGAGCCGTAAGCAGGTGTTTTTTGTTTGGTGGAGATGATCTGTAAGTCTTTGAAGACGTGTTTAACTTTCAAAGAAGCTCCCACAGCGTCTCCTGCCCCTCCTTCTTCCTCTCTCCATTGTCGGCTCTGAAACTCCAAGGGCTTGGCTGTTTCTTGGTCCTGTGGAGAACAAAATATAAAATAAGAAAAGCTTCAAACTCAAGTGTTCGCTCTTCCTAAACAAAGGGTTAGTTCTCACAAAACACTGAAAAGCACATTTCGTTTCATTTAACTTTACCTTTAATCGATTGTGGTAATCATGCAGATGTTTTTAAAGGTGCTGATCTTGAAAAAGAGCATATCTATTGCCTCCACGCAGCCTTTAGCTGGGCCCGCGGCTTGCAGCTAAAAGTGCTAGAAGCGCAAACAGCGGAAAACAGTTAAATACGCTCTGAATATCATATAGAGAAACTATATCTGTTTCTGCAACAGCCTCAACACGATGGAGGTGACAGGGATTCTGTTTGTACCGTCTACCAAAGAAACCTTCTACATGAAAAAAGCAGTGACAGTATGTTCTATGGGTTGTCCAGAGGAACAGGGACAGTTTCTTGGGAGATGTGTTGCTGTTGATTTTCTATGTTTGTAACACCACAAACAATATCCCACTCACCTCTGTTGTTTATGGAGGGATGCTGATATTTCAGGAACAGATATCTCGAAACCTGAGCAAATAAAACCCAACCTCTATACATAGACAGTCACTACTAGATTTAAGTGAAAAATATGTTTTCTTAACGCACAGAATAAAAGGAAAGTGTTGTGGTAAAAAAGTGATGTCAGCTTCATCCGTATCTGTACAACTTATCTTTTTTGATCTTTTCTTTCTGTGATCATCTTTTCTTGGTCCATTTCTTTTAAACAGTGGGCAACAAAAGGGGGCTAGCGACATCACACTATAAATTGGTTGACGTTCTTGAAGGTTTTCCGGTAATGTCTGATGTACCTTTTCAATCCTACTCACAATACTTTGTTTTGTCCATTTTAAACAGAGTACGATGTCTGTGTCCGTCTGATACACCCAGATAGCTCAGACAGGGCCAGAAACAGCTTCAGTGGGGTTATTGTCGTTCCACATTCATCACTTTAAAGCTCATTCATAATAAATATAGCCTCAGAACAAACAACTCTTCAGTCACAGGATTAGTTTTTTGTGGGATGCACTGTAGAAGGGGACAGGACCGATGAGAGAGAAGAAAGACACTTTGAGACCAACAGGACGACCGCTAATGAAGGACAGCATCCCCATAGCTACATCACAAGGCAGCAGATGATCGATTAAAATATAATTATGGTTTGATGTCCTCTGAATGAGAACGACTTCAAATTGACTGTGATCAATAGGTCAGCCCCTTCAGGCAAGGTCTACGGTTCTACAAGGAGCATGCAAGCATTCAAACACACACACATAAACACACACACACATGCACACAAAGTCACATTCATTCTGCCTTTTACACATTTATATTTAATGCTCCTCCTGCCCGCTCTCTCTCGCTCCCTTGTTAAAACTATCAATCCTCTTTTCAATGCCACCTTGATGACGGACTGAAAATCTAATTTGAACAATAGCACGGCATAAAAATAAAAATAATAAGTGAGACTTTCTTCATTGCGTGTGTAAGTAATGACGATGTTTATGTGACTGATATTTCTAAAATTCCCTTCAAGTGAAGTGGGCACAATATTAAAATACCAATTTTAACGATACTGAGTTACCGGTAAGTGTAAAAACTAGGACAATTCAGGTGAATTCAAGTGTCAAGACTTTATCATCTCTCATTACTCCCTCCATGTTAAGTGGAAGCGTTGGGATGCAGTGTGGGAGACAAGTCAAAGTTGTTTATGCCTCTAGACAATTGAGACGAGATAAGTTGGGCAAAAAGTTCTGCGCACTCGTTGTTCAGGACTTGATTTACATTTTCATCATAATGTGTCAAATGCAGATGGAGGTTTAGTGTTATTCTCCCCCAGATTTCTGAATAAACAGCTCCATCATTCCTCACCAACAAGTGGGACTCACAGCCCCTCTAACCACCCGGTCCTGTGTGCCAATCTCTGTCTTCTCCTGTAACCAAGTGAACTCCAGCTGTGCCTATTGTCACAAGCCTAAATCTCTAGCTATGTGCTGTTCTCACCTTCACTAATTGGAGCCCACTGTGTGACAGCCATGTCATTGGCTCTGTGTCAAGATGCCAGCACAGTGACTGTAACTGAGCAACAGCGGTGGAGTGGTGCACGCACAACACCTGTGCGAAGGCACCTGCAGAAGTAGAAAACCTGAGTGCAGGAATTGCTTTTTAAGAACCGAGAGAACATATTTGCCATTGGCTAAAAAGATACTAACTGTGTAAGTTTTACACAACTTAAAAACAAAGTGATAGGAAGATTAAACTTGTCAAACTGACAAAGGCTGCACAATCATAGTTCAGATAACAAAGCACAAAATGAGATTGTTCTGAGGTATTCTTCTGACAATTCCAATGTTAAAGTTACAGATGCTGCAGTCTGAGTTAAATTAAAGACAAGAGAGCCGATTAAGTTACAATTATGCCCAAAAGAGAATTACAGACCACAACACTGGAACAAGCTAAAATTGGAGGATGGAAAAGACCCATTTTGGCTGAACTTCAACATCTAATAGAAGAGTCAACTATGATCAAGTCCCCTAGACAGTCTCACATCATGAGATAAAAGTCTTCAATTCTGAGCCTGCATGAAGAAAAAACAAATCACAGAAGAACAAAAGACTGTGCATTTCATTCCTAGAATGAAACAGCATGCCACAAACTAACAGAATATTTTCAAGCTGAATCTGAAATCAGATCAAAACATTCCTACTAGAGTCACACCAGAGAACATGTCAATTAACTCGTTCTCAACTCTGTCTGCTTCTGTCAACTTACATATTTTCCTTTAAAAACTGACATAAAACTGAGAAATTGTTATTTCTTTTTATATTCTTTCTAAAGAGAACAGTTTCAAATATCTCTGAAATAATTGATGCTGATTGATTATTGATGAATTCAGAACCAACACATCCATTTGAGCAACAATGCAGCAATGAACAGTGGCAGAACTAGGACATCAGGGAATTAACCACAAATGATCAGCAGAACACTTCTGAGAGCCATTTAAACAACATACTGCGTTAATGATGATCATCACAGAGCAAACGCTCGGCTGGTCGCTGATCTTACTCACCGCTGAAGGGAGAAGCCACAGACAGGTGATGGCAAAGTTCAAACACAGCGCTCTCATTTTGCAGCAACAGCAGCAACGTGTCTCCAAGCAGAGAGAGAATAAGAGGTGATGTACTGAGTTTAAGCTTACACTCACACCAAAAGTAGAGGAGACGTTCTGCAGAGAGACTCAAAACAAAACCCAAAAGATCTAGAGTGAACACCAGCTCAGTGCACCTTCTCCCCCACCAGCCTCCTCCCCTCTCTCTCTCTCTCTCTCTCTCTCTCTCTCTCTCTCTCTCTCTCTCTCTCTCTCTCTCTCTCTCTCTCTCCCTCCCTCTCCTCTCTCTCTCTCTCTCTCTCTCTCTCTCTCTCTCCCTCTCTCTCTCTCTCTCTCTCCTCTCTCTCTCTCTCTCTCTCCCTCCTCTCTCTCTCTCTCTCTCTCTCTCTCTCTCTCTCTCCCTCTCCTCTCTCTCTCTCTCTCTCTCTCTCTCCCTCGCTCTCTCTGTCTCTCTCTCTCTCTCTCTCTCCCTCTCTCCTCTCCCTCCCTCTCTCTCTCTCTCTCCCTCTCTCTCTCTCTCTCTCTCTCTCTCTCTCTCTCTCTCCTCTTTTTTCTTCCTATCTCTATCTCTCTCTCACTCACTCTCACACTCACTATCTCTATCCCTCACACACACACACACACACACACACACACACACACACACACACACACACACACACCCCATACACGCTTCTTCATTTAACATTTAGAAAAATACAATTAAAATAAAGCATTAAATGCCTCAGGAGTAGAATTGTGCTCAGTAAGAATTAATCAATTGAGAATAATTTGAATTTGTAGTTGGCTAATTGGGTAATGTAGAAGCCACTCACACACACACACACACACACACACACACACACACACACACACACACACACACACACACACACACACACACACACACACACACACACACACACACACACACACACACACACACACACACACACACACACACACACACACACACACACACACACACACACACACACACACACACACACACTTGCCACTTCCCTGCTCATTTTCACCACCTGGCCGGCCCCTTATTATGACTCATCAACCCGGGGAAAGGCGCTCTGAGGCGGGCACAGTTTGACAGCCTCCTCGCTGTCCCTGCATACTGTCGCCACGGGGAGGCTGACAAAATGACAAGGGCTCTCTCCGGGAAATGTAAAAATCACTGACAAGTGTGGGGAAATGCTGCCAGAGCCTCAGCCTTCCACTGGAATCACTGTTAATATATCGGCTACTCTATTTCCATAAGGAGAGCCTGAGCCTTTAGGCCGCTCTTCAGCTGCTTCATGTGTAATGGTTGATGGTTGTGATTGACCTCAAAGATACTGTAGATACTGTTTGACAACATTTCTACAAAATCATCTATCCCGGCTGTAAACACATCATTCAAATGTTCCATTGAATTGAAAGTTAACTGACCAATAATGAATGACCATGTAACCGGAAATGATGGCTGCGAAACAAACAGCCACCTTTGATTGAATTAGAGGGATTGAAGACGTCCGACAGTTGTAAATCCTACTTTTCACGTAGGACGACCATCTAAGGAATACTTTTAATAACCCTAAGGGGAGAGTCTTTTGAGATTGTGGACAGCTCTTCAGAACCACATGGAATCTGCTTTCTGAAATATGTTCAGTACTCCCTGTTGATGAGTTGTTATTTGTTGTCTATTGATTAGTCACTTATACAACACACTTATGATTCTGACAAACAATAGTTTAACCTGGCCCTAGGTCGAGTTCAATGATGACCTTTGAGAAAAAAGACAGATGTTTTTTATCCTCCTTTAGTCTTTGTATAGTTATGTGAAACATAAGAGGAATGTAAAGTTATTACATATGTTTTAAACCAAGTATGCGTATGCATTGTTGTGAAAATGTTGACTTGTGAACCCGTTGTTGTCATAAAGTATTGCTCTGCTAGAAATATACAGTTCATTGTGCCTGAACAGGTAGATCATTATCTTGACCTAAATGTGTTTGCGCATGCGTACAGCAGACAGAAAGTCTCTCAGTTTGTGGTAAAAACAGTCAGCAGCCATGAGGCGTGGTCAGATTACCATGTTCCCACAATGCTCTGCGCACGTGTGCTGGTTCTGAGACCAGCGGCTTGATGTCACATCCGGGTCGTTTGGGTGATTGATGTCACTCTCATCCGGGTCGTTTGGGTGAGACTAGTAGAGACTCGCTCACACTTCATCTGCAGCTTCAGTACTGTGAGCATGAAGCTGTGAACACACGGAACCCTGAGCCAGGTCATGGAGGCGGGGGACGCGGAGGGACAGCCGGCCTCCTCTCTCCTCACACTCCTGGTTCTCTTCAGAGCGCATAAATCTTTCGCCTTTTACTAAAGATTTCCGTGGAGAGGACCAATAAGAGTCTAACTCAATTTTTTGATGCCCTGCGAAAGTGGGGCTTCCTAAACCTGTAAGAACAATAAAGATCTCCTGATTCACCCACAGAGATGAACCATGAAACATTAATCACAGAGATGATGAACCATGAAACATAAATCACAGAGATGAACCATGAAACATTAATCACAGAGATGTACATGAAACATTATACCAATAAACATAAATCACAGAGATGAACCATGAAACATTAATCACAGAGATGTACATGAAACATTGTACTAATAAACATAAATCACTGTGATGTATCAGGGTATACATCACAGTGATGTACAGGGTATACATCACAGTGATGTACCAGGTATACATCACAGTGGTGTACCAGGGTATACATCACAGTGGTGTACCAGGTATACATCACAGTGGTGTATCAGGGTATACATCACAGTGGTGTACCAGGGTATACATCACAGTGGTGTACCAGGGTATACATCACAGTGGTGTACCAGGGTATACATCACAGTGGTGTACCAGGGTATACATCACAGTGGTGTACCAGGGTATACATCACAGTGGTGTACCAGGGTATACATCACAGTGGTGTACCAGGTATACATCACAGTGGTGTACCAGGTATACATCACAGTGGTGTATCAGGGTATACATCACAGTGGTGTACCAGGTATACATCACAGTGGTGTACCAGGGTATACATCACAGTGGTGTACCAGGGTATACATCACAGTGGTGTACCAGGGTATGTGCCATGGAACATTGCACCAGAGAAGCATTTCAGGAGAACATGTCTGCTTTATGTGGTGTCCTGTCAGAGACATGCTGGGAAGCCTTTAACATGACTTTACCGGTTAATGACGTCGCTGAGACGCTGCATTGAAAATCATCTCATCCTCTCTGAAACAGTGACACGTCCTTTAAGAACACAGGCATTGGACTAGTTGCTCTACGTTACCATGACCACGAGAGGGCGCCACTTACAAATAATCCCAAACCACAAGCATTCCTGAGTGCACCCCACATTACCCTCCTCATCAGATTTCATAATTCTGTCTTCCGGTTTCAGTTACACAGATGCAGATTTCATCTCGAAATATCCTGCAAGCAGACCACTGTATGTTTGCAGGATATAGTCAAATAATAAAGCAATCCAACGAGTTCTTTTATGGCAGCAGAAAATGATATCCCCGTCCAACAGAACACCTTTTTGTTGCTGAATGTAAACATCATAATGTTGATGATTGGAGGAATTTCCACCAAAATGTAAAACACGGAGCTCATGCATGAGTGCATGGTCAGTGGAAGGGATCCGGAGCAGCTGTGAGGGGCGCACCACACTGAAGTACAAGCTGCAGGAAACAATACCAAGAAGAAGAAACAACTGTTCAGGTCCTCAGGTCACCAGAGAGCTCCTCTTTATCAGCCATGAATCTAAAGTGTCATCGCAGCCGTTCCTCCTGGGTAACAGCTGTTTCTATGCTGGACAACAACTCATGGACTCTGGTTTTGCAAAGTGCCTCAGCCAATGAAACAAGCAGACTTCAGTAACAAAGAAGTTCCACAGCTTCACCAAAGAGTAAACTCTGAAGTGAGAGAGCCTTGTGAACATTGAGGGCAATGTTGTGCACTGCACGGCCGACGCTTGGACCAGAAAGTTCTCCTCCAGCTCCTCCCTCTCTCTCACAGGACACTGGTTTCACTGGTTTGTGCAGAATAAACCCTGTGACATCCACACAGAATACACTCCAGTGGAAATCCTGCAACACCTCCTGGACCTTATTGAAGAGTAGCAAACTGTGGTTCCACACAGATTTGATGTCGGGTTTTTGGTCACTAACAACACGAGCAATATGGTGAAAGCCATGTCAGACAGCGGCTGCGAGCACATTAGATGCATGGCTCACTCATACACTTGACCGTGACGGGAGCTATGGAGGAGGGCCATGGTGTGGTGACTTCATCAACACTGCTAGACGCATCACCAACACGGTCCATATGCCCAATAAAGCCATAGCTAAGCTGCACCAGATACAGGGCCGACTTGGACTTGCCGAGGCTGCCTTAACTCACGACGAGTGCTGGAGCCGTTTGAAGAAGCAACACGCACAGTGTGCCAAGATGAGGCCTCTGATTCCTCTGTTTCCTCTGATTCCTCTGATTCCTCTGATTCCTCTGATTCCTCTGATTCCTCTGATTCCTCTGATTCCTCTGATTCCTCTGATTCCTCTGATTCCTCTGTTTCCTCTGTTTCCTCTGATTCCTCTGATTCCTCTGATTCCTCTGATTCCTCTGATTCCTCTGATTCCTCTGATTCCGTGCATCCAGGCCCTCAGAGCTGCACTCAGCAAACTCATAGGAAACAAGGACGTGAGTGATCTGCTAGAGACTCGCAGGCTGGCTGGCTCACTGCAGAGCCACCTGGAGGAACACTTTCAACATGTCTTTGAAACGCCCACCAACACCTATTTTAAAGCCACGCTCCTGGACCCGAGGTTTAAATCATGCCCATGGCACTGCTTAGCCAGCTGGACTTTGAAAGGTTGAAAGCCGCTGTGATGTGGAGGTGGAGGAGTGGCTACAGCAGGAGAGGATGCTTTCAGCAGGTGAAGCCTTTTCTGGGGCGCAATGCAGAGTCTTGTAGCAAATAATGCAGCGTCTTTGTCGAAGACGCTGACATCGTTAGGTTTGGAGACCTACCTAGCAGAGAGCAGCCCACGTTGACCTCTGACCCGGTGTCTTCATACTGGTCTGCAAAGATGGCACAATAGAAGATGCTGTTGCTCCTGATTACAGACTTCTCCCTGTCGATGTGCCAGTTACATTTGGGGAACATTGAGGGAGGAAACAAATGTCAACGAGAGGATGGAAGAACATATTTATTAATGCACTTTATATCCATAAGGATAATTGCTACTGGGTCACATGTTTTTCTTCTGTCCGGAGTTGATAACAACACTCCAATGTCAATATAGACTTGAAGCACAGGATCACAGCTACCAGTCTTAAGGGTTAGGGTTAGGATATGAGAGCTAAAACTCCATAAGCTATAGATCATTTATCAAGCGACATTAAAAAAGTACTATATAGTGAACATACTGCATGACTGCCACATGCATTGAACTCTGGAAGAGAGGCCCCTGTGCAATTCTCTCCATCTTTTTGGAAACATTAGAAAGAAAGTTGCATAGGAAGTTTAGGAAATATACTCCAGATTTAATGATTGAAACATTTCTTCTTCAAACATTCTTCTGCTTTTATCAGCACCAAATGTTTCCTTATAGCTTTTCTTCAATGTCTCAGGCTCACATGTGAAATCAAGCCCAATCAGGGAAATTGCCTTTGCACTATTTACTTTCTTTGTTAATATAGAGCTATGTAGATGTTGAAATTGTTTTGAAGCCTCTATTTACTTAACTATGAAGGACTGAACATTTTCCTTGCATTTGTTAAAAAACTTGTTTTTTAGATATTATATAACAATAAATATTATTATTAAAATACCTGTATTTTTTAAACGGATAAATGAATACCATGCAAAATACTTGATTAATGGATCATACCTAAATAAAATAAATTAATAACAATATAGCTGGTAAAAAACAACCTGAATTATTGATTATGGTTATTTGATGGCCAAACTTAACTAATATGCTGTGAGATGTAACACTCAAAGGTAACTATCATCGTGCATTGATTTATGACCGTGTGCAAAGCTCTCCAGGTTGTCTCTACTTCTATTCCATGCTAGCTATGATCAGCAGGTAACTGAAAGCATCTGAGCGTTGTTAGTCACAACAAAGGTAATACCTCATCTGATTGTCCCCTTTAACTGATTAATGTACGCATTAATCATCTCTCCTGCTTTACTTTGTGTTAAAGTCACAAATACATCACAGCAAATACATTTCTGCTGTTAACAGACAACATTTCCATACAAACAAATATAGAAAACTGCTGAAAGATCAGTAGGATCTCCAGAACAGTGACATCTCTCATTTGCGCTGATGTTTAAAGTGTGCTGCTGGCTCTTTTTATGTCACTGTGATCTCCTCCAGCAGATCAGCAGGGAAGTAGCCCAGCTTGCGTCCAGTGCTGACCTTCAAGTAGCCGCCTTTCTCATCTCCTTTCTTCACCACAATCTGAAACACACAGTGACAACAGCTAAAACTAACCATCTCAGCATGAGTATTAACTTTATACATCCTCACTAAGGCCTTTACAGATTGACAATACGCAAAAACAAACTTATAGAGAGTTACCTGATCTTTCTTCAGGGTGATTTGTCCCATCTCTCTGTTTCCCACAAAGGAACGTAACACCTTAAAAACTCTCTCCGATGCACGCACTTTTATGAGGTAGTTTGTGGGGAAGTAGCCCGACTTCTCCCCCATCTTTCCCTGAAAAAATAGTGAGAGAACAGACTTTGAGTTCATCCTCCACAGGAGATGAGAACAAAAATGGACATGACTGAAACTGGTTTAATGCAAACAGCACATTTAAATGTAAAAGCTGAAATAATCCAGAGATGATGAGGTCCATCTCACCCTCCACCACTCTTCATTGGAGTCATCCAGTACTGTGATCCGATCACCAGGGCTAATACACAAACACAATACATTTCATTTATTTTCTTTTTTGAATAAGTAGTGCTTTATACTGTATGTCATTACTGCATGGTGGGAATTCTCTGTGTCTTTGAAACATACTGGAAGTCGAGGTCGTCTTTCTCTATGGCCTTGAAGCGGTAGAGAGCCAGGTAGTAGTGGGTCTGGGAAAATGTACCCTTACTCTGTTGACAAAACAGATCTGATGCACTGCTTTTGACAACATATTTATAACAAACAAATGTACACATACAGTATTACAGCTGTTGGAACAGGGCAGTACTTTAAGTCAGTGGTGGAAGAAGTACTACAGTGTAAAAATACTGTGTTACAAGTAAAAGTTCTGCATTCAAAATCTTACAGAAGTAAAAGTACAAAAGTATTAGAATCAACATTTATTTAAATATCAAAAGCAACTCAGTACAAAGACAATATATAATATATTACTGGGCATTGATGTATTTGTCACTTTACTGTTGCAGCTGGTAAAGGTGGGGCTAATTTTAATAATTATAAATACTAACTTGATAGATAAACTACAATGATATATTATAACCTATTGGTTAAAGTAATGTTTTGTTTCATGATCTAACTTTTTCAAAGAAATAAGTCAAAAAAGCTTTAAATAAATTTAAAAAGTACAATGTTTTCCTCTGAGATGTAATGGAGTAGAAGTTTTAAGTAGCATATAAAGGAAATACTCCAAATTGTACTACAGTATTTCACTAAATGTATTTAGTTACACACCACCACTAACAGTTTTGTTACCTTTTCATCTGCTTTGTCTCCTCCTTTCTCCTTCTTATCGTCAGGCTTCCCTGTAGGAACATCGGACAACAGAGTCACAAACAAATCCTTTGCTTTTGATGATGGAAGTAACTCAAAAATGGATACAACTATTTCACGTATCTTCACTTTGGGGTTGGTCACATTCTTTTTTTGAATTTATTCCTTTTTATTATAATTTTTTTTAGCATTTTCTGTAATATTTAGATTCATTCTATTTTTGATATAGAAATATGCACAAATCCTTATTTTTAAGAATTAGTATGGTCTATACCACAGAGAACATCTGACCTTCTCCCCCCTCCTCATTCTCTTTGGGCTGTTGGTTCTCCTCTTCCTCTTCCTCCATCATCATCATCATCTAGAGGAAAAACACTGTTACTGTAATATACTGTTATACTGTTATGTCTGGATTCCTACTTAAATAATTTACTGTATTGGCGTTTAGCAAATTGAATGAATGAGTGAAAGACATGTAGAAGTTCTATCTGAGGATTTGAGGTTTTGCAGTTTGATTAAATCTTTATTGTACACTCACATTTTTCTTGTCATTTTCATTCTTTTTGCGCTCCTTATTTGCCATGATGACACCGGCCCTCAGGGTGTCAAAGACGGGGTCGTTCCGGTTTGGGTTGTCTGGTTACGGACAAAGTAGTTGGCCCGATTATTAAATTAAAGTACTGCTAATTAGATTGTCCACTTTCAGAAATAGGCTGTACTCTCTCACAGACAATAAAAGAATAGATAAAAAGGTTATGAAACCTAGATAGTCATGAGACATATTGTTGGTTGACTCACTTGGATCCGGTATGTCGCTGCTGTACAGCGGGGAGCTGTAAGCCCTTCTGAAGCCAGGTGGCTACAGAAAACAAATGGAGCATCTTGTTTTACTATTTCCAACTATTTAGTTATGAATATCTGTCTCACCAGGGGTAATCTCATGGGAATCTGCATACATTTTATTGTTTTTCATAGAGAGAGATCAGGACTCACAATTTTGCCAAAGCACTTCTGGAACTCGACATAGCTCTGACATGAATGGTGGATGTTGGTCTTGCAGTTTCTACACCTCAGAGCAAACTTGTTGTTCACTGAAAAATAAACATTGGAACAGCAGCAGCGTAAGACAATATTAAGCATCATATGTAGAAAGAAATATATTGTATAAGACATTATAATGTAACATTGTTGACGTTTGTGTGTATGTTTTCTTGACATAACCTCCAATACATACGGACTATCATGCGGGCGCAGACGTCACAGAACTTGGGTTTTTTGCAGTAATGGTCCTTGAACTTGTGGGGTTTGTCGTTGATCCGGACAACAGGAGGAGGAGGTTCAGGTTCCTTCTCCTCCACCTCCACCTCCTCCTCATATATGAAATAGACCTGGACACACAAAGGGTCATTTTAAGAACACCATACAAGGGCAACGTTTTGATGTTTCCAGGAAAGCTTTGCCTGCAGTGGTAAAGAATTTCATTAATAGGGACAGCGATAAGAGTCAAATTTGAATGAAATATCTTTGGACTAGTTTTCTTGCTCTTGAGTCGCCCACTTTTCATCATTGGATGTTCCCGTTGTTTGAAATCATAACGCATATTTCCATAATGTAGAGTTTTGTCCCTATGAAAAATTGTTGGGTTGAAAAATAATGTACCAGCCAAAACAACTAAACAGTCCAGAGTCAATTTGATTTGGATGCAAGTTTTAATTTTGGCCGAATAATCTATCATACTGAGGGAAGATGTGATGTTTGACAAGATTTGCATTTTGTTGGTCAGCTTCATCTATTACTCTTCAGTTTTTTCCAACACTACGTCCCTCACAGATCAGCCAGCAGTGTTACTTTATCCTCCGAGGGATAAAAAACAGAAATACTTAAGTCAAGGCTCTTATTTTTCCAATGGACGCTGAGCTGCGTTCCTGTCCCAGCTGGTGGCTATTTTAAACCAGCCCGGGAATGGCACCGCTAACAGTGGGGGGTAGACATGGTCCTGCCACTCACAGTGTCTCCTTCCTCTCTCACTACGTTCTCAGGAGCTGGAGGGTTGTCATGGATATCGACAGAGTTTTTGTCATCCTCCCTGAAACACACAAAGCAATAAGTTAGATCAAATTATGCTGCCACATATCATAACCTTCATGTGAAAAGTTTCTCTCTCTTTGCATTAACTTTTGTTTTTAAACATGTAAAGCTTAAATAGGACATTTTAAAGTTGGGGTTAAAATGTTTTTCCAGAACAACCTCGTGGAGTGACCTGATGTAACCGACATGCTTTGAGCCGATATCATATTGCCATTCCACCTCAAAGTAGTTGAGTCTTGATTATTTATTCTGGGAGACTCCTAAGACACATTCTTCAAATGAACATGTTGCTGCTTTATCACTATTGTATTTGAATATACCGTAGGAAAACTGTGTTTGTTCAGAGGCTTTTATGCGTTTCACTCTTGACTGTTGTAACATTTAGCTCACTAGAATTGAAATGGAGACTTGTGGAGATACAGGTACAGGCAGTGAAAGTAGGACATTACATTTGTATTGTAGATGTAATTGAACTTATTACTGGAAATATACTCACTGGTCCATGTTGTTTGGTGGATAAAGTCACTGCCCCACCTACAAAGATAAATATATTAATGTATTTATTCACAACAGGTCATGCAAATTAGTGGGATAATGGATGAACCTTTTAATTAATAAGATTAAACAAATTGAGATAAAATCTCTTCAGCAATGATGCTCTGGTCAAAGAGGCGGCATTGTATTTCATTCATACAATAATAACAAAACAATACATTACAGAATAAAAACTAGTCCACACATCAACAGAAGAGGTTGAATAGACACAGATAGTGTATAATCGTACGAACAAAAGAGCATCAAAACATTACAAAATTGTTACCCATTGTTACAAGAACAGTTTGTGGTTACAACTGGTTTGAGAGATGAGGGAAGTAAATGATGAGAACTAAACTTCTGTCTCGTTTCTCATAATCCTCAATACTGTGCCTAAAAAAAGTCTGTTTAACTTTGTCAGTTGTTATATGGCATGGTTGGTAAATCAACAAGTACCACAAGTCACAATGCATATTTCTAAGTGTTCATTGAGACCAATATGAATAAAATGAGTTTTTATTTAGCATTTACATTTGTCGCGTATGAATTTTGGCATCCAGTCAAAATGTATTGAATGAATTTAGGCTCTGTATTTTATCACCTTTCTTCTTCTATAAGAGGATAGTGACTTTTAAAAATATAAATGTAATATTTTGTTTGTGACGTGTTGTTAAAACACAGCACATACAGTGACACAAATCGGATGTATTCTTGTGTCTGTATTAAATGAAAAGAGTTACACCAAGCTGTGCACTGGCAGACACAGTTACTGTAGAAGTGCCCTTGTCCGCTTGACCCAAACTATTCTTGGGTTGTGAAATTCAAACTCATCACAGCTAAATTTGGATGCCTCTGCCAGTCAGGGAAAGAAGAGCAAAATTCCCAAAAGTATGAGACGGTAAAAATCGTTTTTTGTGAATTGGCAAAAACATTCCTAACATGGCAGTGATTCAACTAGTGCTTCAAAGCTTTTTGTAACTGGCCTGCTGAATTAAATTGATAAAACTGACTGCATGCTTTTGTCATGTAAACACATTTTGTAATGGATTAACTCAAACTTCAACCTGGAACATACCTTTTGTCAAGATTCACGCCACGCAGAGAAGAAATGACAACATCCAGTTTGTGGGTAAACCTCTCTGTGAACGAGTCCTTCACCTGCTGCCGATGACTGGAGCGCTGGACAACCAGTGGATCTAAAACCAGCCGACCAATGTGCTTCCTCACTTGAGGCCCTCAGAATTATGTGTCAATTCTCACAAAGTCTGGGCCCTTTCTTTATTCCCTTTATAGCTTGTTTAGGTGATTTCCAAAGTGATCTCAGGCTCTGGTGCCACACATATGTCTATTTTTGTTTACTTGTGTATGATTTTGTGCGTGTTTGTATGTGTGTTTGTGTGCGTGCTATGCTGAGCACTCATGTGTCAAGATGACTGTTTGCAACAGCTGGGGACCTCAGTGTGAGCGCCGATGACGAAGGGAAATCAGATACTTTTCCCCTCCCTCTGTCTCATACTGCTCAGCTTCCTTATAATTGTATCGCTTGGAGACCAAGAACAACGCTTTGTTGTCGCTTTGTTATTGAACCTTTTATTTGATCATTTACATCAGTTTTCTTAGCAAGTATTGCCGTGGGTAAGTCCCCTGTAAGTCACAGTGGCCCTGATGTTGGACTTTGGAGGGGGTCATTGGGTCTCAAAAAAATAAATGTTTATATGTGTTAAGAGCATAAAATTGCCCCACAAATGTTGTGTGTTCACAACTAAGGGTTCACTTGAAAATGTAATGTTTGTCCTGGTGGTGGTGCTAGAGGTAACATTACCAGGTCACCAAAAGCAGGTCCACATTAACCAGCCAAGGGTCTCAGGTCAAACATGATCTGTGGGCCTCTACTTACGACCCCTTTGCCTCATCTTCTTTGCAGTGTGTATGAATTAGTAATTGACTCGCATTGACTATGTGGTGAAGCTGAAGGATCTGGACTCCCTGAGTGTCTGGGGCCAGGCAGTTGCCTGCTTTGCTAAGGTGTCTATTTCAGTCTTTAGTATTTAACCAAAATCATAGTGTGCCCAGATATCACCAAACACACACAAACAAAGCATAACTTTACTGCCTTTGCAGACTTATTTCTGTACACTATTCAACACGAATATAGGGTCATTATTGGGGAATTACTTGTTGTGCTTGATGGATATGATATTAATAAACAGACGTTCTGTCCTGTTACTACCTATATATAGTGTCATTATTGCTTGATGGGTATGATATGAATATGATATTAATATCATATTAATATCATATTAATATGGTATTAATATGATTATGATATTAATATCATATTAATATGGTATTAATATGATATTAATAAACAGACGTGTCCTGTTACTACCTATGTAGTGTCATTATTGGATATGATATTAATATATTAATATGATATTAATATGATATTAATATCATATTAAGATATTCATATGGTATGATTATGATATTAATATATTATCATATTAATATATTAATATGATATTAATAAACAGACGTGTCATGTTACTACCTATGTAGTGTCATTATTGGATATGATATTAATATATTAATATGATATTAATATCATATTAATATCATATTAAGATAATATGGTATTAATATGATATTAAGATATTCATATGGTATTAATATGATATTAATATATTAATATATAATATATTAATATAATATATTAATATCATATTAATACCATATTAATATATTAATACCATATTAATACCATATTAATATATTAATATGGTATTAATATGATATTAATACCATATTAATATCATACTAATATGGTATTAATATATATTAATATGGTATTAATATGATATTAATATGGTATTAATATATTAATATGATATTAATATGATATTAATATATTAATATGATAATAATAAACACTGCTGTGTGCTGTCAGCATGTCCTCTATGAAGGAGCTCCGCATTGATATATTAATATGGTATTAATATATTAATATGGTATTAATATATTAATATGATATTAATAAACACTGCTGTCAGCATGTCCTCTATGAAGGAGCTCCGCATTAATATATTAATATGGTATTAATATGATATTAATATGATATTAATATGATATTAATATAATATTAATATGATATTAATATATTAATATGATATTAATATGATATTAATAAACACTGCTGTGTGCTGTCAGCATGTCCTCTATGAAGGAGCTCCGCATTAATATATTAATATGATATTAATATGGTATTAATATATTAATATGATATTAATATCATATTATTATATTAATATGATAATAATAAACACTGCTGTGTGCTGTCAGCATGTCCTCTATGAAGGAGCTCCGCATTGATATATTAATATGATATTAATATCATAATAACATAATAATAATATATTATTATATTAATATGATATTAATATCATAATAATATAATAATAATATATTATTATATTAATATGATATTAATCAGCATGTCCTCTATGAAGGAGCTCCGCATTAATATATTAATATGGTATTATTATGATATTAATATATTAATATCATAATAATATAATAATATGATATTAATATATTATTATATTAATATGATATTAATCAGCATGTCCTCTATGAAGGAGCTCCGCATTGATCTGTCTGGAACACTACAAAGGTCGCGGTGCATGTTGGGTACAATTCTCCCTGAGCGCTTAGTGCGCATGCGCAACAGAAAACTCCATTATTTTTTTGCTCGGAATCTGTTAAAACAGATAAAACAGTGTGAAAGTGTGCGTGTGCGTGGATGGAGCTGTGCGTGTGCGTGCACGCGGGGAGGGTTAACGGGAGCGCACGCAGACCCGCGTCCGGATAACTGCACCGGGACCGGGACTACTTCAGCCCGGCTGGGACCCTGCAGGACCAAGTAATCCAGCCCGCTAGCTGCTGCCTAGCTGCTACCTAGCTGCTAGCCTAGCTGCTACCTAGCTGCTAGCGTTAGCCCCCAGCCCCGGCGCAGCAAAGCGAAGCCTTATCGCGCTCTGGTTTTAACCCGGACCGGCACGGCTCACATCCCCGCGCAGCGCGGACTGGTTGCGTGCATGTGCGGGTTGAACCCGGCGGTGTCCGCTGCACGGGCGGCCGGTGACGCAGCGGCCGCTTTCAAAACATCCTCCGGGAGCTAGCGAGCTAGCATCCTCCGGGAGCTAGCGCTAGCGGAGCTAGCCTAGCTGTCCGTTAGCTAGTGTTAGCTAGCGTTAGCTAGTGTTAGCTAGTGTTAGCTAGTCGGCTAACTCCAGATTCTCCCGCGAGACAGAAAAGCGACGAAGACTCCGAAACTTCACAACAGAGTCTGTAGACCAGAGACCAGAGACCAGACCAGAGACCAGACCAGAGACTAGACCAGACCAGAGACCAGACCAGAGACTAGACCAGACCAGAGTCTAGACCAGACCAGAGACCAGACCAGAGACCAGACCAGAGACCAGACCAGACCAGAGACCAGACCAGACCAGACCAGACCAGAGACCAGACCAGACCAGACCAGACCAGAGACCAGACCAGAGACCAGACCAGACCAGACCAGAGACCAGACCAGACCAGACCAGACCAGACCAGAGACCAGACCAGAGACCAGACCAGACCAGAGACCAGACCAGACCAGACCAGACCAGACCAGACCCCAGACCAGACCAGACCAGACCCCCAGACCAGACCCCCCAGACCAGACCCCCCAGACCAGACCCCCACAGACCAGACCCCCAGACTAGACCATCCAGAGAGGGTCTAGGATCAGTGTCTAGGATCAGGGCCTTGGATCAGGGTCGGGTCTAGGATCAGAGTCTTGGATCAGGGTCGGGTCTAGGATCAGGGTCTAGGATCAGGGCCTAGGACCAGGGTCTAGGATCAGGGCCTAGGATCAGGGTCGGGTCTAGGATCAGGGTCTTGGATCAGGGTCTAGGATCAGGGTCGGGTCTAGGATCAGGGCCTAGGATCAGGGTCTAGATCAGGGTCGGGTCTAGGATCAGGGTCTAGGATCAGTGTCTAGGATCAGGGTCGGGTCTAGGATCAGTGTCTAGTATCAGGGTCTAGGATCAGGGTCGGGTCTAGGATCAGAGCCTAGGATCAGGGTCGGGTCTAGGATCAGAGCCTAGGATCAGGGTCGGGGGATCAGGGCCTAGGATCAGAGCCTAGGATCAGGGTCGGGTATAGGATCAGGGTCTTGGATCAGTGTTTGGTGCTGACAGCTGTCATGACAACACAGTACAAAGTAGCGTAGCCTACTAGCTTAGCTGTTAGCATAGCTGCTAGCCTGCAGCCTGTATCAGTCCTGTAGTTGGGGAGCTGTTGTGCCATGGCTGCACACTGCAGACGTGTTTACACCCAGGTTATATGTTAACCCGGGTTATGTTTACACCCGGGTTATATGTTAACCAGGGTTATGTGTTAACCAGGGTTATGTTTACACCCGGGTTATATGTTAACCAGGGTTATGTGTTAACCAGGCTTATATGTTAACCAGGGTTATGTTTACACCCGGGTTATATGTTAACCAGGGTTATGTGTTAACCAGGGTTATGTGTTAACCAGGGTTATATGTTAACCAGGGTTATGTGTTAACCAGGGTTATGTGTTCACCAGGGTTATGTTTACACCAGGGTTATGTGTTAACCAGGGTTATGTGTTAACCAGGGTTATGTGTTAACCAGGGTTATGTGTTACACCAGGGTTATGTGTACACCAGGGTTATGCGTTAACCAGGGTTATGTGTTAACCAGGGTTATGTGTACACCAGGGTTATATGTTAACCAGGGTTATGTGTACACCAGGGTTATATGTTAACCAGGGTTATGTGTTAACCAGGGTTATGTGTTAACCAGGGTTATGTGTTAACCAGGGTTATGTTTACACCAGGGTTATGTTTACACCAGGGTTATGTGTTAACCAGGGTTATGTGTTAACCAGGGTTATGTGTTAACCAGGGTTATGTGTTAACCAGGGTTATATGTTAACCAGGGTTATGTGTTAACCCGGGTTATGTTTACACCAGGGTTATGTGTTAACCAGGGTTATATGTTAACCAGGGTTATGTGTTAACCAGGGTTATATGTTAACCAGGGTTATGTTTACACCAGGGTCTATCCTAACTCACCCTCCCACCTCACAGTGGCCGCAGCCTGCTGTGAACGTGTGATCTTTTTGAGAGAGCATGCATATGATGTGATCTTTTTGAGAGAGCATGCATATGATGTGATCTTTTTGAGAGAGCATGCATATGATGTGATCTTTTTGAGAGAGCATGCATATGATGTGATCTTTTCATGAAGTATGTTTTTATCTCCTCACCTGCAGGAAATAGTTTTCCAGCGGAGGTCTTTGTCCCGTTACATAATGCTCCTCCACCTTTCTTTGCAGGGTCTTCATCTGCATCCTCGACCCTACTCTGATGTGAACTGAACCATTACATCGAAAGTCATCCTCTAAATTCAGGATCTGCCTGTCCAGGTGTTCGGGCATCAAGTCAGGTTTTACTGGCAGTGTGTGTGCTTCTAACCCACCAGGATGTACACTGGACAGTGGATACCCTAGCCAAAACAGATCCTGGCTTCTCAAAGATGACAAGGTATTCAGTTGTTCTAGTTTTGGTTACTTTACTCTGACATCAAAACAAAACCTTTTTTCCTTTGCTGCGGCCTCACCCACTGGTGACGTGTTTGTACCAGATGTTGGGTTAACAATGCTAGAGACAACGCTCTGGAGACACTTGATATGCTAGGAGCACACAAAGTAAAGAAGTAAGTGTTTGGCACTTTGCCAGACCTCTTTTAGGACATAGAGGACAGATGGAAAGTAAAGTCTCAGTAACTTCCATTGACTGACAATGCAATACTTTTAATTAGCAGCCCTTATTGTATAGCATCCTTCAAGATTCTGTTAAACCTAGGCTGACGTCGTCATGGTCACATTTTCTAATATTTGATGTTATACGTTGATATTTGGTGTTGTGTAATCAGATGAACGTGGCCCACACATTTAAAAATGTAGAATGTCGGTTATAAGCCCGATATCCTGAAGACTTCACAGCATAGACATTTGTTCATCCATTTCATGCATGCAAGCATGGGTTACCTTATTTAGAGACTCACACTGAGGCGCAACAAACCACACTGATACATTTAGCAAAGTATTAATACTAACTAGTATTATTATCATAAGTTGTATTTTTGTGATCCTTTAGGCCATGAAAATAAACTTGACTTGACTATTTTAAAGTTCTAGTAAAGTGTCATTACATAATTACATTGAAATGTGATACCGACTATACATTTTGTTTTTCATTCTCCTGACACTGTAGGATGTCTTTAGTCCGTAACTTCAAAAATGAACAAATCCACATTTGAGAAAATACTACTTTTGAAATACACAACAGAACAATGGGTTACCTGCAAAATGATTATGTAATAATTTAAAGCAAACCCCTGGGGTCTTTATGGGGTCTCTAAATGTATCATCTTTTTGCTGCTGTTCCAAGGTGCTGGCAGGCAGCAGCTACAAAATGATGGGAGGCAGTGAGACTGTCAGTGGGGGCAAGGATGGGGTCCACACCACTGCAATACACGTCCCCATCGGCTGGCAGAGGAGAGTGGAGGGCGGGCAGGTGATCTATGTCAGGTAGGTTGGTTCAGTTTAACAGAAAGCAAATGCAGACTTATTGCTGATGTTTATTAATATTTGGAGACATTAATACAATGTGACGGCTTATGAATGTATACGTGAACGAATGTTTATGTGTGCTTGTGTATCATTTATTCTGGAGAAAAAGGAATGCTGGTTTTCCACCACATTTTTCACTGAACAGTGGCTTCAAGCTTGTTCAAAATTAAAGTGTATAAAAAATAAAAATTGTTTAGGACCCTTGGCTATCTGAAGTTATTTTTTAGGCCAGTCAAATGGAGAGAAGCTTGGTCGACGTACAAGCACCAATGGGCTTGATAATATAATGATAATATAACAGCCTATACATATGTGGGCTATAACCTAGATTTGTGATCAGTTAAGTCACCAATCTTAACTAGCAAGCCCAGTAACGGCAGTTTCTACAAAAAACATGGAAATAGATGATTGGGGGACAGGAAACTGTGATCACATTCAAATAAACTAACGCTAACCCTAACCCTATAATACAGGCTTATGTTTTCACCGCTTCAAATGTGGGCTGAAAATCTGTTCTTTTTACATGACTGTTTCATTTGAGAGATTTGTATCTTCTTGGCATACTTGATTTATGCTGCAATTTTTGGGGTTGCATTACATAATCTGTTGTTAATTAAGATTTCCCAGATCTAAGAGAGGATTTATTTAGATTTCTGAATTGTGTTCTCATTTAAATAACCTAGGCTAAAGGGGGGTTTCCGAGTTTCTCTAATACAGCAGTCACACTCTCTAAAGAAGCCATGTTAAACAACAACAACAACTTCCGTTTGCACACGCAGCCCTGTAGATTGCTGCTAGTGCTGGGAATTCTCAAATCTCAATGAGATTTTAGATATGGAGATCTTGAGGTGTGCTGAGCTTTGCAACAACATTTTGGTTTTCTTTGAACATACCTTTGTTCATATATTTTAAGTCTGCTTTGAGTTTTCTGTAACAATTTGTCCTTGTCTTCTGTCTATAGTCCGAGTGGCACTGCTCTACTGTCTCTGGACGAGGTCAAGACCTATCTGGTGACTGATGGCACCTGCAAATGTGGTCTTGAGTGTCCACTCGTCATCAATAAGGTAAAGCCAGCCTATACGTTTTTAAAGACATTTTTAGTGTAGTGTGGGCACAGACAAAAAACATGCAGGATACAATATATCCAGATATTACCTGGACTTTTGATTATTTTAGATGTAATGCATCTGTGACACTTGAATGTGAACTTATATTTATAGCAGCATAGTGGTGACTTTTAAGCCTCTTCAAACACACCTGACGACTGTGGTGGGTTAGCGTCGTTTATTCGGACAGTGAGGATATCAATACATGCCGGTTTCTTTATACAGCAATTTGTTTTGAAATTGCTATAAATAACATGACATGTGACATCCTCACACGTGTTGAATTTAATATCCACGACTAACTTTTGAATTAAGTTTGTCGAACTGTGTAGAATCATGGCTAACCTTTTTGTTCATAAAGTGCACTTTATCTGTAATAAGCAACAATCCTTGTGCTCATATAATAAGTGTAAAATGCCCTCACTGGTGCCCTTCACAGTCATGCATTTGATGAAATGTTTTGCAAGATTTCTCTCAGAAATCTTTCATTATGCAAAGAGTTCACTCTGAATTCTCTCCAATCCTTTTTTATTTGGTATCTTTCAGGTTTTCAACTTCACTGTGGGAGTGAAGGTGGAGCAGCACAGCCAGCCATTAGGCAAAGCAGAGCAGGACATGACCAAACTCTGTAACCACCGCAGGAAAGTGGTAGCGATGGCTGCTCTGTGTCGGAGTATGCAGGCCTCACAGCTGCCCTTTGCTAACCTTCATCATCCAGGTACATTTTGAAGCATTGAAGGATGCTACTCCTGTACTTGTGTACTATCAAACATTTAGTAAAAGAAACATAAACTAATCTATTAATAGCTTTACTATACAAATGTCTACTGATTTCCTAAACAGATGCTAATCAGCATCATCATCATTATTAGGTTTCTGTAGTTCAGGTGTATTAGATTGTTTTACATTGTAATGATATTGGGTTGAGCATGCTGTGTGCGTGGTACTCGCCTCATGTAGCGGGCTCTTAAGGGACTATGATCTCACAAGTCCCGTCGGACCCAACACAAATTTACTCTGTGTGGGAGCGCTTTGTCATTATAGTCACCATGATGAGATGACCCCTGATGTCTTGCATTTTACCATCTGGTTTGTGTCTGTTATATGGGAATCATGATTATTTATCAGAAAAATGGTGACTCGCTCCATATCCATGTTTGGATACACTTTTATGGATTTAGCTTGAAGCAATAGGAACGGAAAGAGCTAAATGTATCTTATTTCCCTATAAAAATGACCAGACAGATTTTCAATAGAAAACATTTTGGAGGCTGCGTGGGATCCGAATCACTACAGAAGTAGGTGGGAGTGGGATGGGGTATATGTCAGAGCAGTCAGTAATGATCGGAAATCCTGGGGGAGCAGGTGGGTGTGGGGCTTAAAAAACGTATGCTGGTCAGTGCAGCAGCTGTCAGACCCTTGGAATTAAAAGAAGACAAAAGATATGCAGCAAAAATGATGAGGCGTGTTTTCGTGGACACCTTGTTTGCTCAGATTTGTTGTCTTGCTGCAGTTTATACCTAACAATATATTTGAACAGGTCCATAGTCTTGCGGTGCTCAGCAGAACTACTGCTGTTTTGGTCTTTTCAATACGTTTTCATCTGTTTTTATATTTTGACAAAAAGCATGTCAACTGCCTTTTAAACATTAGTGTTGTCAAAATATCAAAGCGTTACTGAATATTTGAAACGGTTTCAATACTTATTTTTCACAGTATGGATTCTCTTCAGACACGAAGTTGACAAACACACACTGCTATTAACCTTTTAAATAAAAGTCTAAAATGTTATGCATTCAACGTTATTTGGTATTGAAAATGGTATTGAATATCAATATTTTTCAAAGGTAGCGTATCGGATTAAGAAATTGCAGTATCGTTACACCAGTGTGCATGCAGTATAAGGGGAAAAAGACAAACGATCACTTTGGACCTGAGGGTTACAATGGGTTGGATCTCACTCTACTGTAGATTTACACATTACACAGACGTGCATCAAGTGGTCAAACAACAATCCTCACAACCATTTACAGTGTTTATAAGAACATATGAGGCATGCAATGATATATTGTCCAAAAAGTACATGAGCTCATGTAAATGATCGTATTTTTGTGTTGCATTCTTCACACCCACTCTGCCTCCACAGACTTATTGAATATTTCTAAAAGTAATTGCTAATAGAAGGGATCAGCTCCGTCTGCTCATGTTTGGTAGTATACCTAGTACTACCTCCAGCATCAAAATTCTCCTCCTGAGCATGCAGACAGAATTTATATTCTCAGTATTTCGTTTATAGACTGTATGCAAGATCTGTTATGAAAGCAGAGAAAGCGACTTCCCCATAACCCCTATGCGTCTGTGTTTCCACTTTCAGAGATGAGCAGTGGAGTGGACAGCCGTAATCCAAAGCGAATACTTGTGGGTCGGGAAGAAGAGGACCACAGCATTTACCATCCTAAACTCCATCCGGTCCCAGCTCGACCCCACGGCAACCTCCACATGAACCCCTCCGCCAGCCCCAAGTCCTCCCACCAGTTTATTTACCCTTACAATGGTTCCTCTCCTGTCCTTCACACAGGCACAAACTCTCACCACCCCCTAGATGCTTTGAGAAGGCTTCAACACCCTCCTCCCATTCCTGCCTCCTCCAGCTCTTCCTCCACCTCCTCATTCCCAGCGTACAGCACTGCCCAGAGATCACCTCGCACCCCAACACCACAAGGTCAAAGAACTCCCCAAACCCCAGAGACTCCGGGTTCTCCTCGGCTAGGGCCCCTCTCTACACCTCCTCCCTCTTCCCCTATGACCATGGGTGAAGGAGGAAGAGGAGCACAGACTCACACTCATCATCCTCACGGTGTCATTGTGGGAGGCTCCCCCCTCTCTCCGTCTCTCTCCCTCTCTCCCTCTGTCCATAACATGAACTGTGTGTCTCCTCACCAGCGGTCCCGCCACCCTTCAGCGTCTCCTTCCCCTCTCTCTGATCAGGGAGGAGGCTCGACGGCGGCAGGAGGAGGACTGATGGGAAGTAACTTGCCTCAGAGGAGGAAATCCACTTCTTCCTCTCCACACTCCCCTCTCCCCGGTAGCTCCCCAAACCCCAGCCCCCACTTCCCCAAGTACAAGCTGGAAGACATTTTGGAGCAGTTTAAGAACTCAGGCAACAGCAGCACTAATAACCACCACCTCCTAATCCCTACTAGCCCTTCCTTACTGACCAACCAAAGCAGTAGCAACCCTAATGCCCCCTCCTCAAAGCCCTCAAAGAGTACCATGAGTCCGATTCCTAGCGCAGGACCACTGGGTTTTGGGTTGAACTCCGCAGGGACTTCCAGTTTACCTCTGGGGCCGTTTCTGAACCAACATCACAGCCATCAGGTGAAGCTGTCAAACCCAGCTTCTTTCCCTGCGAGCAGCCTGCTCTCTGCGGCTGCCAAGGCTCAGCTGGCTAACCAGATAACCCAAGGCCAGAGCTCAAAGGGGGCCAGCAACCTGTCGAGCCTGCCCTCTTCTCTGGAGGTCTTGAAAGAAGCACAGCAGCAACAGTCATCAAAGGTAACAAACAGCACTTTACACAGCAGCCACCCTCCCTCCTCCAAAGCTTCTACTAGGCCTCCCCATCCCTCCCTTGCAGCAGCCTCCTCCGTCCTTTTCCCTCCATCCCACTCTCTGGCCCAATCCCTGGCTTCCTCCCTGCCCCACCTACCTCCCACGACAGAGCGCAATGCGTCGCACAGGAAGAGGCAACGGCGATCTCCCACAGTGCTCAGCATGTTAAGGGACACCCAGCAACTGGCTAATGGGCTGCAGAAGACCCCACCAGGAGACTCTGCAACAGTTATCAACCTGTCCTCCTCTTCCTCTTCCTTCCCCCCCTCCTCGCACTCCTCCTCTACCTCAGCTGTGCAGAACCAGAATGCTGTCATGTTAGAAAACCATCATCATCACCATCATCATCATCATCATCTCCCAAGGCTCCCTGTTCCTCGACAGATGGCACACCTTTCCAGGCCTCCTAGACAAACTGAGGCTCTGGATTTCACTACAGGCGGGACACCTAAACCTCTTGGTTTGGATCCTCCAACTCAGCCTCTGTCCGCTCTGTTGCACCTGCTCAGTGTGCAGAATGCACAGGCCACAGCCTCAGCATCCAACTCTGCTTCAGCTCAGCCAGGATCTGTTTCTATTGAAGGAGGGCGACACACTAATAAACAGAGCCCCAGACGGTCACCCTCGTCTCCCGCCCCTCATTCTAACGTCAGGCACTCACAGACTCGGTCACCGTGCCGAACCAGTAACACTAATCCTCTACCCTCGGTGCTTCAGCCGCTTTCTCCTCCCCTGACTTCCTCTCCGTTCAGATCAGTGCAGTCTCCATCGGGTCCTCAGTCTGCTAAATCCAGTCCTCTACGGAGGCATTCTACTTCTTCTACAGCACTGCCCAACTCAAGTTTAGCTTTACACAACAGCTGCAGCCCGTCTCAGCATTCGTTCCAGATTCTCTCAGACAAGCATCAACATGAGAATCACATTCCTACAATAGACTCTGTTTCCCAGGCACCATTGCAGGAAACCTCACCACAGGGCAATGGGGCAACAGAGATCGGTAGTAACAGCATGAATTCATCGGTGGACCTGAGTCAGTCTCAAGGCAGTGTTTCTATGGCGATATCCAGCTCCCCGAAGCCTCTTGATCTTAGCAACCATGTCCTGGCCCTTCTTGCAGCATCTTCCACTGTACCCCAGGGGGAGGGCAGCTCCTCCGACCGTACCGCTGATGTTGTGATGTCTTCTCAAGGAAATCCCACTGCAGGTGAAGATATTTTAGGTCTGGAGTGTGTTTTTTGTCTTGAACATATAACCTTAATTTTTGAATACATATTGATGTAATATGGTTTGTAGAGCTTTGCAATATACTGAAAATGCCCCCATATAGACATCAAGAACATCTCACCATTGTAGCTCAGGCAAGTCTGCTTAATATGAACTATGTGTCATGAGCTCTCCCCTTTTTTTAATCCGGCGCTATCGATGATCTTAGCTCTTAGGATGGTTTAAGACAAGGGGTACATGTCTGTGTGCACGTGTTTATTGATGTGCTTTTGCTTTCTTGTAAATGTAATGATGTTTTATAGATAAGTCTTACTGGCAGAGTCAACCACCAGATTACAATCCTGTGTTAAACACAGCAAACTGCCCAGCTCAAGACCCCTTGTATTACATCTTTGTTACTGATTGATAAGTCAGCCTGAACAGTTGTAAATGATGTATGTCTCTCCCACAGGGCCAGATGAGTCTAGATGTGTGGACCCGAAGGTCTCCATAATGACCAAACCTCCACTAGCCATGAGCCCCGGGGATGGTATCTCCTGTCGTCTTGGGGATAATCACAGTCCTCATACACCTTCAGCTGTGGGTGACTCAACCTCCCCCTTACCTCTGGCAGAGGCCTTCCCCTTCATGAACCAAGAGCAGCTGCTTCAGTTGCTGTCATCCACAGGAGGTCTACCATCCCTCCTGGACCCAACAGTCCTGGCTTCATTACCCCTAGGGGGGATGTGGTTGGGAGGGCAACATGCACAGATGCCCCCTGCCACTGCACCACAACCACCACAGACCCTTGCGGAGCAGCAGCATTCGGAGCAGCAGCAGCAGCAGTTACTGATGCAACAACAAGAGACGCAGCAGCAAAACCAGGATCAGCAACAGAAGCAGTTAAACAACAATCCTCTGTTTCCCTTGCTGCCCTTGTTGAGCGGTGCACAAGGCGAGCTGCCTCTGAACCTTTTGGGCCTGCTAAATCCACTCCAACCTCCAGGCTCAACGCCTAACCCAGGACAGGAAGCTGATTTAGGGCTATCAGAAAAACCTAGCCTTCAGGCTCTGCTTATGGCCTCCTTGTTACTCGGGCAACAGCACGCGCCTTTGTTACCTCTATCTGGGCTGGGTCAGTTGAGCCAGGTCAATTTGGAAGTTCCTTTCCAGCAGCAACAACATCTCCCCACCACATTGGAGGGCCTCACCTTGGATAAGACCTCCGGCCTCCTGGATCCGTCCACCCTGTCGGCCGCGGGGCTCTTGGAGGTCGCCCAAGGCCTTCTCCCCCTTCCCCCAGGAGCTGAGGGCTCTCTCCAAGCCCTACAGTCTCTGCTCCTCCCTGCCACTCTTCCTCACCCCCACGCAGCCTTCCTGCCCCTCAGCCCTGCCTTGCTCTCTGCTGCCCTGAGCTCTGCGGAGCTCCACCCGTCTCCCCACTCCCAATTAGCTTCTGCACAGCAAACCCAACATACCCAACCTCAGGTAGGCTCCCCTATCTCCTATAGTCATTTCCTCTGAGCTCTCCATAGTTTCCCTAGTAAACACCTATGAGCTCATTTCCTTAACTGCTCTATTGTTTCCCCCTGCTTTGGTTTAACTTATTTTCCTCAAAAACCCATTAACCATTTCCTTTACACTTAAAATATATTTTTCCCTAAATTATTTTCAAATGAAAGCCATCTCCTTTTTTGAGTTGGTTACAGCCTGTCTGTCTTAATGTACTTCAGGTGTGAATGCACATGTTTTTGCTAACATTTTAATTTAGAATATGTTTAGAACTTTTTCTGTGTTTCACTCTTTTGTAATTTGTTTACCTGAAACTAAACTCCTCGGTCCTCTACTGTACTCTACTCTCCAAGGTACCGACTGATGCTGGTGTTGACACCCTCATCCCCCTCTCTCTCCAAGGCAAAGACAACCCCATCCTCCAACAGTTACTGCCCACTTTGCTTAACTCTGCTCTATTAGGTGAGTTGGTGCCCACCCTGTTTAACACTTCAAAAGAATAAACTCTGCATGTTTGGAATTAATGAAATTATGGCAGAGAAACGGTTGTCAGTATAAATACTTGAAACATTGCAGATATTCTGTAGCAGTAAGCCATTAAATCAGTGCAACTATGAAAAATCCTTGTAGGAGATCTTTCTGGCATCACAGGACTCCACAACCTGTTGGGGATTGGAGCAGGGTCCATCCTCCTACCCCCAGTCCAGACCTCTGCTTTGGGCATGTCTCTGTTGCAGGGTCCTGATGGAGCTATCAACTTGCTTAACAACCTACAGGTAGGTAACTGGCCTATAGCTCAGAGGATAAATCAATCAGGTGACAGCTTCTGATCTTTAGCCACGCTGACTGGCTTTTTCCAGTTAAAACCATTAACGTCACCAGTGAGAGGCTGTATCAGCTGTCGCTTAATAAAGTTCTTTCTGTATACTTCTGACGGGTTAAAGTGCTCTCTAAGCTGCTCTGTGTATTTTTACAACCACTAGTAGACTGAGAGTCCAACAGAGTGAGACCTCTTCTTTTTGTCAGATTGACACATCAGTTTAAGGAGTCCCGTCCCAGTTAAACTTGTATTTAGTTTGTATTTATACAATATTAAGCTTATAAAAGAAATCATTTGGAACCAGTACGTTCAGTATTTGGATTACGTAGCTAATTATTTCAATGAGTCAGATATATATATCAAATTATATCAAATAAGTATTTGATTGGACTCTGTTGAAGGCCAAAAAAACCTCATCCCTATTTTAACTGGTTGGCTTATTACAGGATTTGCATATATAACAGCAACTGTGGATGATATGCTTTTGGAAAACACGTTGGTTGTTCCCTAACATTTCTTTTGGGATCTTTGACTGTTACTGATTGCCTCAACCTTTTTCTTTTTCTTTTTTTCTTTTTTTTTTACTTTTTCCCCCCCAGCTAAACCTTGCACCACCCTCAGAAGGAGACAAGCCAATGTCATTGCAGGAAACACAAAGTCCTGGCCAACAGGAAGACATTCCAGCCAGTCAGATGGCTCCCGAAGTACCCAGTCCTGTTCCTGCTCCAGTTTCAGCTCCTGCCCAAGAACACAGCCCACCCCCACAGCGGGTATCTGAGGGCAGGTCTGTCATCGATCCTTACACCTCTTTCATGGACACAATTTATACCTCCTTTCTTCAAGTCAGTGCTAAAGAGCAGGAAGGCCGGGCCCACATGGGACCATCTGACCCCACTTCACCCTTCTGTGCCTTACCACCGGTTTCTTTCCCTGTGGAACACCATCGCCCGTCCACCCCTGTTGCAACTCTGCCCCAGGCAAGTGCCCCAGTCTCCCTCAGCCCACGTCGGGCCTGTTCCCTCCACAACCCAGACTTATCCCGACTCAGCTTGGAAGCAGCAGCCCATTCCCCAGCCCAAGGGACGCCCAAACCCAATGAGGATGGGTCTACGTCACCTTTACAAAGGAAACCGGTTATGGTAGAGGGACATACCCACCCAGAGCCTCCTCTGCCATCCATGTACTTTGAGGAGGCTAAGACAGACTGTACAGGGCCGTCTGCGGCTATGTGCCCCTATGTGGAGGCAGGGGTAGAAAGGCAGGGCCATCTTCCCCATGGGGGGTACCTCAGTCCCAGGGATGGATGCAGTGGGAGGCCCAATGAGGAGACAGCTGGGACATTGATACGCACCGAACAGGGAAGGGTGAGTGACTGGATCTCCTGTTTCCTTTAAACTTGGAAACAAGCTTTTATATCACAAAGTGGGACTGCATAATTATCCTGCTGAGACACCAGAATTAAGTCGATATGGACCAAATGTTGGAATGTTGTGATTGACTCGAACGACTGCATTTTAACTCTGCTTTTACTGCCCTAAGGATCAAACTGGAGCAGCGGGTGGAGCCAGAAGAGGAAGGAAAAGGAAACAAACGTAAGTTGTCTTGTTAGCAGTTCATTTCTCAGACGTGCGCTAGACAAGGAAAACGCCCGTTTAAGGCATTTCCAGTAAAAATCATAGTGGCATCAGTCAAAGACCTTTCACTGTAATGTATCAAAGATGGTACATAACGACTGTATCAGGTGTATTTAGGTATACCATGCTGTACTGGGTATCAATGTGTTTCTTACTTTTCCTATCAGGCTACAGAATGTGTTGGAAGACTTCAGAGACATGGATGCTACAGCACTAGAGGAAACCAAGGCCACGGTAAGACTCATTCATCTATTGGTTTAATTACCAGAAGCACTAGTTGTCTATTACCTCTCATACTTTAAAGTTGGGCTTGTTTTTTCTCCAGTTGTTGTTCACTAAAATGTTACTGGTACTTTCCAACAGTCTAGATTTTTTTTTTTATCCATATTAATGCCTGACCTAATGACTTTTCCTCTAGCACCACCATGAGGTTCACATTTGTGGTTTCAAATAAAATGTCTTGACAACAGTTAAATGGATAATCATGAAATTTGGTACAGACATGCATGTTCTCTTTTTCATCTGCCCAAACATACATGCTAAGCATGTTTTATTGTGAACATGTTAGCATGCTGACATTAGCATTTAGAGTACCAAGAGTATTTTCACATCATCAAATGGCTGCTTTGCTCCCTTTGTATGAGTCAAATACGCAAGTAACAGTGAAAGTGTTTTCATTTGCTTGTCCCAAGGTTGGCGATACACCACAGCATTTGGAGCGCAGCACAAACAAATGAGAATGTTTCAGTAGAATGTCATACAAAATCTTTATAAAAGATTAAAAAATATATATTCAACGAAAACAGCATTTGAGAAAACCATCTCACCACAACGTCCCTTTTAGATGAGTGTTGTTTTAGGAGCTTTCAGTGTACCACATTAGCTTCATCAGCAGATTGAGTTGCCCAACTGTCATTTACATTTTTTAAGGAATTCTTGTCCTTTTTGACTTTGAGCTGAGGGTCAAAGTCAAATTTTTGGATCTTAGAAAACCACAATTAAGAAAACAAAAAAAGAGTAAAATGCGTCTTGTGGTGAGATTGTTTTCTCAACTTCTGTTTCCAAGCTCCAGATTGCTAAAAGGGCCAAAGCAAATTGCTGAATCTGTACAAGTTGGAGGGGTAGTATCCTGTCTATTACGCTGTACTTTTACAACCACGTGAAGAGAAATCTTTTTGTTCCATACTGGGAATGATGGTGCAGTTCTGACTGCGGTGGTAAAGTCATTCCACCACAAGGGGGGAGGCTGGAAGGAGATAATGCTGATGTGACTGTTATTTCTCCCTCTGTCATGATCCAGACAGCACTGCTGAAGCCTGAGAGGTCGGTCCGCGGCAGGAGGCGACGAGGCGCCAGGTCTCAGAGGCAGTGATTGGTGGAGGGAGCCGTAAGTCAGAGCTGTTCACCAATCAAAGGCGGCCAGACGCCTCACTTTTTCCCCCTCCATCTTTCCACCTTCTTCACCACTGTTTAGACCTGTCTTTTTTAAATTCAACTGCACTAATATTATGCCGTTGTCATGTCAACCATTGTTATGGCAACCAATTTTGAAAAAAACACATAGAGAGATCTAGTCCGTCAACTTAATTTATAGAAATGTGTAAAAAAAAAAATTGAAGAGACATTTTTTGAATACTTTTTCACTTAGATCTTCTCTTAGGTCTAGTTCACAAAATAATGGTTGCTTGACATTGTGATAAGAGATCTGTTAATTATGGTTGTTGTTAGAATTCTATCAATGAGAAAACACACAAAGAACAGGAGTACTGTTTTCTTCTCATCAGTGTATAACTGTGAGTCAGGATAAAGCCCAACTACTTGAACGATGCTCTCTGTTGAAAGTGTGTCTGTACGTGTGTGGATGTGTGTGTCTTTTTATGTGTCTGAGTGTGTGTTGGACAACAGTGCTACTGCTGAGCCCCTCACTGTCCGACCGTTAGTGGAAGTTATTTTCATTCTAGGAAACGAGACCCTATCTGTTTATACGATAAAGGGTTCTCTGCAGAGACACACGCTGGTTGTATTTGAAAGAAATGTTTTGAAGGGTTTTCAGAAGGTGCTGGAAGAGAATATAAAAAGAGTTTTCTTTTCTGTCACAGTATAAAATATCTTTTTTATGGGACAAGCCAAGGAAATAATGTTCACCTTATCAGGTTTCATTAATCAGTTTACATTGGCCACTAGTCACACAGAAAATACCATTGTATCATGATTCCATATGTCCTGTGAGATGCTCTTTTGTAGTTTGTATTTCACAAATAATTTTCTGAACTGAGAAAACATTAATTTAAAGTTTCTTTTGTACAACTTTTGACTCATGTCATGAATCATGTCAGAATACCCCGACAGGTCACAGAGTGAATCTGACAAGATTCAGTTTTTGACGTTTGCAAGTTCCACAATAAATGTGGAACAACTCAGAAAAACTTTGAGCATCATTTGTTGCGTTTTTGGGAAACCAACTTGCATTTCACATGTTGTCATTTGCCACTGTGAAGAATTACACAAAGCTGTGGTGTGATGGAGACTATTATGTATCCATTGATCTAACGTCCAACCAAATGTCCACTCCTCAGCGGGGAGATAAATGTCTGGAAAAGGTATTGAATTTAGAAATTTGAAAATTTGCAGGAGTTCCTAGTTCATACAAAGTGCAGTTCAGTATGTCATTTGATTGGTTGAAGGAATGGCTGGTTAACTTAAACACAGTGAGCGATGACGTCTTACGTAGATCTGTTGAGTCTGTGTATTACTGTGGATTCCCTTTGTCTCCTCATGTCACTGTTTGAGCTCTCATCCACACACTGCCCTGCCCCAAGAGTACTGGCATCTCTTGCTGTATTTAAAAAAAGAAAAAAAGAAGAATAAAGAAAGTGAAAAAGAAAGCAGATTATGCAATTTCTACACTTGGAGATTTGTACATATGTACAGTTAATGTGTTTTATTTTGATTTTATATTGTTAGAGAAAGAGACAAGAGAGAAAACAATGAATTGTGAATTTTTCTGGGAATTGTAATTAAGTATTTTTCTCATTCTACCCCTTGCTTTCAATACTTATGTTTAAAAAGACGATTAAATTGTGGACTGTAGCTTTCTTTTTTATATGGGAGTCTTTTTTTATTTAATATTAAACTATTTACATAAAATGTACCTTGTGTTGATTTCTCTTCTGAAAGGATTTGAGAAAACTTAACTCTGCCACATTGTTGGATAAGGATTATAATGAACATGCGTAAAACATCGTAGGCTGTTACTACAAAAGATAACAAGAGGTTTGTTTGATAGCTTAAAACAGAAGTCTCATACCTGCTAAATGACTGGCAATATACATATTCTAAGACGTACTTCAAAAAAGTCCCAAGGAGAGCCTATTAACAATTGCAGTAACAGTTTACCGAAGTTCTAGAATATTTCCACCCTGTTAGCAGGTGTGTTAGAAGTGTATGTGTCCAAATCAAGTCAAGTGTCAACTACACAATATTCTTATAAAGACGTATTACCTCAGTGAAGGAAGTTGTGTTTTAGGTTGGTTTGTTTTTCATGTTTATTTGCTGTTTATCAGGATCTCTTAAAAAATGTTATGGATTTAATTTAAAATGTCCTTAAATGAACCAATCTGGCACAATATCCCACAATTGATAAATATCCAGAACTTAAGAAAATCAATTTACTGAATGAAGTGGTCTTGGTGTCACAGTGTTTTCCCTCCTAGTATAGTAAGTGTTTCTTTAAAGGACATGCTAACGTGTTTCCAGTGCTGATATTGTGCTGCGTCATCCCAGACTCAGCAGACACTGATGATCCATAATGATCCATAATGATCCATAACCTCCACTGCCTTCCAAGAAAGGTGAGGCATCAGAGAGCAGATTACTCACTGCCTCATCTGGGCCATCAGGACGAGGAAGAGGAGGCTGTGAGGAAGATGAAGAGGAGGCTGTGAGGAAGATGAAGAGGAGGCTGTAATGAAGATGAGGCTGTGAGGAAGAGGATGAAGAGGAGGCTGTGAGGAAGATGAAGAGGCTGTGAGGATGAGGAGGCTGTGAGGATGAGGAGGCTGTGAGGAAGAGGAGGCTGTGAGGAGGAGGAGGCTGTGAGGAAAAGGATGAGGAGGCTGTGAGGAAGAGGATGAGGAGGAGGCTGTGAGGAAGATGAAGAGGAGGCTGTGAGGAAGAGGAGGAGGCTGTGAGGGATGAGGAGGAGGCTGGAAGAGATGAGGAGGCTGTGAGGAAGAGGAGGAGGCTGTGAGGAAGAGGATGATGAGGAGGCTGTGAGGATGAGGAGGAGGCTGTGAGGAAGAGGAGGCTGGGAGGATGAGGAGGAGGCTGTGAGGAAGAGGAGGAGGAGGCTGTGAGGAGGAGGAGGCTGTGAGGAAGAGGAGGCTGTGAGGAAGAGAGGAGGAGGCTGTGAGGAAGAGGAGGAGGAGGCTGTGAGTACCACTTTAAAACACACGGATGCAGACCACGCCCTGCCTGTGCTGGGCGCTAGGGGGCGCTGTGTCTTCAGCAGCAGCAGCTTCCTCCTCTGTCCTTCCAGCAGCATCTCACCTTCAGCCGGCCTGACGCACATTCACCGCCGCTCCCAGCAGAGACCACAGAGACCACAGAGACCACCGAGGAGCTGTCTGTTTCTAATAATGTAGCCATGTTCTCCGTGCTCTCCATGTTCTAGAGGTTCTAGAGGTTCTAGTGTTGGACATTATTCAGCCTCTCTGCGTCAAGGACCGCACAGCCCGCACAGCCCGCATCCTCCGGCTGAGCATCTCCTCCTCTCCTCTCCTCGCTAGTCTCTCCTCCTCCTCTGAAGGACCGGCTCAGCATCCTCCTGATCTACCGGTGCAGACCAGGCCGAGCAGCTCTCCGCTCCGCACAACGAAGCATCCTTCCTCCTCCTCCTCCTCTTCCTCCTCTTCCTCCTCCTCTTCTTCTTCCTCCTCTTCCTCCTCCTCGCTGAATCTGCGCCATGGCCGACGTCCCCGCCGTGTGTAACATTAAGGTGCTGTGTCGCTTTCGTCCCCTGAACCAGTCTGAGATTGTACGTGGGGACCAGTTCATCCCGAAATTCCAGGGAGATGACACCGTCCTGGTCGGGGTGAGTAGTGCATGCAGGCCTCTCATCCATAAAGCATCCATAAAGCATCCATAAAGCATCCATGAATCAGCATATCTCATCATATCTCATCATGAAGCATCAGCTCGGGTGGTGTCTGGGCAGAAAGTCTCCTCCATCAGCTGGTGTTTCCTCCATCAGCTGGTGTTTCCTCCATCAGCTGGTGTTTCCTCCACAGGACAAAGCTCAGAGTCATGTTGTTGTCAAAGTGCGCAAACTGGCCTCCGAACCAGCTGACTCAGGTCTGCGCCTCCAGCCTGAGATTACAATATATTACTTTATATTACATTATATTACATTACATTATGTTACATTACATTATATTACATTATATTACATTATATTATATTACATTATGATGAAGCACCTTCTCATGGAAACAGGCCCGTGAAACAGAGCTCGCCTGAGAGATGGAGATGCTGACATAACCATCCTTTATGAGTAATCCTCAATCATAACAGCCCTCACAGAGAAATGAACCTTGTGTGATATCGGTCTGTGCATTCATTCATGTCTCTGCTCTGCTGAGGCCTCTCTGGTGCGGAGGAGGTCTGGGATCCCTTTTGAAGAGTTTGGAGAAATGGGGGCTGTCAGGCTGGGTGGTTCAAAATGTGATGGGTGTCAACTCTGAAGATGATGTTCTGTTTTTATGAATGTAAGAATACATTCAGTCAGACCGTATCCTTAGTTTGGAACACAAATCAAATTATTGTAAGAATTTTAGGTTATTTTTGAATTATTAGGGCAGCAAACTGCCTTGTTCAGGAATCTTTAATGAAACAGATACTCATTTTAAAGTATTTCAATTATAAACAAAAAATGAGACTTTGTTGCATAAATGTCTTTCAGATTCTTGATTTGGCCTTTGCTATGTGGTCCACATCCTTTTAATTGATCCCATCTCTGGAGAATAAAATCATCTGATATACTTTAGTGTAAATAAAGGAAGAATTTCAATGATTATATGTATAGTATGTGCTGTTGGTTTTACCTCTTTATATGTTTTGATCATGTGGAATACAGCTTTGTTTCTGAAAACTGACACACCATCATGACCCAACACACAGTCTACATTATCTTTAGGTTTCTTAGAATATACACATGCAATTACAAATAAATACATTCAGGAGGAGTTTACAGGCTGTCTCATTCTTTTAATTTCATCTCATCAGTAAAACTAACCCAACGTATGTCATCCTTTCATATTAGCTTCAATGTTATAAGACTACAGCTGAGAACAATACGAACATTCAGGCTCCCTCATGTGGCCCAAAGGTGTACTGCAGACATAAATGTTAAATCAAAGACTATAAAATTAATTCATTCTGCAAATATATTTGGATACCCTAATAAAAGTGCTATAAGGAGATGGAATAGTTGGCTTTAGTTCTCCTAAGGCTGATAAAGGCAGTGTGCAGAGGGAGGAGTCTTGTTGGAACCTTCTCCGGTGGTAATGAAAACCTCTCAGCCTGACCTTCCTCTCTCCTCAGCCTGACGATGGACGGCAGAGTCAGAAACTGATCCCTGTAATTGTCCACAGAGAGGATCAATAACCATCCAGCGAGCTCATGCATCACAGGCTGACCTGCCTTTTCAACTGTCTCTCTTTCTGTCTTTCCTTGCATTTCTTTTTTCTCATTCTACTGTTTCTCTCTTTCTATTTGGCAGATTTGACTCACCCTTGTCTCTCTTTTGCTTATCTGTCGATTATTTTTTTATGTCTCTTTCTGTGCCTCCTCCTCCATCCTTCCCTCCCTTGTACTGGGTCTGCATTTCTCTCTCTGGGAATCACTCTGTTATGGGGCCAGTGTGAAGATGACTCAACTTGTTAATGACATTTATTACTGCTCCTGTTCTGGCCGCTCACATTATTGTTTCAGATAAGACAATGACACCCAGGGGCCTTCAGGGCTGACTCACTCCTCTGTGTTTCATGCAAGATGTTTGTATTTTGGTCAGAGCTGATTTATTCACAATTCAATTAATTACTGTTGATTTAGCTTCCAACGCTCTTACAAAATGAGGGCGGACAACAATGTTACACTAAAAGAACTTCTGTGTTGTAGTTCTCTGCTTTTCTACTGAGCTTTGCAGTAATTTAAAAGCTTCATCTTTATGTATGAGTTGACCTACTTCCTGGTAGTGTGCACATGTGGCACTTTTTATACAACATGCTTTTTCTGAGAAATTGGAGAAACTTAAGTCCTGACTCCTCTTCAGCTACCTGTTCTACTATCATCTGTGACTCACACATTTTCTTATAGAGCTTTTATTAAATCAGTTTTTCTTAAAAACTGACAACAATATGTTGTGTTGGCAAGTAACATTCATTTTAGTTTTCTATTCACCCATTTTATCTCGCATTGTTTAATGGTCAGACACGTGTGAACAGATGATAAATCAGTCACAGGCCACCTCACAGGGATGACATCATTTCTCAAAATGACGTCATTTCCCACTGATCACTAGCTGCTATAAAAGATATTTGACAACATGTAAAATGAAATTCTGCACCTTTGATTTAATTGAATGTATTGAGATCAAACCAAAAATCTGATCTTAATTTGAAAGTAAGTCCACCCTATCTTTTATGTTTTTTGTTAATTGTTTGTTGCTGCTCATGGTTATTACAGGGGAGGTCCTACGTGTTTGATAGAGTGTTTCCGACCAACACCACCCAGGAGCAGGTGTACAACACCTGTGCCAAGCAGATTGTCAAGGGTATGGATAATTAGCCACAAGATATGACAGATCTGTCAGATATTTGAAATGTTTGTGTTGTGGTCTCATTTGTTGTCCTGTTTTTCTCATAGACGTTCTGGGTGGATACAATGGCACTATCTTCGCATATGGACAGACCTCCTCCGGGAAGACTCACACCATGGAGGTGCAGTATTCAGAGCAATAAAGCACGTTGATGTCTGTGTTTTTTGTTTTTCTTTCACATTTATCAAATATTTTGAGGAGTTTTGGGTCTTTGTGATAATTTTATAGAACAATAAGCAAATCAATTTACATTGTTTGTCTCACAATTTCTCATTGCAACTTAGATTAATGTTAATATCACTAGAAACTGGTAACCGGTCTCACAGAAGTGATCTACCAGTCATCATTGTCATCATCATTGTATGACATAAGGAAATATAAGAATTTAGAGGCATTATTACATGAAGTCTCCATTTGGTCTCCGTTGGCCCTTGAAAGCTATCACAATATCACTCTTATTTATACCTTTATCTCTGACTTCCTGTTTCAGGGCAAGCTGCACGACCCTCACCAGATGGGTATCATTCCTCGCATCGCTGAGGACATTTTCAACCACATCTTTGCCATGGATGAAAACCTGGAGTTCCACATTAAGGTAGTGTATTTGATGTCTCGTGTTGTGTTTCTTGTCTTAATCCTAATTTTCTTGTATTATTCTTTAGCTTTTGTATGTAAACAGTTCAACAAAAAACTGGCATGCACTTTGACTTAAAGAGAGTTTATTCATCATGATACATTTCAACCTGAGCTAAAAAGTTTCGTTTCCTATTTTTCCTTCTTTTCCAACAGGTTTCATACTTTGAAATCTACATGGACAAAATCCGTGACCTTCTGGATGGTTAGTGCTTCTGAGCTTTTAATGAATCACCTGCCACCTGCTACAGCAAGGGTGTACAATGTCCCGTCTTCCAGCGACTACTGAATTGTCCCGAGCAATAGTTTTCATCAAAAAAGCTATTTGTCGGATGTGTTTTGAATGTGGAGAAAATGTTGAACATGAGCAGAAATCTTTCTGAAATACATTTGAGCTATTAAAGTGCAGGGGTTTATAAATGAATTGAAATAAATTGATTAAATAGTTTAGGTGAATAGGTGTCAAATAAACATTTAAAGAAGTTACTCAAACAACAGACACAAAAGAGGAGAGAAGAATATATCATTTCTGACTAATGTTGGACTCAGCATGGATAACATTATATGAGAAAAGATGAGCTACAAGTGAATACATGTTTGAAAGCAACATAGAGAGAATTACTCTATACTATATATAAATATATATTAGTCGTCTGTCGTCAGAATTAAGTCTTTACCTTAACATGAATAAAGACATTTCCACCATAAATGTGGTGCATAAAAATTCACCAGAATGCAGAAAATGAAGTGCTTGAAACTCAGAATGTGCTGGGGGAGAACCCCCCCACCCCATATATGTGTCTCCCCCTAATGTTGGAACAAAACCTTCCACTTTTTGTAACAGTATTTTGATAACAGCACCTGTGCTAAAGTGAGGCTTTGTAACAATAAAAACATCATTTTAAACGTTCTCTCTTTCTCTAGTGACAAAGACCAACCTGTCTGTCCATGAGGATAAGAATAAGGTGCCATATGTCAAGGTTAGTGACAGAGCTTTGTGTTTCTGCCTCTGATCAAATCCATGATATTAAGTCTGACTAATATTCTGTCTCTCTTACGTTTTCTCCCCTCCTTTTCTCTCCTCTCCTCTCTCCCTCCTCTCCTCCTCTCCTCTCCTCCTCCTCTCCTCTCCCTCTCCTCTCCTCTCTCCCCTCCTCTCCCTCCCTCTCCCTCCTCCTCTCCTCTCCTCTCCTCTCCTCTCCCTCCCTCCTCCTCTCCCTCTCCTCTCCCCTCCCTCTCCTCTCCCTCCTCCCTCCTCTCCCTCTCCTCTCCTCTCTCCTCCCTCCCCTCCCTCTCCCTCTCCTCTCCCTCCTCTCCTCTCCCTCTCCTCTCCCTCCCTCTCCTCCTCTCCTCTCCTCTCTCCCTCTCCCCTCCTCTCCCTCCCCTCCTCCCCTCCCTCTCCTCTCCTCTCCCTCTCCCCTCTCCTCTCTCCTCCTCTCCCTCCTCCCCCCTCCCTCTCCCTCCCTCTCCTCTCCCTCCTCCTCCTCTCCTCTCCTCCTCCCTCTCCCTCCCTCCTCCTCTCCTCTCCTCTCCTCTCCCTCTCCTCTCCTCTCCCTCCTCTCCTCTCCTCTCCCCTCCTCTCCTCTCTTCAGGGTTGCACTGAGCGTTTTGTCTCCAGCCCTGATGAGGTGATGGATGTGATCGACGAGGGCAAAGCTGCCCGCCATGTTGCTGTGACCAGTGAGTCTTTACCATAGAATATAGTCGTTGATATACATTGTATACTAGAAATATTGCAATTAAATACTTATGATAAAAAACATTCCAAAAGACAAATGCTTACAGTGGATCATTTTGAGATGTCCAGAATAAGATCATTTCTCTCGATCTTGCTCGTCATCAGTGACAACAGTAGCACTCTCAACCCGTTAGCGATGCGTGAAGTGACAGCTGACTTCATGTAGCCTGTTAACGTGTCTTTTTATGTAATCTTTGTGTTACAGCCGGCTGTCATTTTCAAGCTTCATTCATTCTTATAATGGAAATCACATCCTGTCAGATGGCATTCATTGGGCAGTTATTTTGGGTTCAGAGAGAGGAACCAATCAGAACAAAGGCTCTGCCCAGACTATTATTTTAATAAAATCATTGCTAACAAACAGAATCGGGCCGTCTAATAAACTGGTTTCTGATAATGCTGTGTTCAGTAACCTGGCTACAGTATGTTTATATCTTTAATGTATGTTAGAAAACCTTCACAGCACTAGAAATAAAAGCTCTCTGATCTGGTTTTGGCCTCCATGCATTGAGTAATAATATCTGACTCATGGCTCTAATACTGCGTTAGATTTTATTACAGTATAAAAACACAGCTAAAAATAACATGTGACCTTATTACCAGTAAACCTGGTGTTTGTACTCCATCCTTTTTGTGTCTTATGTAAGCTGAAGAAAACAGAAATTTGTGTCGAGCAGGATATTGATAAAATGATTTTCTATACAGATATAGGCCTCTACTTATCCACAGTTATGTATTATTGGCTGTGAGACTTCTGCATCATGTTGCAACTTCGAGATGAGAAGCTCAGATTGCAATACAGAAAAAGAAAAAATGTATGAATGTTATGTTATGAATCATCTATCCGTTGAGCGGATAGACCAATAAAATACTCACACTCTTAACACTGAGCTGCAGCTACAAAGGGCCTCGGTGCATCTGAAAACGCTATAATTACATATTCACATCTGCCTCTATGCTACGACTTTAAATAAACAGCGTCAATCTAATGGGGTTATATAACAGGCATGCATAGATCGCCTTAGGCATAGGCTGTGGATTCTATGGATTCCAGTACTTGTGTGGGAGAAGGAGACCAAGACAAATCTCTTCAGATAGATAGATAATAGATAATATAATATCTACTTAAATTAAAATAACATATGCTCAGTAGAGCAGGAATAATACAAAACTTTGTCATGTAAACGTTGAGCAGTGGATCCGAGTTGCTTGAGGCTGCGTTCACAAGCAGCACAGTCTTGTCTGTTTCCTGGTTGATGCCTGCTGACTCACGGTGCTGCAGAGTGGTGTGCTGATAGCAGATATTGTCTGCAGAGAAACCTGAACTTACTTGCTGTCAGATGAAGAGCGGCTTCTAGATCAGGGCGTCCTGTTTCCTCCACTCTGTTTTCTGATGCAGTAATGTCTGGTCCCTGGGTGACAAAATAGACATAGAAAACTTCAAACGCACAGATAAATGAGAGAGGAAAATAAAAGAGATTGTATGTTTTGTAAAACTTTAAATGGTGAATTCATCATTTTCAGTTGAAATCTCCATGTTTACACGTAGTTGAGAACATTTCCACCCTCATTCCACATGTTTCTTAAAAGCTAAAGTTTGATTAGATCTAATTTGTGAATTCTGAAATGTGGGTTTAATAAACACTGTTAACATCAAGAGTTCAAAGACTGCAGAGAAGCCTCTTTGCCTTTTGGTCCACCCAACGACTTTGTTGCTTCTGTCTTTGTGCAGACATGAACGAGCACAGTTCTCGAAGCCACAGCATCTTCCTGATCAACATCAAGCAGGAGCATGTGGAGACTGAGCAAAAACTGTGTGGAAAACTGTACCTGGTGGATCTGGCTGGCAGTGAGAAGGTAGGAGTCATTCTGAGGGAGAGATTGACTATAAATAAACCACTCCCAACTGCTATTCAGCTGCTTTAAATGTATGTCTCCAGTGTGTTTTCTGCAGCTGTTAATCTCTCATATTTGACTTGTCTGACTCTCTTTCTTTATTCCAGGTCAGTAAGACTGGAGCTGCAGGCGCCGTCCTGGATGAGGCTAAAAACATCAACAAGTCTCTTTCTGCTCTGGGAAATGTCATCTCTGCGTTGGCTGAGGGCACGGTGAGCTTTTTTAGTATTTCTATAGACAGTAGAGGAACAATTGAGACATAAGATTTACAGTAAAATAGATCACTAGAAATGCAGATCTCGATCAACTAAGTAGTGCTTAAGTGGTGAGAACACTTTGGGTCCCTGGGCCTGTGCTTGGTCGGCCTCTTCAGTATCCATCCAAGCTAATGTACAGTAGCTGTCGGTCCCTCCTGTCCATTTAAAGGTGAAATGCATCCTGCCCAGTACCTGCACTGTTATTTCCTCTCTGCCAGCTCAACTGGTTTGGCTTTCAAATGCTAAAACCTTCCCTGCAAATTAATGGATTAGTTGGATGCAGCACAGTAAATCTTACAATTTTGGCATCCAAAATAGGAATGTTTTTTGCTGATTATATAATTTGTTGATGAATCCCTGCAGAAGTGCAAAATAAGGAAGCAAATGAAACATACCTCTGGCATGTCTTTCATTCATTTGGTCTAAATTGTCTCCTGATGTTGATCTTTTTTCCTCCTTTCTTCCCTTTTCCGTTCTTTCTCTATGCTCCTTCCCTCACCATCTTCCCTCCATCGCTCTCCCCTCTCTCTTCCTGTCTCCTGCAGAAAACTCACGTGCCGTACCGCGACAGCAAAATGACCCGCATCCTGCAGGACTCCCTCGGTGGGAACTGTCGCACCACCATGTTCATCTGCTGCTCTCCCTCCAGCTACAACGACGCTGAGACCAAGTCCACTCTGATGTTTGGACAACGGTAAATACATTTGTGGAAACAGCCAGTGCAGCTTGGGAAAGACATTTTAGTATACAGCAGGAGCATGACAATCAAATCCAAGTCTTTTCACATGCTGCCATGTTTTTCAGCAAGAACACAGACTAATATATGAACCCCTCAAAAGGAAGGCAATAAAGTGTTTTGGGTATGACATCAAATCCAAACAAGGCAGCTACAGAAGCTAACTGACATCGCCTACTTAACTTTATCTCTCACCAGGGAGGTATGAATTTCTTTTTGAGCCAGAAGGCTCAACAAAGATCTCAGAATTGTTTTTACCTTATATTAAAATGACATTATAACTAATACTTTATTTAGTAGTTTCCTCTCATACTAGTCAGGTGACATTCAAACTATTTGACCAACATAAAGCTGAGTTTTTGGTGCATTATCCAATAAAACTAATTGATAACTATCTGATTCACGTTTTTACCCCTGTGTGTCTCTCTGTCTTTGTCTTCCTCCGTCACAGTGCCAAGACCATCAGGAACACCGCCTCCATCAACCTGGAGCTGACGGCGGAGCAGTGGAAGAGGAAGTACGAGAAAGAGAAGGAGAAGAACAAAACTCTGAAGGACACCATCCAGAAGCTGGAGCTTGAGCTCAACCGCTGGAGAAACGGTGAGACATATTAAAGGTTTTCTAAATGTCCAGCAGAAACCTCGTCTCAGTTGCTTAACTTCAGCTCTTCAGTGCTGAAATCATAAACAAAACTGCCTTATTCTGATGCATTTGTTTCTCTGTCCTCTTTATTGCTTCATCTCTCCTCTCAGGAGAGGACGTACCTGAGACGGAGCAGACGGAGCCAGACATTGTGACCCATTTCGAGACAGTGGAGGAGCGTCCCGTTCTGGACAACGACACCTCCTCCATCGTGGTCCGCATTTCCGAGGAGGAGCGGCAGAAGTATGAGGAGGAGATCCGCAAGCTGTACAAGCAGCTGGATGACAAGGTCCAAACACAAAAACATGAACATACTAATTACGACACATTACATTAAGTAATTCCACCTCCATAGCAAATGCAGATGTTATTTTGTGTAATGAAAAATATACAGGAACATTTAGTGTCTTTCTCATGTAATTATGGGTTTATAAATGCAAAACAGAAGATTAAAGCCTATACAATTGTTGGTGTCACATGTATTCATACACACATGCAGGGGATTGAGTCTGGATGGTAGTGAGTTTGGTATAAATTAAAATGTAATGTTTACACAGGATGATGACATCAACCTGCAGTGCCAGTTGGTGGAGAAACTGAAGCAGCAGATGATGGACCAGGATGAGGTCAGTCATCAGAAACGCACTGTATGCACACAGACTTAGAAAGGAACTTAGTTATTCTAAACGTAGGCTTAATACCAAGCTCCAGAGTTCAAACAGCAGAAGTGAGGACTGGACCAAATGTAGATTTTTAAATGTTTTAACTGAAGGTCCTCCTCTGTCTCCCTCTTTTTTCTTTCCCTCCCTCCCTCCAGCTCCTGGCCTCATCCAAGGGCGATGGGGACAAGGTCCAGGCTGAACTTGGCAGGCTTCAGGTGGAGAGTGACTGCGCCAAGGCTGAGGTGAAGGAGGTTCTGCAAGCTCTTGAGGAGCTGGCCATCAACTACGACCAGAAGAGCCAGGAGGTGGAGGAGAAAGGCCTGCAGAACCAGCTGCTGGCGGACCAACTGTCCCAGAAAATGGTAGGTTTAAAGAGTGGTGGTGTGGATGTTAGATTTACAGAAGGAAAGTTGAGATCAGAGACAGGAGGTGGAGCAGGAGGACGCTCGCCTGCTTGCTGCACTAAAGAGACAAACACCTTCTGTAGCAGTGAGTGGGAAACACTGCAGGAATAATTTGGCTATCAAGTGCTGGAGGAAAAGTATTAAGTTCAGCGTTTTAAGGATTACACATTTTTTTTGTCCCATTCTATTTGTTCTGGTACGTAAAACTTGGGAGAACTGAAAAAAAAAAAAACCAACATGACTTTTGTGATGCAATACTGTTTTCACATTGTCTTTTGTCATTTTCTTTGCCATGCGGCTCAATTGCCATTCCATGTTATAAATGTGTAATCAAATTTATAGGTGACGCCAGCCTCCTGATCGTATATAATAACCATAACCCAGGGGCCATGAGTCAGACTTCGATGAAATATTGCATATTCATCGCTATAAAAAGCCCTAATGTTCCTGAACAGGTTTTAGATATTCTAGAAAAACGATGGCCTCCATCACCCAGTAAGTGTAATGTCTATTACTAAAACCAAAAACTTGAAACCACAACAATGCTCTGTCCTTTTGTGGAATAACATTAGCCCTTACATGTTTGAGATATCAGTGGAGCTCCTGGTATGTCTAGCTAGGTGCTTTTTGTTGGAAAAAGGTAGTGCTTCACTGATCCTTACTCCTCTGTTTTTCTCTGTACAGGCCAGTCTGATGGAGCTGGAGGCGGAGCTGTCTCGTATGCAGGAAGTGAGCGGGCAGCAGAGGAAACGCATCGCTGACGTCCTCAATGGTCTGATGAGGGACCTCAGCGAGTTCAGCACCATTGTGGGCAACGGGGAGATCAAGCTGGTGAGCTGGATCTAAGAGTATAAATATGTTTCAATTAAAGGTCAAAATGCACATAAACTGTAGGTATAACTACACAACACTTAATAGAGTGAGTGTTTTTATTATTGTCCTGACTGGGGGAGAAACCGTGAAAGAGAAAATAATCATCTATTTTTCTCCAATCCTCAGCCGGTGGAGATCAGCGGTGCGATCGAGGAGGAGTTCACGGTGGCTCGCCTCTACATCAGCAAGATCAAGTCGGAGGTGAAGAGCATGGTGAAGCGCTGCCGCCAGCTGGAGAATATGCAGCTGGAGTGCCACCGCAAGATGGAGGAGACCGGGAGGGAGCTCTCCTCCTGCCAGCTCCTCATCTCCCAGGTGAGGGATGGAAGATGTGGCATTGATGAACGGCTGCGTGAATGAATCAATCATTGTAGTTTGTTTTTATGTTTTCTAATGACTTTTATTCTCCTGTGCGTACGTTTGTGTTTCATACAGCATGAAGCTAAGATCCGCTCTCTGACGGAGTACATGCAGAGCGTGGAGCAGAAGAAGAGGCTGCTGGAGGAGAGCCACGACTCCCTGAGCGAGGAGCTGGCCAAGCTGCAAGACCAGGGTAACATGCACACCACACCTGTACACATACACAAAATATATTGTTGGAAAAATATTAAAAACAGCTGCAAGATTAACATGAACGCTGAAGGAAATGCGGAATAGTTTAGAACTATTAACTAACTAACAGGAAATGGCCTGAATGTGTTATTAGGCTGCTGCTCTGTGGTGAATGCTTTCTTTCCCTTTGTCTTATACCAGATAACTCCCTGCTGGAGGAGAAGGATGGAGAGAAGGGGGAGATTGAGGATGGAAATGTGAAGGTAAGAAGCCTTGTAAGGCTATTTTCTTGTGTGAGATCTGACTGTCACCCCAGAATGGAACACAAGCAAAGTACTTATTTTCAGATCTGAATACTTTGTGCCTTGCCTTGAATTTGTATGATACTACATGGTGGACTGACCTCTATGCTGTCTTTGTGGCAGGGCTCCTCAAAGTCTCTTGCTCTAAATAATCATCTCAAACATATTATATGGCTTTTTCTGTGATACATGTTCTTGTTTCCCGTGCTAAAGCCAGCCTCTCTTTTCATTTCCAGAAGGTTCCTCGTCAGCAGGGGGAGACTCACCGCGGCCTCCATCACAAGCAGCTGGCCCGCCTCCGGGATGAGATCAATGAGAAGCAGAGGATCATTGACGAGCTCACTGAGTCAGTGACAGTTGAATTAGTACTTTCTAATTATAAATGATTAATTAATAGGATACTATTGGTGTGATATTCACTTATTATAAAAAGCTATTATTATTTTCATAATTCTTTCTTTGCATACACAAACGTTTGTAGAGTCAACAGGTTTACTGTACATTCATCTCTTCCCTTTCTCTTTTTCCAGTCGTAACTCCAAGCTGGAGATCGAGCTCGCTCAGGTTCGTGCTGACTTTGAGCGCCTGAAGAGTCAGGACACCAGCAAGAGTGAGCGTCTGGAGGAGCTCTCGTAAGTGCTGTGGAGGTCCATTTTCTTACACTTGACTACTCAGTTTAGTTAAAACCAAAATCTGAGTATGAAGTACTTTATATTTGAGGGAGTGAGTAATATGGTGGAGGATTGTTTTCCCAATTATTTCAAAAGAGATTATGAAAACATTGAAGTACAGAATTGAAGCAGTCTACTGTCCCTTCTATTAAATTCCAGCAGAGGGCACTGGAAACGACACAGAGATATTAAATTGTCCTGGACTATACAGTAATATTGTCTATGTAATGATGGTTTTGCTGTTTCTGTCAGATTCCTGCATGAGCGCCATGAGCAGACCAAACAGGACTTGAAGGGTCTGGAGGAGACCGTCGTGAGTAAAATATACACCACTACCTGTCAACGTCTGTCTCTTCTGAAACATTTCCCCTGCTGTGTCTCTGTCTCTCTCTTGTGTTACCTCAGTCTGCTCTTCTCTCTTTTGTACAACCTTTGTCTTACATCCAGAGTTGTCTTCCTAACCTCCTCTCCATCTGTCTGTCCTCCAGGCCCGCGAACTCCAGACCCTCCACAACCTGCGCAAGCTGTTCGTTCAAGACCTCACGTCGCGGGTTAAAAAAGTAAGCAGCTCCAAGAAGATGAGAGAAAGCCGTTTTTAAATCATCTTAAGAAAACTATGTTGCGTGAAAACCCACTTCACTAGCAGTAGCAACATTCCTCTAATCCCCTTTGATTTTTAGATTATAACAAAAGAAATTCACTTTTTGGGAAGACCAGTGGATTAAAGATCAAACTTAAATTCTGGATGAAAAACTGTTCTCGTTTTTGGTCTAAAAGGGGCTTGTATGGCACATTTTACTGACAACTCACAAGCGATTTTAAAATGTTTTCTCACGGTAATTAGTGAGTCACTGGTATTTATGAATGCTTCTTTCATCCCCCGTCAGGTGTTACAATCACCTTCTGCAGTAGTCAAATATAAAACCTCTTCCTGTACCTTGCTTTCTATTTATTTTCTCATCTTCGTACTTTATCTTCCTCTCTGCAGAGTTCCGAAATGGAGCCTGATGATAGCGGGGGGTCTTGCACCCAGAAGCAGAAGATTTCCTTTCTTGAGAATAACCTGGACCAACTTACAAAGGTTCACAAACAGGTGATAAATATGCAGAAAGGATGAGAGGAACTGTACATTCAGTGATGAAAACCCAGCATGAAGGTTGGATTGTATAAGACCAGGAAATGGTGTAATTGGGATATTTTCACTGCTAGAGATTCAGCAATTTTGGGGGATAATTGGCCTGTGCACAACCTGGAGCCTGATCTTAGTGGGTGCATAACAGAACAAATATGTACACTTAAAGTAATGTAACTTATATGTTTAAAAACCACAAGTCATTTGTGATGTAGGCAAATTGTGCTGAACAACTTAATTATATTGCATGATATTACTGTAATAATTGTGTATTTATACTTCCTTGAGAATTTTTTAACAGGAATTTTAATCAGCTTCTTAAACCGTGTCATACAATATATTTTCACTCCTTACTCTATTTCTGTTTTTCTTCTGAATATCTTTGATTAAATTAATTTCTCTCCTCCAGCTGGTACGTGACAATGCAGATCTGCGCTGTGAGCTTCCAAAGTTGGAGAAACGTCTTCGGTCTACTGCTGAGAGAGTTAAGGCCCTGGAGACTGCACTGAGGGATGCCAAGGAGGGCGCCATGATGGACCGCCGCCGCTACCAGCAGGAGGTCGACCGCATCAAGGATGCCATGAGGGCCAAGAGCGCCCTGAGACGCCCCCATGCAGCACAGATCGGTACTGCAATGAAGCTCCCTCGTTTGATTTATGCTTTTGTTTGTCTACATTTGAACTGACTTTTATTTTATTTACTGTCTTTGGTCTGCATTAACTCATTGTCATTATACTTGTGCCTGCATTACTTTATCACCCTGACAGCCAAGCCAGTGAGACCGAAGCAGCTGCCCACCTGCTCCCCCACAAACCCGTTCTACACTTACATCCGTGCCACTGAACACGCCAACACCTACAGCAACGCCCTCTTCCAGGGCAACGGGACACAGCCGAGTGCCGCCAGCGTCAACTGCAGCCCCAACTCTGTCCAGAGCAACACGTGGGTTTAAATCCTTCCTTCCACTGTTTGAAAGCCACAGGTTTAGAGTCGGGTCTGTGACAGATGTCAGATGACAGATGTCAGGAAGAGCAGAAAGGAACTGAGAGGTTGTTCATCCGCACATGGTCATTTTAGTAGAACCTACAACTGGCAGGCTTTTTCTTTTATATTAAGTTTGGCTTTAACATTGTGTTCCTTTTTACTATTTAGATTTTTTTAATTACTGGTCAGACAAGTCTCCATCACTGGTAACGCGTCATACCGGCTAATATTTGACCTTGTTTTTTTTTCTTTCCTCTGTGGTGTTTTACACAGAGTGTCCACAGCGCTGGGCTACAGAGCAGGCAGATACACTGGAGACATACTGGAGTCCTTCCCACTCAACATTGACAACGGTACGCACAAGAGCACATGTTTTAATAATATAAGATACATTTATTAATAAATGATCACTTAGAATTGATCGTGATAATCAATCAATGAAATCAAACTATTGTTTTGTTTCCAACAGGTAACAACATCAGTGAAAGGAGAGACATCAATGACAACAGGTGAGCATTTCAGTTAGCTGTTGATTGTTTCTGGCCACTTGAACTTACTTCAGACAAGAGGAATAAATCAATTCTTGCCTTGTTGTTATCAATTTATATGTTGTTATCAGTTTAGTTGGTTTGTTTAATGAGCGTTGGTTTCTGCATCAACAGAAGTGATGTTCACTGTGGCGGCGAGGTGGATGATTCAAACAGACATTTCGTCATTCAGCAGGAGACCGCTGCAAGTTAATACCATGGTAATTACCAAAGTACACCAAGAGACGCACAGCCACACTTTAAAATCTTCTTTCTCTAACAATAGCCTCGATGGGTTCCCTGTGTCAAGCAAGAGAAAGAAAAGTCACTGCAAGTTTACTTTCTGAACAAACTGCCATGAACTAGAAACAAGTGGCTGCTTGGTTGCTAGAAAATCAGTAGACAAGAAATGCAAGAAATGCAAAGCATATTTGATTGATGTTGTTAAACCATGCAGAACCATTGTGATGGCCCTTTAATAAGAAACATTAGAAAATGTCAGTCAACAAAACTTTTAACAGATTTCTGTATTTCTCCAAACAATGACTTCCTTTCATTGTCTCTCTTCTCCAGGAGATGACCAAACACTGTTCCCGTCCAAGGACCCTCCCCTCCCATCTGCATGCAGCCTGTCTCCCCGTCCCTCCACTGCATCAATCAAGAAGATGATGATGATGAAGATCTGTAGCCCTGTAGTCTTCAAACTTAATGAAGCCCCTCCTGCTCCTACTGTGACCACCCTCAGGTTTGAGGTCCAGTCCCTTCCAGTTCAGTCAGTACAGGAAGAAAATGAAATCAGAATTTGCTTTCCTTTTTTAAACACAGAACTTTCTCTTAATCAACTCGTCAATCTCTCGGCCAATCAATTTGTCCCCAGATATCACTGATGCTGATTACCTCCTGAGGTGGTTGAACTGAAACAGGGCTGACTCCATCCCTGATGACTTAGGACACACATGTTGTACATATTAGTGCTGTATACTCCAGTAGAGGTTTCTGACCAGCAACTGTTTGTGTGAATGCACAGCCTCCACCGTCCCCTGCACACATCTTCTTAAGGGCATCATGTGGATGACATACTGTAGACAGACGTGACCTTTTTCTCCCTCGTAAATAGGAGTATAGTGTGTAACGCCAGCTTGTAACAGAAGACCCACACTCTGCATGCATGTCGCGTAGCGGGTTAGCTTTCAAATCTTTGCATGTGTCCTGATTCCAGTCAGGAGTTGGTATGCTGCGAGTGAACAGACTGATCGACTTCGACAGATGTCATAGGGTGATGAGAGAAAGAGAGCTGGTTTCCAATAATCCTGATCATGGTAACCGTGCTTAAGATTTTCTATTTTAAAGTAAACTGGTCTGTTGTGTTAATGTGGCTTAAACACCAGGGTCGAGTTTTAACTTAAAAGGAGATGCTACATGTGTCAGGGAAACCCAGCCCAGACTTAACAATCTGTGTCAAGGAAATCTTTTGTATTTGCTTTGATACTGTGATGTTGCAGCTGTATGACGCCATTGTACATTTCAGGTAATGCTGCCCACATCCATTTACTGTGGCTTCCTCCCTGCGCTGTGCCCACATCTTGTGAGTCTTCATATCGAGCCTTAACAAGAGCCGACTCCTCATAATGATCAAACTAACACGCTGCCATGTGCATACATTTGTAATTACTACCTCTAGAGCCACTCACTATACGCTTATAACAGTATACTAACATCCTTCAAACACTCAATAGGAGCTGATCTTAGAGTATCTAGAAAAAGCAGCAACGTTAGTACACCAATAGCAGTAAGTAGATTTAAAGCTCTTATTAGAGCAGTAGTTATGTTCTCCTGAAGTTCCTTCATACACAGATTCCTCCTCCGTCATGTAACAGGATCGGGACTGGGCTGAAAAAGTGCTTGCAAAATGTTCTAGTGCAGCAGAGGACAGGTCAGACAGTCTAAAAGTATACTACGTTGATATTCAAATATTTTCCCGAACTTTCTGGTGCTTGATGCATTTTCCTATTTGGTACTTAGTAAGGCTAAAAGTGATGATGATCCTTCGTTTACAAATCTAAAGTTACACTATTAACATACTGTGTGACCTAAATGTAATATCAGAAGGGAAGTAACACCTTTTAGTCTGTTTGCAAGTTATTCAGTGATTAAGTGCTCTTTAATCAGAACCATCAGAAGTCCGGTGATTAGAGAGTGTCTGCAATCGAGTCCCCAGCTGAGCAGCCACCAGTCTGGGATGGACGGACAGACGCTTAATGTTTGTAGCTTGTTGTCGAGTTGTGCTGCTATTCTTCTGTGAGAAATCCTGAACAGCCAATCAGGATAGAAGAAACCAGCATGTCTTGGGTGGACGATGAAGATATGGACGTGTTTGAAAAAACCTCAATCACTGATTTTAAGGACAGATTAGAAAAAAAGTGAGTCACTCTCAAAGGAAAGAAGCATAGCAACCAAACCGCTTTATGTTGGAAAATGTTTAAAATCTGTGTATTCATTGCATGATTTGACTTGTTCTACCCAAGTAAGTTAAGTGAAGGTCGTCTGATCCTTAACAGCCTCGTTCATGACCGGTCTTTACTGGCATGAACAACATCTCAGGGCTTCACATCCACAAACGCAGCCGCCATGGGTCATCACCACTGTCATCCTTAGAGAGGGAAAACCATGTGAGTGCTGATGTACATTTAGGTCAGTGTGTGTTCTTTGAGGCTCAGCAGATGGAAGGGATGATACATCTACAGATCTAACTTCATTATATACATTGTGTATAACATCTCCATTCCAGTATGTGACACCCAAAAAGAAAAATAAATCCCTTTGGTCGGACCCTACTGTACGTGTCCAAGCAGACCCTCTATTTGACATCATGTTTTAAATGTAATAAATGAATCTGAAGGAGGGGGGAATGTGTATTATATTGTCACCTGTTGCTCCACTGTCTGATTTCAACATATCTAAAATACATGTGCTATATATTGTTAATCTTGTAAGTAAAATAGCGTGCCATGACATAGTAAAATGCAAAAGAAAGGTAAACGCTAACTTTGTTCAGAGAAATGTTTGTTTAATTTATTTCCGTATGCCTATACTGTAGCGTCAACATGATTATGTGGAGAATCACAGTTCTGGATATATAGGCCCATCACTATGCTGTATTGTATGTGAACCATTGTGTTGTAGTAAAAAGTTCAATAAACTTGTAGAAAGGAGTTTGTCCATGTGAATCATTTCAGGTTTGTTTAAATGTCATGGAGGAAGTTTTAGACAGAGAGAAGTTTGGGATTAGAGAAAGTGGCTGCACCACACGTCCCATGGCTCCACCTAGTGGACGGAAGAGAAAATGCTATAGATCCAGAGTTAATTGAATAAAGAGCCACTTTATATGAAATGACTCTACTTTCTCTTTCAGCACATCTTCTCTGATAAGAGACAGCTGCCTTCAGCTCCCCTATCATACTTTCTTTATAGTTACATAATCAAATGCAACTCCCCTGAAAGCTATGATCTCATTGCTTTCAGCACTACTGTTGCTCTCTGTTGTTAATACAACCTCTAACCTAAACAGGAAATGACTTTTTCATACTTTGTTATAAAAGGGACCTATGTCAAAAAGTGGGACATGAAAAGCAAGTCAGCTGTTGATGCTGGAATATTGAAATAAACCGGAGGACAAAATGAATCCATGAGTCATCAGTGCAGAGCAGCTACTGTGTCTCATACCTGCCCTCTGGAACCACTCTGGTGAAACACTAAATGCATTTATAGTCCTCACATAAGAAGAGGAGCAGCTTCCTTCGTGCCTCTTATATCATATTAGCTGCTCTTCGTCTTTCCCACGAGAAAGGAAGCAGTGATGTAAACAGCATGTGAGGCCTCCTCCACTGTAATGTGGAGTGTGTGTGTACGTGTGGGTGTAATGTTGCTTTATGTAACACACATTCAATTCCTAAGACATGACCAGACCGGGCTGGATCAGAAAATGTAATCTATTACAATGTTTTTGGAAACTACAGGAAATGTAATGTGTCTGTGAACAGTGTGATAGAGAGATACTGTCTTCTCCTCAAGCTTATTGTTGAGCTCTGTTTAGATATATAGAGCATGGTTTTAATATATAGAGCATGGGTTTAATATATAGAGCATGGTTTTAATATATAGAGCATGGTTTTAATATATAGAGCATGAGTTTAATATATAGAGCATGGTTTTAATATATAGAGCATGGTTTTAATATATAGAGCATGGTTTTAATATATAGAGCATGGTTTTAATATATAGAGCATGGTTTTAATATATAGAGCATGATTTTAATATATAGAGCATGGTTTTAATATATAGAGCATGATTTTAATATATAGAGCATGGTTTTAATATATAGAGCATGGTTTTAATATATAGAGCATGGTTTTAATATATAGAGCATGAGTTTAATATATAGAGCATGAGTTTAATATATAGAGCATGGTTTTAATATATAGTTTTAATATATAGAGCATGGTTTTAATATATATATGAGTTTTAATATATAGAGCATGGTTTTAATATATAGAGCATGGTTTTAATATATAGAGCATGGTTTTAATATATAGAGCATGGTTTTAATAGCATGAGTTTATAGAGCATGATTTTAATATATAGAGCATGGTTTTAATATATAGAGCATGGTTTTAATATATAGAGTATGGTTTTAATATATAGAGCATGGTTTTAATATATAGAGCATGGTTTTATATATATAGAGCATAGAGCATTTAATATATAGAGCATGGTTTTAATATATAGAGCATGGTTTTAATATATAGAGCATGGTTTTAATATATAGAGCATGAGTTTAATATATAGAGCATGAGTTTAATATATAGAGCATGAGTTTAATATATAGAGCATGAGTTTTAATATATAGAGCATGAGTTTAATATATAGAGCATGAGTTTAATATATAGAGCAGTTTAATATGAGTTTAATATATAGAGCATGAGTTTAATATATAGAGCATGAGTTTAATATATAGAGCATGGTTTTAATATATAGAGTATGGTTTTAATATATAGAGTATGGTTTAATATATAGAGCATGGTTTTAATATATAGAGCATGGTTTAATATATAGAGCATGAGTTTAATATATAGAGCATGAGTTTAATATATGTTTAATATATATGAGTTTAATATATAGAGCATGAGTTTAATATATAGAGCATGAGTTTAATATATAGAGCATGAGTTTAATATATAGAGCATGAGTTTAATATATAGAGCATGGTTTTAATATATAGAGTTTAATATATGAGCATGAGTTTAATATATAGAGCATGAGTTTTTTTAATATATAGAGCATGAGTTTAATATATAGAGCATGAGTTTAATATATAGAGTTTAATATATGAGTTTTAATATATAGAGCATGAGTTTAATATATAGAGCATGAGTTTAATATATAGAGCATGGTTTTAATATATAGAGCATGAGTTTAATATATAGAGCATGAGTTTAATATATAGAGCATGAGTTTAATATATAGAGCATGGTTTTAATATATAGAGCATTTTAATATATAGAGCATGGTTTTAAATGAAATCAACCCACATTTGGATACATTCCAGATCAAGCTGATGTCTTTCAAGCGACTTGTGAAGAGTTTTAAAAGTTTCTGCTTTATGAGTAAGTAAACATGTGTTCAGGGTTAGCTTCCCTTTCTATATAATCAGGTTTCATTATCAACCTTCTCTTGTCCTCCATTTACCTTTAACAGGTCATCATTCTGTATAAAGAGTCATCAATGCAGGAGCAGTATTGGATCAGCAGGAGTGTTTCAGGTGTCTGGTGGGTCCTCTGAGGGTCCTCTGAGCAGCAGCCTCTCTGGAGACGCGCTTTAGTTCCGCTGCGCGCTCCCGCTGCCAGGTGGAGACTCTGCGGCACAAGGAGGACTCTGCACCCGGACCAGAACCACCAGAACCACCAGAACCACCAGGGCTGGACAGACCTGCACCCCGGAGGACACACAGGAGGAGACGGAGGAGGAGACACAGGAGGAGACGGAGGAGGAGACACAGGAGGACACACAGGAGGAGACACAGGAGGAGACACAGGAGGAGACACAGGAGGAGACACAGGAGGAGACACAGGAGGAGACGGAGGAGGAGACACAGGAGGAGACACAGGAGGAGACACAGGAGGAGACACACAGGAGGAGACACAGGAGGAGACACAGGAGGACACACAGGAGGACACACAGGAGGAGACACAGGAGGAGACACAGGAGGAGACACAGGAGGAGACACACAGGAGGAGACACAGGAGGAGACACAGGAGGAGACACAGGAGGAGACACAGGAGGACACACAGGAGGAGACACAGGAGGAGACACAGGAGGAGACGGAGGAGGACACACAGGAGGAGACACAGGAGGAGACACAGGAGGAGACACAGGAGGAGACGGAGGACACAGGAGGAGACACAGGAGGAGACGGAGGAGGGACACAGGAGGAGACACAGGAGGAGACACAGGAGGAGGAGGACACACAGGAGGAGACGGAGGCTGTTGATCCGGCAGCTGCTCGCACTGCTGCAGCATGTTCCCGTCGCACTGACACCGGCACGGCACGGCACGGAGGAGCGACACACAAGGTAGAGGTCTCCAGGTCTCCAGGTCTCTCCAGGTCTCCAGGTCTCCAGGGGTCTCCAGGTCTCCAGGTCTCCACGGTCTCCAGGTCTCCAGGTCTCCACGGTCTCCAGGTCTCCACGGTCTCCAGGTCTCCAGGGTCTCCCGGTCTCCAGGTCTCCACGGTCTCCAGGTCTCCAGGTCTCCAGGTCTCCAGGTCTCCAGGTCTCCAGGTCTCAGGTCTCCACGGTCTCCAGGTCTCCAGGTCTCCAGGTCTCCAGGTCTCCACGGTCTCAGGTCTCCAGGTCTCCAGGTCTCCAGGTCTCCAGGTCTCCAGGGTCTCCAGGTCTCCAGGGTCTCCAGGTCTCCACAGTCTCCAGCTGTCTCCAGGTCCATCATTACGGTCTCCAGGTCTCCACGGTCTCCAGGTCTCCAGGTCTCCACAGTCTCCAGGGTCTGGTCTCCAGGGTCAGGCAGTGAGTAGCTGTTGCAGCCATCATTACGCATGGCCTCTGTGTACCGAGGTAAGATCAGGCAGAGTCAAGGTTCTGTGTAAGGTTCTGTGTAAGGTTCTGTGTAAGGTTCTGTGTAAGGTTCTGTGTAAGGTTCTGTGTAAGGTTCTGTGTAAGGTTCCCTCACAGGTTGACTCGTTGACAGCCCTGTTTGCCCTTTGGCCAGTGGAGAAAAGCAAGATTTGTTTTCAGAACGAACCGATTTTAGTTTGCTGGATTAACGTGACGTCGTCCTGCCAGGACTTGGATTGGTGAAGACCCAAAGCTGTGCGTAAAAGTGCAAACATCAGAGTAGACAGTGCTGAACCTGAATGCATGCACTGCAGTCTGTTACTGATGAAGATCCAGCATCTAGCCTGATTAGAAATGAGCCTTTTTCTTCTTCTATCACAGCAGCTCGTTTAGTTTAGCTGCTGGATGAAAAATGGTTTTAATCAATATGCAGATCCAATCTGATCATATATTAATTTGCTGCAAAACTAAATGTTACACTTTATCATCAACAAGTCTGTTTGCCAGAGGCTACCTCAATAATTGCTCATTTATATCTTACTTTCAAACACATATCGGCACCCAGAGGATTGTGTTTTACTTCAATAGTGGATAAATTCATTCATGCAGATATCCTTTTAAATCAGAAGCCAACAAGAAGGTGATAATCTTCCCAACTATTTGCTCCGCAGGCAGTCAGTTACATAAACTAAAGACTGATGATGTGGTGACACATGCAAGACAGTGTGCTCAAGATCTGACTCCTCTTCAAAGGTCTGATATTTGATATTAATCACTGATATTACACCTCCACAGTTTTGTCACTAAATGAGGTGTTTGTGAAAAGGCCATTGACGTGTAGTTTTTAAACACATACCTATGCAAGCTTTTATTATTTTAGACACAATTGCATGATTAATTGGATCATTATACATCTTTTTATTTGTCAGTGATTATGGTTTGAGTTGAAAGTGGATCTTTTTGTACATAAATATCACAATCCCTCTGAAATGAAAGAGGTTACTAGTCGTTGAACAATTACTCAATTAGTAGAAGAAATAACTGACACAAGATTAAGTGAGGCACATCTGATATTAATTATTGCTGATTATCAGCATAGATTTGTCTCATTTTTCGTAAATGGCTAAATTTAACTGAAAAGTAGCATTGAAATGATTTATATATATTATATTATATTATATCATATTATATACATAATATGTCTGTAACCCTCCTTAAACAATTTCAAAACATCACTTTGGGCTTTGGAAATTTTATAGGCTAAACAATAAGTCAAAAAAAATAATTGATGGATAATCAGTAACGTAAAACACCCTAAACTGCTCTCTCTCTGTTTTTACTTAATGTTCCTCCTGTGTGACCTGAACCCTTCGGCTCCCCCTGAAACCAGCTGTTACTGCCTGTCTGTGTGGATGCTCTTCTGCTGTGTGGGCGAGGTTATAAATAAGAGGCTGGAGGTTTTGCGTGTGTGTTGTTTAGCCAGCTGCTGGGGAGGTTTGTTCCTGTCTCTCCTCGGAGTGCAGGTGTACTCGCTGGCCTCTAGATGCTCTTCTCGGGCCTGTTTTAAGGTTCTCACCCCCCTTGGCCAGCACTCTCAGGGCCACCCTGCTTTTATCTCAAGGATTTCAGTCTATTCGTGTTCGGTCAGCATCACCTGTCTCCTCTGTTTTAGCTGTGAAATGGATTGTACACAATCTGGCCAATTAACCCTGTAATATTTTCCTGTTGAATGAAAAAATGTTTGTCCTTCTTCCTATTTTAGCAACATATTTCAAAATGTGTGTTTATTTAAAATAACTATGTAGATTAATCTATAGATGCACTTTGATTGGTGATATACAGTACACATTTGACTTAAGTCATAGGGTTGTAGTTTGCTCTACTTCCTGAGACGCCAAGGCTCAAAGATCACATGACCTACAGAAATCTCTCGTGATTGTAGAGTTTTGGAGGATTGCATCCATAGTGATCGCTGGAGAGTTGACTGAGAATACTTATATCTGAGAAAAAGTTTAAAACCTACTTTTTTTTTGAAACAGCACCCCTTAGATAAATTATAGCGTGTGTGTGTGTGTGTGTGTGTGTGTGTGTGTGTGTGTGTGTGTGTGTGTGTGTGTGTGTGTGTGTGTGTGTGTGTGTGTGTGTGTGTGTGTGTGTGTGTGTGTTCTCGTCTAGACAGAGAGGAGCATGGGAAAGTGGCCTCGACTCCACAGGACAGACCACCAGCTCTGATGGTCACATATCTAAATATTGACAGCTTTATGATATCCACAGTGTAGAACATGACCTGGTCTCTATCATGTACAGCAGATATCCCCAGAGACTGGCTCGGGACATAGATTTTATTAGGACTGCCAAATACATTTTTATATATATATACAGTATATAGATATATATATTTTTTTCATGTCTTTGATCTGCAGTACACCTTTGAGCCACATGAGAGAGCGTTAATATTTGTATAGTTCTGATAATTGCAGTCTACTTATTACATTGTCTCTAATTAGAAAAGCTAGCGTACATTCTGTGTGTTTAACTGATGAGGAAATGAAAAATGAGAGAGCCGGTTTACTCCACTAAAACTCATTTCTTTGGTCGCTTTTAAGTATTTAACGTGTATATTTTCAAAAACACATGCATACAACAAAGTTGTGATTTATCAAAGATATATCTTTTCTATATGGCTGGTTTACCTTTTCAAGATAATGTCAGCTGATGAGTAGTGGGACCCAAGGAAAAAGAAAAAGTTTGTAGGCCTTTCTGTTTTTGTTTATGATAATATTATATTAACCATCAACAAAAGTGCGAAAATGGTACATGTTGTCACACTTTTAAAAAGCATATGTATGTCTATATTTATGCATAACCTTACACATATAGAGACACAGAACAATATAAAAGGATCCTATAAGGATCTAGCAAAAATGAAGTTTACCACAAAGTAAGAGTCAGATTTTTGTCCACATTTGGCATATGACCAAATACAAATGAAATGCCATTCCCATCATCCTCAGCTGTACTTTAATTACAAGGCTAATGAGCAAAAATGAGAAGGTTGACAACCCAAACTAAGACGGTGAACATGATAAAAGTTATACCTGCTAATGCTAACATGCTGTTGTTAACATTTAGCAGTCTCACAGACTTGCTAGCAAGGCTTTAAACTCTTATGAAAATACACTGCAGGAAAATGTGCATACACACTGCCGCCGCAGTGTGTTGGTGATGTGATGAACAACGTTTTCTTCAGGCCTGCGTGACTTGACATTCAACGCCAGGGCTGCATGTGAATCATATGGGAGTTATAGTTTTAGTATATATATATATAGTTCTTTTTCTTTAGGTACCAGCCTGAGGAACATGCACTGAATGAGTCAAACCTAAAGGTCCATAAGACCTCGCCACCAGGTCAGAACTGGGTGAAGGCTTTTCTCACTCCTTTTCTTAGAGATGACAGTAGTCATTCATTTATTGTAGCATGTTATAGGAATATCAATAAGAATAGGAATATCTTGACCTGTACTGTCCGTCCTCTATTTCTTTTTGTTACTTTAGGTTATCTTTATTCTCTATAATCCATGTCCCAGCTCCCTGTCATGCCTGACTTTCTGTTATACTTGTTCATCCGGCTACTGTAGGCATCATATTTCAGTCACACACATGCAGGCAACACACTCCTGTGAGAACAATATGTTAAAAAAAAATCCAGCCAGCCTCGCAGTTCATTCAGAGTGACCCAAACAGCTCATGGTGATTTATGACCGGCAGGGTCGGCTCCCAAGGAGGCTGTGAGGGGTCACACAGTCAGTTGGACGGCCAAAATAGATGCCTCTCCTTCTCTCCCCCACTGGGTCGATTTGTCTCCCTCGACCGAGAGCGGTCAGTGTAAAACAAGTGTTGAATCATACAGCCAGGGACTTCTGGGTCAGACTGTCTTTTTGGAGTTTTCCTGTAGCACACTGTTGTGCCTATACTGGGTTTAGCATTGGTGTATGGTATTAGCACCTAATGGAATACTGAACCCTTTTGTATGTCACACGGGTGTCACGAGTATAATGAAGACCTTCCTGCCCTGCCTGTAAGCGCATTTGCAAAGTGAGTCAGTTCGTGACATGTATAGGTTCTTCACCTTGTTGCTTATGTTGTAGCTGTACAAAACTGGATTTGGATTTACCTGTTTGGAGCTAGAAAATCGACTTTAAAGGAATCCTTCATCCTTGATTGACTATTTGTTTATCAAGTAATCACACGTGATAGCTTGAATTCTTTAAGAAAACATTGTTTTTGTCGCATACGACATATTATGTCGAGAATACGACAACGGTGTAAAACCTTAATGTATTAGAGTAAATGAGGCCAGGTTGAGCGACAACAAAACTTTATAAAAAATCAATTGACAAACTCTGACACAACTCTAGGGATAGCCTGTTTGGCTGTGTAGCCTGTGGCTCCTGGTATGGACCAATATAGTGATACCTGAGTTTAATTAATAAGCTAAACATTGCTTTCCTAACTTTGTAAAATACATAGATAAAAATGTACATTATTTTTATTTAATATAATAATGGTATCCGATACAACATCGGAATATTGTCAAAGATCAGTATCCGACAGATATCGGATATGTGGTATCTCATTTTCACAAATATCTTGCTATGAGCAGGTGGTGATCACCAACGCTGAGTGCTGAAGTGTTCAGACACCAGTCAGTCAAGGTAAACATACACCAAAATATGCCCTTGTTAAAGCCTTGATGGCACAATTATTTAAAAAAATGCAACAAAGACATGATATGAAATGGGAAACAAGCTATTAAGATCTAAGTTAGTTTTGGCCTCAGTTTGAAATTTGACCTTAGACCTACACATAGACATTGGGCATTGTACTGGCATTGGAAGGACAAGCGGCTGTGGTTGCTGCTTGGGTGAACGCTTCTGCAGCAGAGAAACCATTGGGTTGTTTTCCCTTTTTCACTTGTCCAATGATCGCTGATTACAGATCATGAAACACATAAACAGACAGGATTTACAGCTTGTGTTTAGTATTTTTTACAATCGAGTTGGAGCCATATTCTTTTCACATCTTTTCTTTTCACCAGATGGTTTAATAATCACTTCACCAGGTCACTGATTTGATGTTGCCATACCAGGCTGTAATCTTGTTTCTTATGATGCTTTCTAGTAGAACAGTAGCTTTTACTCAAAACCTTACACCATAGATTTAGGCAGAAAATAGTCCTGTTGCCGCAAAAATGAACAAGACAATAAGTTAAGTTTAAAAGACAAGTTGCAGCTTTCTGAGTTTGGAGTTGTCCCACGCCAGCTAAGGAAGCTAAGTAATTCAATCAGAAGCTTCTTTCTGTTGAATCGTTGCCATTTGCATGTTTTTTAAATTTAAACTTCATTCTTAATTTTTTTTCAACACTGTATCTAATAACACACATGTTTAACTTTTCAAAATGTATTGTTGCTTTGCTGTAAGTGAAATATCTTAATACAGAATAAACTTCACTTTTCTTCCTAACAGTAAATTTAATATTTTCCTATATCATACAGTAGAAGCGCAATGCACACTTTCACACACACTGAGTGATATTTAATGAATCTAACAACATAGAGGGGCCCTGTTTTACTCAAAGACAAATGGGGAAAAGACTGTGATGATAATTACTTTAATTGTTTCATTAAAATTTCAATAATAGCTTTAATAACAGAGCTTCTGATAAGAGCATCACCTACTGTCAAAAATGTTAAACTTGATTCAACAGCTTCCTGTCCTCTTATGAGATTCAAGATCATGAATATATGCCTGTTTTGTTTACGGCCCGAAAAATGCTTGCATGCCAAGGACTCCATAAATAAGTTTAAGAAACAGTGAAGCATTGAATTGCTCTAAAAATGTAAATGGTATGAACCTCCTGTGCACCCAGCTTTGACTGCTGCCTCCCCACTGGAGGAAAGGCACCCCCAACCATGTTAACTGCTCTACAGAATGGTAGAGGTGCCTACTCCCGGGCTTCGGGACGATGCGTGCTTGAAGTGCTGTGGATGCTGGAGGCAAAAATAGAAGGCCAAGGCACGAGGTGCGTTTGTTTCCATCTCTTGCTGGGATTAGCAGCTTTTAAACACTCCGATCCATTAAGGCTATTGTAACAGCGTACATACACTGATTAATTAACACACGCACGGCTTTTTAAAATCTCTTCTTACACAGTCTAACATTGACTGCGCTGCTTCCAAATACAGTAAAGCCAGTGTTGCAGTCAGAGCGGCTGTCTTCTTTTATGGGCTGATTTTCTATGTCTGGAGCTGTCAATGTTACACAGACATTCACAGTAGGGATAAATAGAAAGACGACAGGGTAGACTGCAGATACAACCAGCTACCACCTGCAAATACTTTCTATGGATGTTTCATCCGGTCAGGTGTCAAATAATTGAAATTGAAAATCAAGGTTTTCCAAGCTGCTTTGCTTTGCAGTTCAGTGAGTGCTGGGATTTGATGCAAACTGTTTAAGAAAGACTCAGTTGTTATATTTTGACCATTTAAGTGAAACAGGTTTTCCGAAATGTCAACCTGGTTTTTCAGTCACGTTGAAAGAAAATCTCTAAATTGCCTTTAATTTGCAGATTGTTCCCAGTTTGACTGACACATTTAGCTGTAGTGTTGAGCAGAGAGTGCAACTAGAGTGAAAAACAATGTTGTGCATTAAGGATATGTGGACATGGAAATGCAGTAAGGAATGAGAAAGCATCATATAGTAGCAATTAGCTCTCTGTCTTATTTCAGCAGTGATGTTGGTCGGAACCTTGTCTGAACCCTGTATGAGGGTGTGTCACAGTGAAGCCATGTCATGCTCCTCTTGGGTGAACAGTTATTGTCTGAGGACACACACAGAATTTCATGGATATATTTTTGTTAAACATTTTTAAGCAGGAAAACCTTTTCTGTGAAGATTCATTTCACAATTTACGAGGTATCAAAGAAGCAAAGGAAGAGTGGCAGCGATTTAGGATTAAGTAAAGTATGTATGAGTGATACGGAGCGACTGAGTAAGAAGGGGTTTTGAGAGAGAGATGAGGACAAGGGCGACAAGGCCTTGGATGGGACCAGTTGAATCAACAGCTTCTCTCCTCTGGCAAGGACACGCTCGCTCTGCTCAAACCTAATACCACAGACATGCTGTCACACACACACTCACCCCCGCTGCCTGACACTTTCTCCTCCTGTTCCCCCTCTCCCTCCAGCTCTGTCTCCCCCATTGTGGCTTTGGCACATTTGCCTTGTCACCCAGTAGAGTCAGTGCATTAACAGCCTAGAGGGGGGGGGGACATGAGGACAACAATGGTCCAGTATATAACATCAACACACATGTTTTTCCTCAGGCTTGTTCTCAACTGTAGAAGTTGAGGCAGAGGGCATGCTACTCTCAGATGAGTTGGGGTGCAGAAGCTGTTCAGTTGTGGGTAAGAAACAGCTGATGTTTCCATCCAGTCGTTGGTGCATCACATCAGCCATAGCATGCATAAGATATGACAATATGATAACTTAGCTTAAGCACCCATTGGTGCTGGAACAAGTCAATTTATCAGTTAGTTCATAAAAAGGAATGTACAAAAATTTGTCAAAGCAATTCATGAAGTTCAAGTGATCTGTGTTGGATTATAAATGTGAGGATTTGCAGTGTTTCATATAATTGTAAATCTAATGTTTTTTGTATTTAGACTTGGTGGCTATGTTTTACTATTTGTATGAACAATACATTTATTAATTGCAAACATAATAAACAAAACAATTGACAATTATTGTTATATGCAGCCATAGCACATAAATCAATATATTTGGTGTGATTTGGACTGATTTAGGGCTCTGTGAACTGAGTCCAGTATGTCAAAGCAAGCGACTAATGTACCTATTTGGAAATGTATACATCCGCTTAGTGTATTTCACCGGTGTTTCTGGCTGCTAGTAGCCAGAGTTTATTTAACTGGTTCTTCTGAATAGCTGCCACTTGGGTGTAGGACGCGACTATGTCACAGCAGGTGTATTGCTCAGTGTCAAAGTTGTTCAGATGAGCGGTTCAAAGGCCAAGCATTCGGCCCATTCCGAACAGGCATGCTTTGCAAGAGCACTTCACTAGTTGATATATGACAATGGATCAAATGCCTCCTTGAATGCGAAAGGGGTAACTCGTAGCAACACGGATAACTCACCTGGTGCAGCAGTTCCCCTCAGCTCAATACAGCCTTTCCTTCATTCATTGTTTTGGTTTTGAGGCCTGCCACTTTACATTTCTGGTTCACTTTCACTGCTCTCATAGCGTAGTTTTCAGCAGCAGCTCATTGTACGCTACCTGCTTGGCCCCGAACGGCTTAGTTAGCAACTAACCAGTGAAGCACGAAGCACCCGAAGAGACAGATATGTCCTCAGGAATTGATGGAGATCAAAAACATAGCTAATGTTACACTTGAGCTCACCAGACTCCAAATGAATGCTAATGTCGCTCCACATGTCCTGGGTCAGAGAGAGAGACATTGATGTCAGTCTGTCTCTCTCTCCCACTCTTTGTTTCTACTTTCACATGACCAGGTCAAACTTACAGAGACGAGATATTCTTGCTGCTGTTTCACTTTTGCTTCCCCCTTCTCATGATGTTAACGTTTGTGTTGTACCTAATCAATCAATCCTTTATTAGTCCCACAATGGGGAAATTATTTCTCTGCATTCAACCCATCCCGGAGGAGCAGTGGGCTGCTGCAATGAAGCTCAAGGACACCTCGGCATGTTGCCGGTAGAGGGGTTTGAACCACCAACCTTGTGGTTACGGGACAAGCGCTCTACCTCATGTGCCACAGCCGCCAACTGATGAGGTTCCCAACCCTCATCAGTTAGGTACAACACAAGCAGATCAGATTCCCTCCTGATCTGCATTTTTCACAAAATAGTCAAATAAAAAGGTGTTTTCAGTACAATAAGAACAATTAAGCATGAAAAAGCAATATAAAAGTGAATTAAGTAAAATATATTTAAATGATGTCATGCACATATTTTTCAGTTTGTGCCTCCAGTTTACACTCACCTTTACACAGCCAGTGTTGATACTTCAACTCGTATTGAAAATGAAAACTGAGTAAATAGATTTATTTGGCATCAGTGGAGGTGTACAGAATAATAATAATAATCACATTTGGTTTATTATATGTTCTTATCCCAAGTGCAGTGACACAAACTCACACATATACACACACACACTCTCTTGTTTTTGTCACTTTTGCCACCGGACATTACATCTATGTGTATGAATTTCCTGAAGACTTAATCTTAACCATAAGAAGAACATACCTAACCTTAACCCTTAGCCTAACATGGGATAATAAACCTTCTGGGTCCAATTTTGTTACCAGGTGAGTATTTATGATGTGACAGTTTGACCAGATTTACATCCCAACAATACAAGTACACACACACACACACACACACACACACACACACACACACACACACACACACACACACACACACACACACACACACACACACACACACACACACACACACACACACACACTAACACATCCCCTGTAGGTATCAAGGATTATGTCTCTTATGGCATTGTACTCTAATTATAACTGTGTGTGTGTGTGTGTGTGTGTGTGTGTGTGTGTGTGTGTGTGTGTGTGTGTGTGTGTGTGTGTGTGTGTGTGTGTGTGTGTGTGCGCATAATGTAAGAAGATGCCTCTGAACAAACCCTAAGTATTTGCACTTGCATGTACTTGAATTTACTGTGTTTGTCTCTCTCTCTCTCTCTCTCTCTCTCTCTCTCTCTCTCTCTCTCTCTCTCTCCCCCTCTCCCTTTCCCTCTCCTCTCTCTCTCTCATGTTTGGTCACACTGACCCTCTCAGACAAACATAGCGCCCGGCACTCGAGGTGCTGTGAGAGGGAGAGAGCTAACAGAGAAAGACAGAAAGCAGAGACATTACAGTAAATCAGAGAGAGAGAGAGAGAGAGAGAGAGAGGAAAACAAACCAAAGACTAAGTGCAGCTCAGCCGAGGATTTAATGAATGTTCATCCAGCTGGCTTAAGGTTGTCCTCACTCACTCGGCTGTGAACAAGTGTCACTGAATGGATTTCATTTTGGTCCAGCAGCCACCGAGCAGCAGCAGCAGCAGCAGCAGCTCTGTAGATTACTGTCACTGGTTTTGGATTATTTCAGACACCGCTGCTGTTGTGATGAATGGGGATGACAGCATGCAGAACGGAAGATGGTAATATGACAATCTGCTCTGGTTCCTCTTTTACTTCCATCCTGTTATCTCTCTGTTCGGCAGGATTTTGTCGTTTTTGTTTGCTATAACTGTCACCTTCTAATAATACTTAAACTGACATTAAAGTTTAACATTTACTCAGAGAAAATGTGTAGTTGTTAATTAACATTTCAAAATTGAACCTTTAATGGTATCTTTGCTCCACTTGTTCTACAGTAGCTGTTACCTATTATATACTTAGTATTGCTTTTTGTTGGGAATATAAAGTTGTGCGATACGTCTGTCAGATCCTGAGATTGAATTTATATGAAGACCAATCTGTCTAAAGGTGTTGGATGTCCTGTGGAGTTTTAGCTTCCTGGTGTTCACATCCTAATCCATAATGTTCCTGTCATACAGCTCCCTGTGAGATGACAGAGGAGGGTGAGGTGCTTTAAGGTACTCCTACTTAAGAAGGTGACCTCCAAGTCTTGTATAACATCTTTAGTGTTAAAAAAACTAGGCGATCGATCTAATAACAGATAATGAAATGACAAATGATTTGTCATTGTCACTCATCAAGCATCCTTTGTAATTTGAAGACATCACCCTGTACTGTGGAAAAAATGAAATTGCCATTTTTTTCTATTTTCTGACATTGAATATATCAAATGGTTAATTAATTTATTGAAAAACAGCCATAATAATCTTGTAATATATACTTTTTCTTTTTTATCACATTTAGAATGACTCATTCCTGTAGAATTTCCTTGTGACGTACAAGACGTGACCGTTACATCTCTGTCTCCTTTTTAAATGGTACCACGGTCTTTTATTTATTAAGTCCTGACCAGTAGTCTTATAATGAGACGTGCATCGATGTACACTGTATGTGTACATGTACAGCATAGCTCCCATAGCGCAGCCTGGCCTCTGCTCTCTGCTGGAGTGTTTTGACTCGAGGTGAAGGTCTCAGGTTACCGAGCATTAAGGCAGATTTCACAAACCAGCCACTGTACCTGCTCCCTTCCTGGATGCCTATTTACTGGCAAGTGAGTCATGGTGGAGGAGAAACCGTCCCACAGCATCAGGGAGGTGATGTTAAAAATCAGTGCTGTTGAACGGATTTAAATTTGCAAAACTAACACCTAGTTTGGCCTGTTGAGAATTGCAGCCTGCAAATCCTTACGAGAAAGTTTCTGAATGTGTGTGTTGTCACAGCAGCAGGTTTTGTTTGGCACTCACTCTCTGGGAGGATGTTATGAGCAGTAGGGAGCTGACTTTTAAAATGCCCGCCCAGCTCTCCTGTAGGTTTGACTTGGCAGGACACTGTGAGTGTGTGCATACCGATGTCCTTCTCCCGCCCTGTTTCCTGCATATTTGCCATGACGTTGAAGCCAGAGTCCATTAACCTGACTATTCCTGTTTTGGGAGTGACCTCAATGTTTGGGTATTTGTTCCTGTGCTGACCCGGTTACACAGAGCATCCTTTTTCTCTCAGCAGAAAGACGTCTTGTCCCAACCTGGTGATTCAATGGAAATAACCAACAGTCGGCTCAACAGCTCTGTTTGCAAAACTACAAATCATCACCTCTCCTTTACATGGAGCAGACTTGTTTACGTTGCTTTTACAACACCTGTACTCAGTGTACGCAGCAACATATGTGATGATTTAGAAAGCTTTTTACTGACAGTAACTCTGTGTTGATGGGTTGACTGAGCTGCTGTAGCTATGTAGCAGCTGGTCAAAATGTTTAGCTCTGATGAGCAAAGTGTTAATGTTGTAATGTATATTTATCTGCCTAGTTTTAAGATTCAGTGCAGCAAATACTTTTATTTTCAGACAAGGTTTTTGCAGAGCTGCACACACTCAAACACTCCAACAGGTAACGCTTTATATTATTCGTAGGTGAGATAATGATTGGATCTTTGTGTTTCACCATGATACATTTAAAGATTGAATGCAATATATTTAGATGTTAGCTCTTATTAGCATCACTGAATGTAGTTCATTTATGTTTTCACCTGTTTTCCCTGTATCTAAGTGATAGTTCCTGGTTGTTTGTTATGAAATCTGCTGGTGTGAGTTGCATTAAGCACAGCTGTGAGTTAATTACAGATGTGATGAGTGTGTCGGTGAAAGCTGAGCCACACTTTGATATAATAACATGCCTCGCACACACAGCGCAAACACGTCAACTCACTCACGATGAGTTTAAAGATGCGCTTAAAGTCTCGGCTCATTCATAATTCCCTGACGTGTTTTTAATGGCTTAAACACAGGCCTTGCTGCCTCCTGACTGCTACTTTACAGCCACCTTCAAACCGTCCTGCTGATCAAGGCCGTCATGATTAGTGTTTGCCTTCCGCAAGCTCCGATTTGCTGATCCCTGTGAAGCTACTAAATATACCGTCTGGCCGTCTCGGTGCCTCAGTGGTCATGTACAGTATCTCTACTCAGCCTGTGTTTATGTCCGACCTCAGTGTAATTTTGTTTTTGCTTGTGCTCGGAAGTCACAGGGTGAGTTGAGGTAGAGGGCCACGACACGTTGCACTCCGAAAAAAAACTTGCTTTGTACGTTTTAGTCTGAAGGTGCAGCTTTTAGGCTAAAAGGTACAACCTTGTACCTATTGGGGAACATCCATTTACTCCATAAAAGTAAAGCCCTCCTTGACAAAAGATGGAATTTGGTACGTTTCTATATTTATGCTGCGGATGTCCAAGCTGTAAATAGCACAGGAATAGTAAATTATTTACACAAGCAATTCTCAAAAAAGATGTTCCAGATTGTTTTGGGGCAACCTGAAATGATTTGATGTGTATCCTTATCTCAAATCTCCATGCGGGCTGTTGCATAAAGTTGCAACAATGTAGGGAGCAATTAAACATCTAAAGAAGTGATTCCAAAATAAATAAGTTTAAGGACACTTCTCTGGTTTAATCAGATTTATACTTATTTGTAATGTCAAATTATAATATTTTTTAATGAAAGACATTTAAAACACTGAGGGATAAAAACCCTTTTAGATGAACGTTCTCCTTTTCAAATGGGTATTAAACATTAACAAAGGCATAGTAAAGATGGTGCTACATTACAGTAATTATTTAGTTTATTTGTAGTTTTATTTAAATATTTGTAGATTTAATTCACAACTGCAGTAAAAACTTCAGAAAAATGTGATTTGACATGTTGCTTCTTCCCCGTTAAAAGAATCTTAACTTTTCTAGGTTTTACCAAAGGGATCCTTCATCACCACACATGTTGTACCATGCCTGGTGTGAGACACTTCTGTGCACAAAGTCTCGGTCAGTCAGTAATAACTTACTAAACAGTAACTGTTTACTGCACAATTTAATTTTCAAAATAGTTAAGATTGTGTGTCACCACCGATGTTTCCTGGTCAGGGCACAGGAGCTTTTGTCATTTAGTGAATGACTTACCATAGCAGCAGGACCAAAACAGAATTACATCAGACTGCTGTGACGCAGATGTTAGTGTGGGAGTCCTAACTGCTAAATGCAAAAAGTCTCTCTATATTTTTATTGTTTTAAGTCTTACAGTGCTTTTGTAATTTCCACAAATTGCAAAACGAGGGATTTGAAACTGTGCACTATGCCAGGAAACACTCCTAATATTAAAAAATAGTGCACATCTTAGAGTCGATAGGAATATAGCTGATACATTTTATTTGGCCAAAATCCATCCCCCTGACCTTGACTCCTCACTGACTTAGCATCTAAAAAGGATCCACCAGTATTAAGGGATGTTTCAGGTGTAAAATGTCCCAATAAAGACTCATACTGCGGCATAGCAGGAAGATACAGGTAAAATGTGAAGGTAACAGACAAAGATTTAGACTTCAACGTCTGAATCTTTGATGTAGTAAGTAGTTTTAATGTCTTCTCCAAAGAGTAGACCTAACTGGATTCAAATCATGTATTAAAGGCACAGTGTGTAGCATGTTGGGGAATCTATTAGCAGAAATGTAATATAATAACAATAACTATGTTTTCATTGCATCCTCTTCAAGGGTTTCGCCATGTTACACCGACAAGTTTCAACATCCAAGCACTGGACGCACGTACCTTTTGTACAGGTGGTTTTCATATCTGGTGTGAGGATAACATATTGTCGTCTGTTTGGCCTTTTTAAAACACATTTGAATAGAATATATTGTTGTTTCCCTTTCAAGTAAGACTTTTGTTCAAAGTTCCTGAAAAGTCAAGATTGTTTGGAATACATATTTCCAGAAGTTGTAATAATTAATTTGATTAAAGAAGTACTTCTTCTGCATAAAGCCATGTCTGCCCATCACTTCCTCTTTGTGTGGGCAGCAATAGTTTGTGTAATCCAGTGGGGAATCTTTTTTTTTATTCTTATTTTTTTTAAACCGCAGACGCAAACACAGGAAATGGATACTTTTCATGCTTATTTAGAGGCAGTATCAGTGTCTGTAGAGACTTTGAAGTTTGGCCAAATCACATCAGTTTTGCTTATTGTGCTTCACATTTTTCTCATGCATTTTGTATACACAACATTGTCCACAGCATTTTATTTTAAAATGTGGTTGTCATCTAATGGGGGTCTAGTTGGGGTCATCTTGGTGGCCTAGTTTAGGGATCTAATAAATAAAATTGTGTAATTGCAACATCCTCGCTCAAACAGATTGCCTCTCCCTCTCCCCTTATATATATATTTTCTGCCAGATAGTGTCAAATAGAAAAAAATAAAAGGCACAAAAAACATACAAAAAAAGTAATATCACAGTCTAATACTCGGGGGAGAAATGTCCCACAGGAATGTATTAAGTCACAAGCCATTTCTTCACTGTTGAATATTTCGATCTTGTCCAGGCAGGAACCTGCTTGACACCAGGAATGTGTTCAGACTATTTCTGTTTCATAATGATACCGGACAGAGACATTCAAACTGTTCTCAGCTCCCGCACTGGGACATCTTATCCACAGTAATGTGAGTCGTCATTTATTTCAGTGACTGAGTGAGAGAGATCTGGGTGTTTATATAGAGCCGTGTGAATCTGCAGCAACACAGTGCTGGTCCAGGTCCATACAGTCCTCTCATACACCACATACTGGAGACAGACACACACATAAATACATAACAGAGCGGTTAACTGTAAACACCATTACAGGGTTCATTCTTGTGAGCAGATGTACAGTAACTGGTCTTGTGTGTTGCTCCTCACATGTAAACACACTCCAAGTAAAAGTTCACTCTTATTTTGTAAGCACTCCAAAGACTCGAAAGCATTTTGCATGTTCCATAACTGTTGCCATGGGACCCAACCCAACATCCCTGTTTAGGGATTAGTTTTTCTTCTTAAGGTCACAATAATTCAAATTTCTGCAATTTCCAAGCTGCCTTTTGTCAAGAATCCCAGACTTCCCTCAAAGACAACTGAGAAAAAGCACTGACACTCACTGACATCATTTAAGAGATGATGAATCAGGTGCACATTGTCTTCAGGATGGGAAAGCATTTGATTAACATTTTATGAGCCGTGAAGTTCATTTGATAACCACCCCCTTGTTGCTTCCATTTCCATGCTCCTCCTCCTCCTCCTCCTCCTCCTCCTCCTCCTCCTCCTCCTCCTCCTCCTACTTCATGTTATCATCATGATGAACATCACTGTGTTTTGTCCCAGCGGGGTATGGCAGGACTGACCAGAAAGCTCTGAGTCACAGTGTTGTTAGTGGAGCTGTGGGGGCTGCGGATTGGACCGAGTTCTGCATTGTTAGATAATAATGTAAGGAGATAAGACAGAGAGGGTGGATGACCCTAGTTGCTTGAGAGAGAAAAACATGAGAGCACGCAGAAGCAGATGTATAAGAAACAAACAATATATAGGGACACAAAGCACAGAATATGAAAGAGAATTCAGAGAAAGTCTGCTTGCTATACAATGCAGATCCTGCAAGGCCAAGAGAATAACAGATAGCAGAGCTGGAGAGACACTGAGCACTAGAGTTGATCTGAGGAGACATAATTCATCACACCACAACACCCTCCTCTGTTTCCATTTCCCTACATCCATGTCTGTTTTTCTTCATCACCAAAGCTGGGAACCTGTGAGTTAAGTGGAATGTTGTTGTTTTTTAACAGATTTTAGACTTTTATCACTATTTTCATTTCACTCCACCAGAAAACATTACATGTATTTCTCCAAAAGTTGTCTTAAATGATTCATTATACTCAAGCAAGATTACAGGATGGATAAAGATTTTTAAACACTGACATTAATGCAATGTCCCACAGGAAACGACGATGAGCACATGCCTTGGGGGAAAAGGGGCAGCAACATGTAGGCTATGCGTCAACATTCACACACAACCCTTGAGGCCATATATCTCCCCACGGAGCCTCAGTCATGCATGTATATACATTAACCCCGAGGTCCGCTGCTGTGGCCTTTGCTGAGCGCTAAATAAAGCAGCGCCTAAAAGTGAGTAGCGGGCCGTGGGTTCAGGTCAGAGGGAATGTGAAACTGTAAACCCGGAGGCTAGCTAGCCTTGAGGCCAGCCATCGCACACTGTGTTTACTTGGATGTTTGCTGTCAGGCTGGCTGACTATATGTTTAATGATGAGCACAGAGGGTTGGTGTTTGTGTAGATATTCCCTGAGCAGGCCACAAGGTTGAGGACGAGGCCTGAGTCATTTATTGTGAAAGATGCCAGTGAGATAAATGTGAATGACTCCAAGTTTCCTCTAGTGTAACACTACTGTACATTACTGTGGATTTAAATAAATGCTTTTTGTTGACTTATGTAGGTCATATAAATAATAGCCACAATTTAAATAGAGGAGACACAATTAATTAATTAGTCAGTTACCAGAATATTAATACATTTTAATAGTCATTTTTATTTTTAATAGTCATCTATCATTTGTTGGTTCCAGATTCTGTAATCTGAGAGTTTTCTGCTTTTCTCTATATCGTATCATTGTAGATTAAATATTTCAAGATTTATGATGGTATGCTGGTCAGATAAAAGAAGCAATCTTAAGACTCGTCCTCTGCCTTCTGGAAATTGCAATGTCCCCTTTCATCTGTTTTCTTTGTGTAATCAATAGGATACTAATTTGATTAATTACAATCTGTTAGTTGTAGTTTTGGTAGTGATCCAGCATAAATATTCTTACTTCAAGAGGCCATTAAAGAAAAAAAAGAAGCTAAATACTGTAGGCAAAAAATAATTATTCATCTTTCGCTTTTTGAATTGAGGATGAAATGTTGTTTTACGGCAGTGGCTTGTTTAACTCATCTTTTTACATTGTGCGAGTGGTTGAACGTCTGAATATGTGTCGGGTCAGCAGAGTTTATGTTAAAATGATTCTTTTAAAAATCTAAAATATCAGTACATGGCAGGCATTGATTTGAGAAAGTACTGACAAGTAGTGCAGGTCTATAAAGAGTAGTACCCACAGATACTGGCATGACTATTGAGCCTCTGATTTCTCTCTCTTGTGTTTTTCAGAACCCTGATTCTCTGGAAAGCTCGATCCAGAACCTGTTGTCGGTGCTGTACCCGCCCTTTGAGGCCACCGCCCCCACTCTTCTCAGCCAGCTCTTCCAAATCATTGAAAGTCGTTATCGGGGGGATGCTCTGCGGTGCCTGCTGGACTTTCTGGTCCCAGCCAAGCACATCTTAGACACTGTGCAGCAGGCTGCATGTGTAAGTCACTGTCCTGTTGATTCAAGTGTCTCTACATTTGTTAATATTGATTAAAGCTGCTCAAAGATGTTCTTGCTGGACTTTATTTATACTTAAGCTAGACCAAAATGTTTATATACTTCTAAAACTGAAACCCTACAATGCCTTTCTCTCCTTATAGGCTCAGTACTCTGATGTACTTTTCCTGTGTGAGGGCTGGCCTCTGTGTTTGCGCGACCAAGTTGTCGTCCACCTCGCTCCCATCAACCCCTCGCTACTTCAGCTTGGTGACTTTTACCTCCAGGTGGCACCATTCTGTGACCAATCAGCTCGAATTGTGGTGTGCAGCCTCCTGGAAGAGGAGGGGCTTATAGTGGAAGTTGTCGAGGAGACTCCGATCGCTGAAACTTCCTATCCTTGTATATTCAGCCGCGACTGGTTAGAGGAGATCAACCAGGGCCGCCATGGAAGGCCTCTCAGCCAATGCCTGCTCGCCACTGAGCGGGGCGTAGTGAGGTTACCATGGGAACGGGTGACCGTGCCTGATTTTGTGGATGTGCCACTGTGTGCGGGGAGTAGTATGGCCTCTGCTCCTTCTTCATATCCTCCTTTACCACCTCCGCTTCCTCATCCTCCACCTCTTCCTCATTTTCCTGAGAATTCTTCATCAAATCAATCATTTCCTCTTTCTCCCTCAAAGACCTCATCACCAAATCCTGTAACCATTCAAAATTCTGTTTTAGCACCTTCCTCACATCCCTCTGCCTTCTCTGTGGAGACTCGAATATGTCCAGCGAGGCACGGCATTGCTGTGTCACTCTGCCTAGTGGATACTAACGCTGCTTCATCATCTCGACTAGTTAAAGTGAAAGAGACTGAAGGTGAGCCTAAGCCTATTGGCTGGGTGTCTCCTAATACGTGGGACAGCTGCTTGACTGGAACAGGCCCAAATGCAGCCACAAAAACAAGCACTGTTTCAGTAACACGCACCCCTGCAAGTGGAGATACAACTACCTGCAAACGTGAAGATAAGGGGGTAATTGTTTCTGAAAATATAGGGCCAGATAAACATAAAGATATAAGCAGGAGAGAGCCAGCAGGCCACACTGTTGCCGAAGGAGAATATATTGATATTCTTCAGGCAACTATGCTTTTTAGTAGAGCTCAGTCAGCAACAGAAGAACAACAGAAATTAGAAACGCAAATACAATCGCATGCAGAAATCGAACCACAGATGCAAAGATATCCACATAGACGAGCACAAATGCAACCGTGTGCACAAATGGAGTCATACAGGCAAACACAGAGACGGCCCAACACACAGACGACACCCCAAGCACAGTCCCAAACACACGGGCAGGTACCTACAAAACCACAAACACAAAGTCATTCTAGATCAGAGGCTGCTGTATCATTAAAGCCCAACATGTCCGCTGAATCCTCTCTCCACCATTCCCAATCCCATCACCTTCCCCCGGACTCCCTTGAACCTTTTCAGTGTGTCCGCACTGTGCGGTTCTCAGAGAAACCCTGCACCCCGTGCATGAGGAGAAGACAAGGCGGAGAGGCGTCCAGAGCTCAGGAGCTGAGGTGTCGATACAGGGACTCCTACCAGGCTGCTATACAAAACCCTGTCCCCTTTGGACAGGAGAAGGAGAGGGGGAAGATGTTAGCTGTGGTGGAGGAGGACGGTGATTTCTCACAGTGTGATGAAAGGCTACCAGAGACTGAAACAGGGGATCCATGGTGCAATGTTCAACGAACGTGGCTTGATCCTGGGACGCAACACCAGTCTCCTTCCTCTGTCAGTGGAGCCATCTGTAAGGAGTCAGGAGAGAAGAACACTGTTCCATATTGGAAAACAGGAGATACAAACACTGCTCCCTGTATGGATTACAGGGGAAGAAATGTTTTAAAAGTTGGTGGGCTACCAGAACAAACAACTGAAAGGACCACTCCACAATTCAGGGAACCAAGGGAGGCACACTGTGTCAAATCTTATGGCAATTTACACAATGTGAACGGGACAAGCTTAAACGATCCTAACCAGTCGGATGTGATCTCTGCCAAACATCACAGACTACCGTTTACTTCAACTGAAATTTCAGCGATGAACATGACTCTCAAGCCTCATGAAAGGCTACAAAGCAGAACCAATTCCACGGGAGTGAGTCCGAACTTTCCTAAGTCTCTTTCAGCCCCACAGAACAGACGTGAATCCGTCTCAGATGGGAGATGTTCTTCCCTCTCCACAGCTGTGGTGGACACCTCGGAGAAGTGTGCGCTGGTTATTGTTGAAGGTCAAAACGTTAGAAGAAGAGAAAATACTGGATCATGTGCAGAGATTCCCCAGCTGCATGTGGTCAAATGTAAAAACAGCACAGCTTTTGGACTGGTTTCCCCCAAGATCAACAGGAGGAAGATGGTCATTCGAGGTACAAAGTAATGTTGTTCTTTTATCTTATTCTGATCTAATTTGATCTTTAGCATGTAGAGTTTAATAGGTTCATTTCATTATTGTTTACAAACAGATGAAAATCAGCCTTTATCAGCCTTCTTTTAACTAAATGTGTCCACTTTCTACAGATGCTGCTCAGCCCGGCAGTAAGTTCATAACCAGTAGAAATGGCCAGCAGACGGAGAACCCGTCACAGACAGATCCACCTCCAGCACCAGAGACACAGAAGATATCCCAGCATGCCTCTGCTCGTCCCAGACCTGACCACCTTCCCCTGGGATCCCCAGACCCCAGAGCCCACCCCCTCTACTCAGGAGTGGCCTCTATCACAGGTAAGTGAGTTTGAGAAACAGCAAATAACATCAAACAACCAGGACCATCATGATAAACAATACACATTGGTTGGCAAAGCAGAGTGACAAAGTTCTTCACAGTGTTTAAAAAGAAAACACATTTACCTAAAAGCTAAGAGTATATCCGTCTGTGAGTCTGCTATTGAATTGTCTATTCTCGTGTCTCGAACATTCTCTTTTCTTTCTAAAATGGCAGAAAACCTCCCCCAGGTACCTACAGCAGCTCTGACCCTCTGTGTCTCTTTTTACCTTTAGTCTTTGTTCTTCTTTCTTTGAGCTTTTTGGTCTGTGATTTCCTCTCATGTGCTAATATCAGTTAGCACACCTGCATTGTCTTTGTTCGTCAAGCCTTTGCTATCATTGCACATTTTATGAGCGTTTTGCTCATAAAATCTGACCAAAATCTTATCTGTACTTCAATGGGAGACTAGAAGGAGCTGCAGCAACTTCTACATACTGTGCAACCTTTCCTATTTGAATAGATAGTTGGATGGTACTCCTTCTTGAGGATCAATATGAGCAAGGCAGTAGTGGCAGTGGTCTAGTGGGATTGAGGATGAAATAAATCTATTGAACTATGAAATAAATCGGCTTACATAAAAAATAAAATGCTTTCTTCTCAATCCTCATATGTCATAAGGTCACTGGACATTCTCACCAAAACAGCATGTTCCCTGATCTCTTCTCTCTCTTACCCCTTCAGGTGGCAGAGACAGGACAGGCAGGGCAGTAGTTGAGCTCTATGGACACCACCAGGGATGGAGACCAGCTGTAACCAGCCAAGAGCTCTTCCAGATGCTGCTCTACTTCCGCACTGTCACCAGGTAGCATCCATATGCCAGTAAATCATGAATGAATCAAGGAACTAATTGACCAAATTCGTACTAGAAGCAACTTTTAGCATCTTTGTGGTCACGTCTGTTCTAGTGTGGTCACTGTTTTGTGCTTTTTTTTCTATCTCTGTATCCAGGAGAGAAATCAGAGAAGCTGGGATGACGCTCATTTTCGATTCTAGGAGGACAATTCCTCAGCCGCAGCTCTATAAGGCCTTGATGACGCTTCAGGTAAGAAGCTCAGAGAGTTCTGCGTTACAGCTGACTTCAGCAGATTCAGAGTAGACTGTTGTTTGTGCTGCGGTTCACAGACGATTGATTCTAAGTGAAATGTCAATGCTGAATAATGAAGCATCTCCTGATCTTTAACAGCCTATCCAGACGTCCTTCAAGTTGTGTGTAATGTAATGTTCCTCCTCTTATTTGTAATCCACTAACAATATACTGTTTTGTGTAATGTATACGTTGAATACAGAGTTTTCTAGCATTGATATCAGTTCCATTTATCTTATGAAATTGAAATATGTATTAATTTCTTTTGATGCACATATGTTTTTGATTTATTTTTAAATATTCTCAGAATTTTTTTTTGATGATCAATAAAAGGGTGTAACTTAAATAAATAAAAAACATAATTGTAGTTAAGATGTGTGTTAAACTGTTGCAGGAGCAGACTCCCCATGCAGTAAATAGTTTTGTGCTGCTGGTGGACAAGGAGAACAGCATTCGGCCAGAGAGGTGTCCCGGCATCCAGGTCAGCTTTTTTAATCTTTACTAATATCAAGACGCCGAAGATGGAGAAATATTTCCATGTGGTTTTCTATAAACAGTTATTAATCTGAGTAGGCTTTACGCTTCATTTATCTGTTTGATCAATTTGTGTTTCTAGCCATACTAGCGGAGCTACATATGGCAATGTCAGTTCAATTCGTAATTTTTTTGTCTTTTGAAAAGCTGTTTTGGTAAGAGGAAAGAAAGAAGAAAAAACACTTCATGAGCGAAACAAAATTTGCTTCCAACGACCTGTTTGACCTGGCACTTAAAACTAAGACTAACAAACACCAAGTCACTGGTCCCTCTGACCTTGTTACTAAGATATGACATTCGTTCCAGAACAGAGTATGGACTGGGAAGTGAGGTCCAAAGGTAAAGATCTAAGAAATTAGAAAAAAATATTTAGACACATTAATAATAATAAGAGTTGTTATTGATGAACAACCCAGTCAGATCCCACATGGTCACTTTGTGCTGTGGAGCAAGTTAAAAAGTAACGTAGTGCGCCTTTAAGGTTCCGGTTTATTTCAGAGCACTGCAGTAGCTAAATCACATGACAGGTGAATAATACATTTAACAGAACTAATAAATAAATAAGAAAAATATGTCGTTTTTCAAGTAAAAGACACAAAGGGGGTTATGCATTGAATCCCGACAAAATAATCTCCCTGTTGTTCATTATATAGCTGTGAAAACGTGTTGATGTTACTTTGACACAGACTGAAGTGGTGACATCCATGAAAGCCTTGTTCAAGCTGGTGGAGGTGAGTCAGCTAAGCTCCCGTCTGGATGGCACACTGTCTCACAGCCACTGTGACTGGATAGAGCTGCACCAGGTGAGACAGTCACATCAATGCATTAGCTCCCTCCTCTGCACTGACTCTGCACTACACATGATTTACTCACTCCACATTTTTTATTCTCTAGAAACTTTTCCCATTTGTGTGTGATCTTCATGAGGCGTCCAGCTTCCTTCTGAGAGCCATCAGTCAGTTAGAGGAGCCCCAGAGGAGAGACACTGTACAGGTGCCTTAACGCTGACTGCTTGCTCATGTTGTTGTTGCACATGTATAACGGCCAACAACAATATTGTTGATTTGAATGAGTTATTGTATCACTTGCTGATCTCAAAATGTATTTTTGCCATACAGACTGTGCAGCAGTGCATGATGGACCAGAGGACTCTGATGAGGAATGTCCTGGAGGACAGCCGATTGGTCAGCCTGCAGAGGGAGGGTGGGGCCATCCTAGCGAGGCTGAGGAAGGAGAGTGACCTTAAATACCCGCACTGCGAGGACCTCAGGTAGACACTCCTGCTCTCACTTGCTATATTTACATGTTCACCTAGCTATTGGCTCTACAGTCTTTTGGAGATGACCTTGTTAACACCTTTGATACTCGCTGCGAGAAAATACACCACTAGATGAAACCTATTTCTGCAAACCACCACGCCAAAAAGAACTTGCCTAAATTATTAAATTGTGCAGCTGCAGCACACATCCAGGCTCATTTTTTGATAGAAAGTCATTTCAGGTACACAGGACAGAAACAACTAGAAGCCTGTTGTCTTTTGAGAAACACCATCATATTTTGAGATCAAAATGTAACCAAAACACTCAACATCTGACTTTGCGCAACTGAAAAGCAAAAGTGAGTTAAATGATTTTTTTGCCACAGCTGGCCGTCCTAAGCCAATTCTTTCAGTCAAACCAGGTAATGCCTAAATATGCGGACTACTCCTTATCTTCCAGAACACCAGTTCATTTGATCTGTTATTTCTCTTTTTTAAGTCTATGATCTGTCTGTTTCCTACATGCAGTGACGCAGTGGACTCAGTGACCAGCCTGTACAACCACGTGGAGGAGCAGGCTCACGTCCTCGTGCAGAGGTCCAACATGTCACTGGAACACCTGGAGTATCTGCTGCAAATCAGAGAGTTGGAGGGACACTTCATGCAGGTGTGTTTTGATAACTGACCCCTTGCTCAATTTACATTGAATTTAGCTCATGGTCATGCCAATAAACACAATATATTTTTCCATCTCCCATGTCTGCAGATGCAACAGTGGTTTCATGTAGAAGGAGAGCGCCACCTGCTGGAGGCTGAGTCAGTCAACGACTCTGGAGACCAAATGGAGCAGATCCTCAACAGCTTCACTCGTTTCCTTATTGAAGCAAATGTGAGTATGTTTTCTTGGGCCTGTCATGTATTTATGTGTCTCTTTCTGTCCACCTGTCTGAATCTTTCTCTCCCTCCCCCTCCAGGACCGAAGGCACCACGCCATGACGTTGGTGTCAGAGGCAGAGAAACTCCAGCAGAGCGGGTTCCCCTACGCAGAGACCGAGGCGTTCTGGACACTAGTCTGCACCTTCAAGTCAGGCCTGGAGGACTTTCTTTGCAGGGCAGAGGCCTGTGGCAGGGAGCTGCAGATCATGGTCAACGTGTGTGACTTTTGTGAGCAGGTTGGTGCAAGACATGTCATTATTGATATTCAAAGTTCAAGTATTCAGGATCAGTATGCAGCTTGTGAGCTTAGAAACATTTATTCTGCCCAGCTCTAGACCCAAACCCACCAAGACATCCATCCAGTTTAATTAATGTACAATTTCTTATTACTCTTTTGCAAATATCATTTTTGGCAAGAATGCAATTATATTGCTACAGTATATAGGTTTGTAACTACTTAAATCCCTATACATCCTAAATGTAGAATGATGCGGGCCGAAATTAGCCAAACACACACTAGTGTTACTGAGCATGTACAATTGAGAACATTCCCAAATCAGTAATTATTAGTTAACTAAATACATTATTGAAGTATTTCTATCAAATACTTTTGCAGAGACTATAATTACAGAGTAGACCAGTTATGTTTTCGTTGAACAATCAGGAAAATGTAGTATTTGATGTTGCTTTTATGCTCCTTTCTCTTATAAAGTAATCTCAAAAGAATTTGGTCATTACTTTGGACAGATAAAATGGGTATATCCATATACACTCATGCTGTTTTGTTCTTTCAGAGAGACTAAACGTTCTTTCAGAGAGACTAAACGTATATGGTATAGATATATATATATATATATTTATATAAATATATAAATGTATGAAAGAAAACCTCTGTAATCTCCAAACAGGCTACAGCTCTCGCCAGCGAATGCATTGAGTACCTGGACCAGAGTCAATCTACAATCCACAAAATTCAAGACCATGACCAGACTACAACACCTGTCAATCAAACAAACACAATACGACACCAAAACCAAGACCCCATACTGAGAGACGCGGCACCTGCCTCAGGCCCAACCACCACCAGTGTTGACACCTCCGTCCTCGAGACTTTCCAAGACAGGTTCCTCCAGTTCAACCCAGAGAGATTTCAGGAGGTGAAGGCCCAGGCCAGTGCTCTGCAGGGCTCCAGGGGGATGCAGGTCTGGAACGCAGCCTGGCTGAGATGCCAGGAGGCCAGGCAGCAGCTTCAGGAGAGGATGCAGGATGTGGAGGAGGTTTTCCAACATCGACCAGATTCTAGCAGCTGGAGTGAACTTCACTATGTTGATGTGGTGAGCACCAACGTTCAGATGCCGTCCTCCGGTGGCCAGAGTCTGGTGGTACAATCAACACCCGGCCCTCGACACCCGCAGTGGGAGGGCATCGTGTCGGGAGCGGTGGATTTAGGGAAGAGAAGGCCAATCCTGGGCAGCAACAACTCAACAACTCTAGCTTGCTGTAACATCAGACCTGAAGATCAAAGTGATGCTGGAACCAGCCAGGGGTCAAATGTCACTCCACAGTCACCTAACAGGTACTTTGTTGGTCAATTCATCTCACTCAACAAGGATGAAGTAGTTAGATTTGCTGATTCAACATTGCTGTTAAAAAGTAGCACTTTTTTAGATGCTGCTAAAATGTTTCACTCACATTGTAACATAGAGGGACTTTTCACTGAAACTCTTTGATGTATACAAAATATTCTTAGTATTGGCACCTTTGTGTCAATCAATTATAGGTCAGCAAGAAGAAAAGAAAGAGAGACGAGGAGGAGACAGACGAGCAGAGCGAGGAGTGAGAGAGATGCTGCTGCCTTGTCTCAGTCCCACACTGTCGGCTGCCAGTGGTTTCCATGGGGACGAGGTCTTGGAGCGAGGTCGGTGAGCCAGGACTCGTGCACCACCGCAGTAGCAACAGCGAGGTCATCCACTCCTCCAGAGCAGCCATCATCCTGCTCCCACCACGGTCAGCCGTCCTGTCGGATCCTCCAGGAGGCTCAGAAGTTCCAGCTCTCGCGCCACGGGAGCTTCTGCTCAGAAGAGTCCTGTATGAGTGAGCGGGAGGCTGCAGCGGGTAACAGGTCTTCATGCTGCAAACACTCCAGCCTGCCCATCGGGAGATATGAGGGGGCGTTTTGTTCGGCAAGTCCACAGGAAAGTGCCGGCAATGCCCTGTAAGTTTATGACATGTTGGTGAAACATGCTTGCAAGATAATATGTTGTGAGCTGATGACATGCCTTTATTTAATCCTACTAATTATAATAATATTAATGAGATTTAATTTGCTCTTTCTGTCTGTAAGCTTCCAATGAAGTACTACAGGTACTGTTCTTCTGATTCTCTTCTCTTTTATACTTGTCAACATGATGGATTATTGAACCCACCAGACACAGACCCTCTGTTTACAGTGAAGGCTATCAGTGGGATCTATGTATCGCATTGGGCTCAGTCATAAGTGGGGATATCCCAATGTTTTTTTGCTCCTGATAACAATTTGAGTCCTTTATTATAAAATGCAATCAAATGATTACATATGTACATATCTTTTCTTTTTTTTGCATTGTAATAGAGCTGCCCACTTATTGATTGGCTACGGTAAGCGTACAGCAATGTTAGTGAATCACGTTTAATATGGTTGCAGCAGAGGAGCTGCTATGCAGGATGGGGGATGTGTTTTTATGGTCTGTGCACAGGGGCTCATTCTCATAATCCATTCATTTCTTTTCTATCACATTGCATGTGGAGAGAGAAAAATGACTGAATGTATAAGTGGTTTATCTTCTCGCCTTACTGCGGTGATGCACTCGTGTAATCCAGGACCCCTTGACATCCCTGATGCAGGCTGTGGTCAGAGATGAAACAGGCTTGACATTTTTTTCATTCATTTTTTCACTTCCTTATACTTAGCAAAAGATTTTAAAAAGACTTAGACTTAGAAAAACAAGGAACTTTTCCAATATTATTTGGTTTGTACAGATGCAAAAAAAAAAAAATAACAGCAAACACATAACACATAATGATAAAATACAGAACATGTCACATATAAGGAAAAAAGAGTAATAAACTTAGAAATGATGAATGATTACGCTGCACTTCATTCTCAACATCAAGAAAAAAAGCACAGTGCAAAATGAATAGAAGAATTATAAGAAAGCCTTTGGATATAGGTAGAACAGAAAAGGTACTGTATTGCACTTAGTAACAGTCGCTGTGTAAAGTTTTGGAGATCTGATCAGTTTGGTGTCACCAGGAGGCTGCAGCGTGTCCTGGAGGAGCTGGTGTTTACAGAGAGGGAGTATGTGCGCTCACTGGGCTACATCCTGACCCACTACCTCCCGCTGCTGGACAGACCAGACATCCCCCAGGACCTCAGGGGAAAGCGAGGCGTCATCTTCGGTAACCTGGAGAAGCTTTACGACTTCCACAGTCACTACTTCCTGCCAGAGCTGGAGGCCTGCCAGAGGGAGCCCGCCATGGTGGCCCGATGCTTCCTCAGACATGTGAGTAGTAACAGTACAACTGTAATGAATATATACTGTATGGTATATTATTTCTCTATATATTGTTATTGTTTTATTTTAGTATTTTTTATCTAATTTGTCTCTTTTTTATTATTGTATAATTGAAATTACAGAATAGTTCCATCCTACTTATCACGATTTGATAAAACATGTTGACATATACAATAGCAGGATTCCAGTCAAATGATCATGATAGGTGATTAATATTATTGCAGATATATGTGTCTGCTTAGAGTAATTATGGGCTTGTTAATTGTTGTTCTTATATGGTTTCATTCTCTCCACAGAGTGAAAGTTTGGGCCTGTACGCTCTGTACAGCAAGAACAAACCTCTGTCAGACGCCTTGATCCTGCACCGTCGCCATGACATCTTCAAGGTCAGTTTACGTGTCCTGTCTTTCTCTTATCTGAGACATACAAGCAAGAGAGTTTCTTATTTTAAAGTTCTATCAGATGTTCTACATCCCTTTCCTTTTGGTGGTAACACTATGTAAGCTCCATCTTCTTCAGAAAGGACATTGTATCTATTCTGTACACCTGCACTTTAGAAGTTGCATGTTTTAACTGTGGTGGCTGCCGTAGTCATCACACCCTGGGAGTACTAGTGTCATGCTTTACCTTTTCAACTCTACAGCCCCACTTTGTTTCCTCTCACAGAAGAAGCAGCAGGAGCTGGGGGACATGATGGACCTTTCATCCTACCTGCTGAGGCCCATCCAGAGGATCAGCAAGTACAGCCTCTTGCTGCAGGACATGCTGGCTCTGGCTGGCTCATACAGGCCAAAAGACATGATCCAGGATACACTGCTCGCATCTAGTGTGTGTGGCCCGGGTTCACATGTGCCTGATCTGACGAGCAGTGAGAGGGAGCGGGAGAGGGCTGAGATCCGAGCTGCTGCAGACCTGGTTCGGTTTCAGATGCGTCACGGCAACGATTTGCTCACCATGGACGCCATCCAGGAGTGTGATGTAAAATATAAAAATGGCAGATAAGATATACCTGATACACAGCAGTTACATTACGTTAACAGTCCTCTTTTCCTTTCTGCTCTGCTGTACATGTTTCTGCTCTATAGGTGAACTTAAAGGAGCAGGGCCAGCTGATTCGTCAGGATGAGTTCACAGTTTTCTTAAGGAAGAAGAAATGTGTCCGCCGCATCTTTCTCTTTGAAAATCTCATCCTCTTCAGCAAGACCAAGAAGACAGATATTGGCAACGATGTTTATGTCTACAAGCAGTCATTTAAGGTCTTTACACATCCTTGGATTTATCAAAAGGCTGTTGGAGCCTAAATACTCCTTCTTTTCATGTCTAGATTAACAGTAAATTCTACGTCACAGGCATTTTCAATTATCCAGTTTTGGTGCAAAGCTCCAGTTTGCAAAACATTCCATAATCATTACATTATTTCCACCCGTGTCATTTCCATGTCTGTTTGTGTTTTATCTCCCAGACAAGCGACCTTGGGATGACCCACAACTCAAGTGTGAGCAGCTTGAGTTTTGAGATCTGGTTCCGCAGGAGAAAGAGTGGAGACACCTACACCTTGAAGGCCTCCAGCATGGAGGTGAAGAAAGCGTGGACCGCCGACCTGGAGAAGATTCTATGGGATCAGGCCAGTCACAGTAGAGGTAGTAGCAACATATTTTATCTATAAAGCACTTACCTAATAGAACAGTTTACAAAGGGCTGTACGGGTTTAAAAAAACCTGTTTTTTAATAAACTGTATGTTCCAGAGCTGCGTATGCAGGAGAGGGTGTTCATGGGAATGGGCCGTAAACCCTTCATGGACATTACACCCAGTGATGCTGCCATCTGTGACCGAGCGGTCAGCTGCGCCCTGCCTGGGAGAAGTAAGGAGCATAACAACACACAAAACATTTCTTTACAACAGAGTTTCAGATTCTTTTCTGAAGTGCAAACTAAGTTCAAAATACACAATACATTTGTGAATAAATGGGATGTTATGGCTCAGTAAATAGCTCAACCTTTTACCACAAGGTTGGTCGTTTCAATCCACGGCTCCTACCGTTCGCATGTCAAAGTGTCCTCGAACAAGACACTGGAATGTTTAGCTGCTGCTAAACATGCAAAGGCTGGTTAAATGCAGAGGTCAAATTTCATATATTTACCTGTATGTATATGATGATTGTAATAAAGTTCAACATTAATCTACAGGGTTCAGTATGTGACAGGATGTACCTATACATGGTACAGCAGGACCTCACATGACCATGTCTGTGCAAACATTCCTACTAGTTAATGAAAACATTTTATTGAGCAAATGAATTGAAGATATATGGGCTTGATTAGCTTTATAAAATGGTTCATTATAGCTAGAAAACACAACGGCAAAGAGTCCCAAGTTCAAAAAATATCGAAATCACATATTTGGAAACTAACATAGGCAAACGTGAAAGCCATTTCTGAAACTGTTTTTTTGTTTAGTTTTTTGTTCTCTAGAACAACTCACTGGTATGATTTTTGTAGTTATGCACTTTACATTAAGCATATTGCGATATTATGACATTTCTGGTATACTACCTAAATTATGGATATGGTTAGGAAGTTATTGGATTTCTTTCTGATGAAATGTGTATAGCTTCGCTACCAGCAGCTGGTTGATACAGCACAAATGTACATATATTCATGGTCGTCACAGGATTAATCCTACTGCATTGGTGGTCCCGTGACTTTTCCTCTAGTTCCACTAACTGGTTTACATTTGTGTTTTTTGGTGTTGGATGGATGCCATGACATTTGGTCCAGTCATTCCTTTCAGCAGTGTTTTATGACCGAATACCTGCAGAAATAATGAAATTCAGCCTCAGATGTGCTGCTTAGCGATGTAAGCAGGATTACATGCTAAACTACATCATACTTCCTAAGTGATGGCATGTTAATACTGTGAGCAGCTCAGCACTCATGTGTCCAGCCTCCCGTCCTCGCTGCTCACTGACCAGCACATCCTTTCTCATTGATGATATCTATCTATGTTTGCCAACAGTCCCTGTGGCCTGTTGTTCACACAGGGGCTTAGACTATCCACGGCCACACTCCATTGGCTCTGGCAGCACCGCCTCCACCACCATCAGCCAATCATCTTCCTCCTCTGGACGGGGCTCGCTGCCCCCTGCTGGTTATCCGGGGAACCACTCACAGGGGATGGAGACCGGCCTTGCTGTCTGCTCCTCCCCTGAGGGTGTGACTGAAAATGAACTCAACAATTACCATCTTCATCAGCATCATCTTCATCGTAGCTGTGAACAGTGGAAAAGTCTTCCACTGCGTGAGTTTAAAAACCATGTAATACAGATGAGGTCCAGTCAACATGTTGATATGATTATTAACCTAAAGTAGGAAGACATTTGAATATGAGAAAGTATGATTTGAAATCCTTTAGTCCGGCGCTCTCTGGTGGTAGCTTCAAGAACGACACTATGGTAGAAGTCCCCACTGATATGTACAATATCTGGACAACATGAACATTTTGGATGAATTATGGAATTTGAATATCTAAATGTTCTCAAAATGTCGAGTAAACCACATCTTAAAGGATCCTTTTCTGTTGTAGTGGACAGCACTGAATCATCTGGGGAACACAGCAACCTCTGCAGCAGCTCGGACCGCAGCTGCCTGTCCGCCATTGGTGGAGAGGTAGTGGACGACACCTCCTCTATTGTATCCCAGAGTTCAAAGTCCCTCCCACCCATCTGTAGGACCCCCAGCCTGAGGAGGGACAGCTCACCAGTGGTTACCAGAAAGAAACCAGGTGTAGCCCCCAAACCTTCACATCTGTCTAATACTCAGGTACAGGTGAAGTTGTAACAATATCCATCCATCCATCTTCCATTACCGCTTATCCAGTTAAGGGTCTCAGGGTGCTGGAGCCGATCCCAGCTGTCAATGGGTGAAGGCAGGGTTCACCTGGACAGGGTTCACCTGGACAGGGACTGGACAGGTTCACCTGGACAGGGTTCACCTGGACAGGTCTCCAGCCTGTCACAGGGCTGACATATAGAGACAAACAACCACTCACACTCACATCCACACCTACGGGCAATTTAGAGTCTTCAATTAACCTAAGCTGCATGTCTTTGGACTGTGGGAGGAAGCCGGAGAACCCGGAGAGAACCCACGCTGACACGGGGAGAACATGCAAACTCCACACAGAAGGTTGTCCAGCCCGGGAATTGAACCCAGGCCCCTCTTGCTGTGAGGCGACAGTGCTAACCACTACACCACCGTGCAGCAATATGACACATTTAATTGTATTTATGTATAAACTGAAGACAAAGTGTCAAGACTGAAAAGTACAACACTCAAGTAACTATTAGCTCTATTCCAACAGCAAATCCCCAAAACAGATGAATGAGTATTATTAACCAAACACTCATGTTATGTTTCATTTTTTTACCATTTTATTGAGATATGATCTAATATTTGCTATTTGCATTGCAGGGGGATGACATTATAATCGGAAAATCAACAGAAGTTTAACCCTGGATCCCCTGGATTAGGTAAGAAAGTGAAAATGTAAATGTAAAAAAAAAAGGAACTTTTTGGGTTTTTCTTAATGTTGAGTTTTTCATTTTAAAAGTTAAACATAAGTAAACATGACACATACTTAAAATATCTATTTGGAAGATTCCAACTGTAGCCTTGTTTGTAGCCAAGGTTGTGGGACATTCACCGCTGCTGCTGCTAAAACCAACCCCGTAGTTTATTTAGTTCATATTTCACAAATGAATCCTTTGTATTGTAGCAGCCATCTCAGATAACCTTGCTTTGCATGAAAGGTGTTATGTTGATACAATTATTATTATTATTATTATTATTATTATTATTATTATTATTATTATTGTTATTATTATTATTATTATTATCAATGCCTCTGTAGTAAGAACAATTTGTTCCTTAAATATTGTTGCAGATCACCGGTCTACTGAGGCGGTTCAGTCCTGAGGGAGATCCTATGGCCACCAGACGGACATTCATCTGTGTGGTCAAAGTTAGTTTATGTGGCTACACAGTCACATACAGTCAGCTTTGTCTGGTCACAAGGTTGCATTTATTATCTTCATGGAAATCAACAGCTTGAGTTAAAGGGACAGAGAGGACCGGCATCAGGACACAAGCTCATCGTTCTGTTTCATTCTCCTTTTCATTTGTCAGCGGGCAGAGTAGAGCTTCATCATTCTCTTGAGAGCTGAACCACGTTGTTTGGGTTACAAGATCCCGAGGGAAACCTTTTGTTCAAGTCCAATACACCGTTAAGGTCCAGAGCTATTCACTGGCCCTAAGCCCAGAACTAGCTGAAGGTCCAAACTTGAAGTCGATGACCATAAACAGAGAAGCATGTGGATACTTGTGCAGATACAGAGAAGTTAAATTATTTGATGGAATATTTATTATTATGGATTTTATTCAAATATAAAGATATTTAAGGGTTACCTTTTTATTTCTTGTGGGTCATTTTTATACTCCTGCTGTCTGTCTAAACATTTGTTTTTATCTGTCTGGCTTCGGGATTCTTACAGTAGTCCTTTATTTAATCATTTATCAGATTGGACTGACCACTTGCATATGTGTTTTCACATCTGGATTCAAACTACTCTGTAAGCCATGCATTTAATACAGAGAGATTATGTCTTGAAAGGTTGTCTACATAAGTGTAATCACTGCATGTGGTTTCGGGTCCACTAATGGTTCCATACTGATCAATGATCCAGCTACATCCGCATGAAAATGACCATCACAAAAACAATATTTTTCACATTATTTTGTTATCTCTGTTTATTTGACTTTAAAGCCACTAACTTTTGATGACATGGCAGATCCATGTTTTTATTGCTTCCTTGCTTTCTTCCAAGCTTTTTCTTTTCATGATTGTGTTAATGTGTTGGTATTTGCTTATTCAAAAGTAGAGTCGATGTTTTCTTTCTTTCTGTTCTGTTTTCTTTTGAAGTTTCGTATTGTGTGGTTTCTTCCCTCTTAACTCGGACAGAAAATGACCGGAGAAAATATGTGTGACGTTTTTTACTGTCTTGCAAAAGTTAAATCTGCGAAGTAGAAGAAAAGTTTTAACTGTATGGTGTGTCATTTCCTGTTTTACATTATAGAATTGAATTGAATTAACCCTAACCCAACAGTTTCTGATTAATCTTGAATTATAATGTTTTATTTATGTTAAATCATATATGAATTTACAATATTTTGCAGCTACAAAAAGTTACATAAATAATTTATGGAAAAATGAAGATGTGTTTATTGTGTTATCTTATATTCTATATTATGTGACACACACACACAAAATATATTTTTTTTTAAATAACCTAAATTGTGCATTACCTGTAATTTGCTGACTAAGGACCAACTTAATGTAACAATATTTTACTTAACAATTTGTTTGTTTCCAGCAGAAAGCTTTCACAATATTTTAAGGTCAGTGTCAAATTTCAGAATAAAAGGGAAATAAGTCTTAAAACAGAATTACTCAAGCAACAAGTAGACAGATGGGGGCGTCAAGATCAGGTTTCACATACTATAAATACAGGAGCTGTTGCACTGCAGCACAGTTAAGCAACAAGCACAGGCTGCAGCTGAAGTATCACTTTCCACACAGAAGTGGAGGGACACGAACTTAAGTGCAGACATGAGTCAAGGTAAGGAGGAAGTAATCCTTGTTCAAATGACAGTTGTTCAAATGATATTATTGGAGAGCATTATCTATAACTGAATATGCAGTTTCTCCCTGTGTTACTTCACAGAGTCGAACTATTTTAAAGTGTCAGTTTGAAAGTCAAATGTGACATGTGAGGAGCAGGAATGGTGGGTGACATTAGATAGGTCAGATCTGAAGCAGAGAGTAACGCTATCGGATGTCTTGCTGATTTCTAGTAATTTATCATCTTGGGAAATGTTGAGAGGGCGATTAAATTAAGATAAAGTCATTAAGTTATCAAGTTAAATTCTCATAGTTTTAGTCTGTTGCCGTGTGTTAACTTTTTTATTGATGTGACAAGTGATCTGTGTGTCTGTCTCTAAACACAGCCTTGGAAATTGATCACTGTGATCTTAACATTAAGAGCAACACCAGCAGCCATCATACAGACCTGTGTGGAGAGGAGCGTTTAATTGTAAGAAGGGGACAGCCCTTCACTATCATTTTACATCTGAAACCTGGCAGCAAAGAGTTCACACCGGGTGAAACAAGCTTCACACTAATTGTTGAAACTGGTAAGCTTCTTGTTTCCCAGTGATGATATGTTTATACACAGTACGTGTGTGAGAAATACATATTTGGTTGGAGTGTGTATGCATGCGTGCTTGAGGATTTGGGTTTGTCTCATCTGGAATAAGATTGAATGTTTATGTCTATCTCTGTCTCTCCAGGTCCGTTACCCAGAAAAGAATCTGACACCAAAGTTTCTTTTGGTCTGCGTGACTCCACAGTGGACAGTGAGTGGAGCGCATCTGTCTCTAATGATCCCTCCGGAAACACAGTGTCTATATCTATCAATTCCTCACCCAACGCCCCCACAGGGGTCTATTCTCTGACTCTGGACCAGGACGGGCAGAAGGCCAGTTTAGGACAGTTCACCCTGCTTTTTAATGCTTGGTGCTCCAGTGAGTACATCGTGTTTTTTCATTTATTTTATGTCTTGGAGCTTGTAATTCCTCTCTTATCAATGATCATTGTGCTCAAAAGTGAAGATGTGTTACAGTCCACCTGCAGCTGTAATGTCAGATTTGAATATTCATTTGATATTAAATATAGTCATGTAGTTCTAAATGTGTTGGTGCTCTGTCTGTGCTGGCTCACAGGTGATGCTGTTTACATGCGCAGTGAGACGAAGAGGCAGGAATATGTTTTAGCACAATATGGACAGATCTACAGAGGAACACATAAACGAATCAAAGGGAAACCCTGGAACTTTGGACAGGTACACAACATGTCAAATGTTATTTGCTCAATAAAAATCTTATTCACGACTTTAAAATACACTTCCATTAATCAATCACCCATAAAGTTTACTCTCATAATAATACTGTCTTTAACCAAATAAACTTGCTTTAACATGCTGCTCCACTAATCTCCCTCGTCTCCTCTGTTCGTCTGTCTTTAGTTTGAACCAGGAATACTGGATATCTGTCTCAAGCTCCTGGATGAAAATCCAAAATTTATCTCTGACGCTAACGAGGACTGCTCTGCCAGGAGAAATCCCATCTATGTGACCAGGGTGATAAGTGCTATGGTAGGTCTGTGTCCAGGCTTCAGTGAGACCCTGTGGATGTTATTTAACCAGCCTTTGAATACCTTTATTTTAACTGTGCAGGCAGCGATTGCCATGGTGCATCATGAAAGAAAGCCCTCTGTCTGCTACTTTATATTCTGAGCCCCTTTTTGTTCTTCTCCTTCTCCTTCTCCTTCTTTTGAAAGTTTCTCGTCTCCCAGGGCAACTTTTGTAAAAGATATATGCAACAAAGAAAGGACTTTTTTTTATCGTCATGTGCAGCTTTGATTCCAAGCAGGTCAAAGAGCAGTGTAGATAAATTAAAAGTCTGTCGCCATGTTTTTCCTGCTGCAAGTCAAAATAGCTAAATGAGAAACCCAGTTCCATTTCTACTGGTCCAGCATTTGTCACTAAAGTATACAATGATCCCAAGCACAGCACTGACAATGTGACCAGCGGCATCAGAAGATGTATTTTGCACTCATATAGTCAAACTTTTGGTATTTACTATTACACGTCCCAGATTTTTTCTTCAGATTAACTGGTTGGCTATGTTTCTTACTAATACTGCTAACTGCTAAAAAATGTCATGTATTCATTGTTTGGCATGGCAAGATCTCTGTCTTGTTATGCTGATGGATGTCTGAAGAAAATCTAATATGAAAAGAAGGAGTCCTTAAGAGATCTTAAGGCATATGGAAATGTGTTTTTTTCATATCATGTTGCTGTATTTCTATTCCCATTATGTGCTTTAATGGTTCCAGGTTCGATGTGGTCTGATCATTTATTTGTTCCAAATAAGCCAGTGTTGCTGTCAAAATTGTAAGCATCATCAGGAGACTTTAAGACCTGCAGAGTTGGAGTTTAGAAAAGCAAACGAAAAAAACTTTAAGCAAACCTTGTACATATTGAATTAAAATTGACAAAATGTAAATGACGGTGAAAAGTTTCATGACTTTACTTAAGATTCCCATTCTCTCTCTCACTCACTTCTGCTCTCTCTTTATACTTCATCTCTCTCTCTGGTCTTCCATCTGTCTGTGCCCACAGATCAACAGTAATGACGACAGAGGTGTGCTGGTGGGAAATTGGGGAGAGATTACTGATGGGGTTCATCCAGGAACGTGGATCGGCAGCGGGGACATTCTGCATCAGTGGGCAGAAAGTGGCCCTGTTTGCTATGGCCAGTGTTGGGTCTTTGCTGCCCTTGCATGCACAGGTAGCAGCACAATATGTAACAGAGTAACAGTATGACAGTCTGTGGATTCCTCCTTTCTTGCTTTGTTGTGAAATTAGGTGCAGTTATTGTGTTTTACATACAATTAGTGATGATATTCACATGTCACGTCGACCTAATGCCATTTAATAGAAAGAAAATGCAATTTGAAACATTTCAATTAACCAACTGTGTCACATTACTCACCTTAAGGTAATATATACACAATTTCTTAAAAGGGTACTGACTTCTGCTGTATTGTCTCTTAGAACACACTATCTGTTTCATCTCAGTTACATCCTCCAGTCCAGTCCACTGCCACAATCCAACCTTTTTATCAAAACCCTAAAAGTAGGAACTAATGCCTTTCCAGCCCCCTACCACATGTGACATTGTTATGTGATGATTAAACTGTGAGTCTCTCTAGTTGAGATGAGGTGTGGCTCTTCTCCCTCCTCCAGTGTCCCGTGCCCTGGGTATCCCATGTCGGGTGGTTACTAACTTTGGATCGGCTCACGATACTAATGCCAACCTGATGATAGAAAACCTGTATGATGAAGACGGCAAAAGAATGTCTCATGATGATTCAATATGGTGAGTAGGTGGTAGTGATTATTACCAGGTTTTTGCACATACACTTATTCATGAACACAGCTGTCTTCAAAACATCGTATTTTAAATGAATTTACTGATTAAAGAATGCTAATGTTATTGTCCTTTATTTGACTCATTTTTACCAGGAACTTCCACGTTTGGGTGGACAGCTGGATGACCCGTCCTGATTTGGGATCAGAGTTTGATGGGTGGCAAACCAATGACCCCACCCCACAGGAGAAAAGTGAAGGTAAACTTTGATTTTAATGTCTAGTTGTTTGTGCTGGTTCCCCAAAACCATTCAATGAGTTTGGTTTTCCAAGGGCAAGTCCTGCATGTAAAACTGCTAGTTCCAATGCTGACCAGTTACACAACAAAGACAAAATGATGTAAACACGTCATGAGTAATGACTGTAACTGCGTCAAAACTGCTACAAAGATGGGTCATAATCAGTTGCATGACAAGTCACAGCATTTAACCATGGACGTACGTTTCAGCTTCAGCCAGAGGTCACAGGCTTGGTGTTTGGTGTTTGGTTATGGTAAACCTGTGACAGCTTCTGTTTGGTATGTTGACTCATATGAGACAATTCTCCTTGCCATACTAAGTTTCTTAACATACTCTGTCCTCTGGAAGTGAAACATCATCACCAAAAATATTTAGCATGAGTGGCTTATTTTATGCTATTGTTCCAGTCGAATGACTTGCATGGCCTGAATCCCGGCATTGACTGCTGAAATGAACCCTGTGTGTCTCTGGGTGTGTGATGCTGTCAGGTGTTTTCTGTTGTGGACCATCCTCTCTGACGGCCATCAGGGAAGGAGAACTGACCAAGAAGTATGATGCCCCCTTTATTTTTGCTGAGGTGAGTTTTTGCTCAAACATTTTAGTGTAACATTTTAAAGAGAATTGCACATGAAGTGTACATAGTTCACATTAAAAATTGACTTTATTAACTGCAATGGTTTTAATAAGGGTCCTAGTTCGAGGTTTTATTCAATGACAAGACCTAAGCCAAGTCAGCCCACCAAACTGATTAATTGTGTGTTCTGACACATAGTTTTAGAGATACTATTTAAGTATTTGTCTATACAAACATATCATTTTCTGCTGTTACAGGTTGTGTCAAAAATTGCAAGCCTGTTTAAATGACTGAATGTCTTTATAATTAGTGTCAGCTCATGTCATCTCATGTCGTGTGTGGAGTCAGGTTAATGCAGATGTTGTGGACTTGGTGCGCCTGTCAAATGGAGAGACTGTCCAGTTCAGTGGATCAACTAAATCTGTTGGACGCTTCATCAGCACCAAAGCTGTGGGCTCAGATGACAGACACGACATCACACACCAGTACAAGTATCCCGAAGGTACTGCAGACTTAAAAGACTCCAAACCACACACTTATTTAAATGTATTCAAAGGATCCCAGTTGCATCTTCAAGGTTTTGATTAAAATATTGTCCATTTACACAAATTTGAGCTTTGGAGTCATTGTGCAGGTGTATGTTCCTCTCCTTTCCACTGTAATCAGAGACAAACGTGTTATATCTCACACTGTATAAATATAGATACAGTTGACCTCAACAACCTGAATTTAATGATGCTGCACAGATCCATTTTTATCAAATCTATATGATGATAGTTTCGAAGGATACCACTTGTTTTTGACACAGGACCTTGAACAAGACTGTTTTTTCGTGATTCTGATGGTTTTCAGGCTCAAAGGAGGAGAGGCAGGTGTATGAGAAGGCCCAACACCGCAACAAGCTACAGCAGAGAGGAGTAGAGCCGGGGCTGCATATCAAGGTGTTTTTCTTACTGTTCTTACATATGCAGGTGGTAGAACAAATACTGTAGAAGAATGACATTGTAAAGGAATCTGACAATGGGCACAACAATATGAGAGTTTTTAAAGCAGCACCAGACCTCCAAATAGCTCCAAATAGGCTTTATCCTCTGTGCCTGAATTGCAGGTTCATTAGTCAAAAGAACAAGAACATTAGTCATTATGTCAAAGGGGACTGCATCAAAAGTAATGCCAATATATGCAAACTGTGGCAAGAAAGAGAACAGAAGTTCAACAGTACACCTGTGGTTATTAGAGACTCCTAACTGGCCTGTAGCCTAATATAAAATATAATATAATATAAAAATCGTTAAGCGTCCCATTTAGATGAATGGATGGGTGGTTGGATAGATACCTACTTAATCCTAAACTGTAATTGCTGCATTAGCTTTGAAGTTCAATTGACAATATCCATAATATCAGCATGTTCTGTTACAAAGATAACTGAATTATCATGCTGAGTATTAAAAAATCTATAGTCCATGATGGCAATTAAACAAATCATCTTATGATTCTCTTTTCAGATCAAACTAGCTGAAAACATGATTGTGGGATCAGACTTTGAGGTACACGCTGTCCTCACTAACAACTGCCTGGAAGCAAAGATATGCACCTTCCTGTTCTTCGCCACAGCTAGTGGATACAACGGAAGACAAGGAGAGAGCTGTGGTTATACATCAGACAAAGTGGAGGTGCCCTCTGGAGGAGGTTAGCTTTCATCTTCATACAAACATACAAACACTTAACATGGCCATCTGTCACAATCCCTTTCTCATGCTGAAATTGCATTGCAATTGTTTTAATAACCTGATTAAAATGTACATAATGTATGTTTTTTTTTTTTAGAAAGACATATGTCCCTAAAACTGGAGTATGCCCGTTATGGATCAGTGATCAGCCCTGACAGGTTGATCCAGCTGTCAGCCATCACTATCGACAAGCAGATAACACATTACCATAAGGCTGAGAAGACCATTGTGCTGGACGAGCCAGAGACAGAGGTCAAGGTATGTGTGATGGACAGTTGAAATAATAGTATTCAAGAGCAAAAATGTGACATCATTTTCATAATTGACTACATTATACAACGTCTCACATCATGAATCCTGTTTATCCGAACACATCACTGCAGCTGGTGGGAGAAGCCACGTTGAACCAGTTTGTGACGGCAGAGCTGACCATGTTGAACCCTTTGCCAGAGCCGCTGCAGGACTGCAGCTTCACTGTAGAGGGGGTCGGCCTCACTGACGGCAAACCCATAACAGCAAGGTATGTCGAATCCATCCCAACTGATGAGTGGATTTATATGTTCATTATTTATTTCAGCATTTCTATGCTTTCTTTTCTTCTTTATCTTCATAGCCCATCACAGTTTATTTACAATTGGCATTTGTTCAAAGTTTGTAAAAAAACTAAAATGCACCTAAAATCCCAGGGAACTTTCCCAAACAACTCCCACACAATGATTCCTATTTCAGTAATGAAATGTTTCTTACAACCAAGTATGTCACTGTATATCAATTATTGCAGGATTGGAACTGTGGGCCCGTCACAGGAAGCCAAGGCCAGCGTTGAGTTCAGTCCCAACAGGGCCGGCTCCAGTGTGCTGCTGGTGAACTTTGATAGTGACAAACTGAAAAACATCAGTAGCTTCATCAATGTTGTTGTGAAGGAATGAACAGGTGCCAAAGTCTAACAAGAGTAACTGCTGCTTTTATTTGGTTGATGAATTGGACTACACTAGGTGATGTTACAGGGCTATGTATTTTTAACACAATGATCCACGTCGTAAGTTACAATATCATTATAAGCTGCTGTGAAATAAGATACTGAGAAATGAATTTACTTTAATGATTAATGATACAGTATTCACTTTGATGTAGTCACATTTAAATGTAACAATAAAGCCACTGCTACCAAAGCTTTGAGTGAAGCATTTGTTTGTTGAAAGGAGCCGTGCTTCCTCACCTATTTTTGCCCTTACTGGAAATCTACTGTATTATCTTTCATAATTGCTCTGTCACTTGGATGGGTTTCATCAGAAACACTGATTGACTCCTGCTTCATGTTCCATGTGTTTGGTCTGAACTTGGAAAAATAGCTTTTATGTTAGTTCACCTGACTCCTGCAACCAAATACAGCACCTCCTTAAAATGCATGTATGCAATATAGAAGGCTTGACAGTAAAGTAAGCCAATTGTTCAAGACTCAAGAGGAGAGTGTGATTTGTTGTAGGCTCTGTGTTCCTGTGATGTTATTCATTATTCTCTTACTCACCTACATGTAATTATTGTGATTTATTTTTGAACTGGATGGGTTGATGGGATGTAGATTTTCTGTGGTAATGACCTTTTGAGGCAGCTGTGAATTTGCCACAAAGTTCTGTTGACATTTGTGTGTGATATGCCTGTGTGAATATGTGCATGCATTGCAATGCAAGGAAGATATAGTCTAAGAATGCATACATGTTAACTCAATGTGCTTTACATTTAAAAGCAAAATGAAGAAATATAGGCATAAACATAAGAACTTAAGCAGCATAAACAATATAAATATAGGCATTCAGCAATAAAAATAGAAACCCCTGCACACTCAGTTACCATAAGCCTGAATAGGAAAGTGTTGAGTTTGCTTTTGTATGTGTACATTTGTGATGGACCTCAAGTAACCTGGCAGCTCGTTCTAGAGAGCATGACGACAGGAACAGAAGACACCCCAACCGAACCTGAATCTGATTTTGGGTACAGCCAGGACACCGCTGTCTGATGAAATTACTGATGGTAATTCTGTATTGAACTGGAAGCCAATGAACTGATTTCAGTACTGGAGTAATATGTTTTTTGTGTTTGCTGCATTTTGAATGAGCTGGAGCTCATTTATTGTATTTCTAGGATACTTTGCCATGCAGTACAAAGCAAACAGGATATGATGGGAAAGAGATGGAAATGACATACAACAAAGGTCCCTTGCCAGGAGGTTGCAAAGCTGTCACACAAATGTATAACCTGTTATAACCTAATTAACAGCAGCACTGCCGTAGTTTGATGCATAGAGACATTTATTTACAGAACAATACAGCTCATATCCGGGTGGATTATGCCACTTCATCCTCCTCTACATCGTAAAATTGCAGGGTATGATGAGGGGCAGAGTACTCGGCCAGGTTAGGGAGTCCGTACACCACGCAAGAGCTCAGGGCGCTGCGGGAGATCTCCATTCCACTGACATCAGACCACTCGCTGGTTTCCACATCATAACACTCGACCTCAAAGGTGGTGCTGAAGCCGTTGAAGCCCCCCACAACAAAGAGACGGCCATCGATCACTGCGATGCCGAAGTTACTGCGAGAGCTCAGCATGGAGGGCACAGCGTGCCAGGTGTTGGTTTTGGGGTTGTAGGCCTCAGCAGTGTCAAGACGGCTGGTTCCATTGAAACCGCCAACCTTTAAAGGAAAAGGTGATTAAGAAGTCAGTACTGCCTCATCTATTTCTTTGTTTCTCAGTTTATACTAAGCAGCACTCTTGTAAGGAAGGGCACCTGACCTGAAGTTGCAAAGTATTTAACATAAAAAAGTAAAAGGTAAGTCAACATTTTAATGTAAAACTGTTTTCCAATCAATAGTTTAGTTTGTGAAATAACAGAAAGGGAATAATGCCCACTACAAGTTGACATATTTAAATGGTAGTTGTTTGATTTGCCAAAAACTTCAAAATCCCTAAAAAGATTTTCACTTGAGAACACTTAAAACATGACTTAACTGTTGGCCGTTTATCGTCTGGAGATCAACTTAACAACCTTCAGTAACTGGCTTCAGCTCTAACTTACATTACATCATTCAGTCTTTGCTCTATTTAAAACCTCTGCCAGCAACATTTTTTGTTATGTGAGTATGAGCAGTGTTCAATGTGCTTACTGCAAAGACATGGTCTGCATAGGCAATGACGCCAATCCCACTGCGCCTGTTGCCCATGGAGGCAATCAGTGTCCACTGGTTGGTCTCTGGGTTGTAGCATTCAGCCGTTGACAGGCACTCATTCCCATTGAAGCCACCGCAAATGTACACCTGGAGAATATATATAAAATACATTTGAAGAGGGAAAAACTGGTATAGCCATTTTAAAAGGGGTGTATTTGAAAATGTCTGCATACTGGCGTCCTTAAGCAGTCTTGAATTGCATAAATAGAACAGGAAAATCAACATTTGAAGTTTAAGTAAACAAATTGTATTCATTTGTGACAATGTTCCCCCTAGTAGCCATTTTGTTTGAGTTCTGCAGTTGCATAATATCACAGGATTTAAATTACAATATGATTTTTATCTATTGAAATACTTTTGATAAATAATTTCATTATTTAACAATGCCTTATGATCTTTTAAAATAAATAAACTTTTCTGTGTGCACATGGCCCTGCAGTCTCATGCCCTTTGAATAGGGACACATGCCTTCATTTGAAGACCCATGATTATAAGAACACAGCAAACAGTTTTTATATAGATATTTGTTGATGAGGCCCAATATATTCCTTTTTGGTTTAGTGGTAACGCCAAGATTTAAATTATAGCTACATATTGTAGTGACTTTTGCTTAATTTATATTTCAGATTTTCTTAAGTCAAGCTCAAATGCTTAAAGAGCTAAACTAGAGATGTGCAACTTCTGTGCTCTCCCTCAGTGCTCTCCCTGCCCTCACACAGCGCTGACCCAATTATAGAGTGCTGCAGGAAGGACACCTAAACCCCAAAAGAAGTTAGCATTTTTGTAAGTCTCCAAGTCAGTGGGATTTTTGAAATGGCTTTTGGATAGATGCCTGGAATAAGGTTTGTGGTGAACACAGCCTTAAAAGATGTTAACGTTTTGTTCTACGATATAAAGTAGGAAAATAAGTACTTTGGTCATGAGATCTGAAACCTATACATGTCTTAAAAAAGGCAGGGTTTAGCCAGTTGTTAAATGAGATTCCAAAACCTCTTCAGGCTGTGTAGTCCACCTTTTAATTTGTTTTGGGCCAAATGTTAGCTTTTGACTTCTTCCATTTGCATTCATCATCTTTTGCAGGCAACCACTGCTATGTTAACTTTTAGGGTTGGCCCACAAAGATAAGACATCCCTGCAGCACCCTCTTCAGAGCTGCTCTTTATAGCTCCACCCACCTTGCCACTGAGGGTTGTGCAGCTGGCGTCACTCCTCTGCTCATGCATGGGCGCAATTAAAGTCCACTGGTTGATTCTGGACTGATAGCGCTCAGCACTTCTGAGTCGATTATGTCCATCAAAACCTCCAATGGCATATATGCACCCGTCCATCACAGTTACGCTGACATAACAGCGGCTTGAATGCATTTGTGTCACCTCCTGCCAGGTGTGCGTGACCAGGTCAAACCGATGCACAGAGCTGAACTGCTCAACACTGTCAAAGCCACCGACACAGTAGACTGATCCATCGAGGAAAACTGCGCCATGGTAGGCCCGGGGAGTCTTATCCTCATTGTTTGGTATGTTGACCCAGCGATCAGCACGGACATCGTACGCCTCAATGCCATTGGTGGGACTGCCAGAGCTCCAGCCTCCAACAGCCAACATGATGGCAGGGGGCAGTCGTGGGCGGGCCAAAGGGTTGTAGAAAATAGAGTCAGGGACCAACTTTGTTTGGAGGTCGAGCATGGCCGCCAGGGTCCTGATGAGAATCGGTCGACACTCCTTACTTGCCCTCACCAGTTCGTTGTTTCTGACGCTGTCTGTGATGTATTCTGGACTCATTAAAGCCAGCCTGACCTACACATGAGGACAACATTTGTTATTATTGTCTAAAATAAACCCAAACCAATACTTCAACATGGCTGATATTACATGCATATATGTTTGCCTCTAATAAACAAGAAATTGCAGCAAGAAATACCCAAAAATGTTTGAGTTAATAGAGAAACAGTGTTATAAATACGTAGTTTTTCCAGTAGATAACACTGACAATTTTTCTTTTTATGTAACTGAAAAGTATTTCACTAAATACTGCTTTAAGTAAAGAATTCTTATCAAGAAGAACTATGTTAAAGGCCAATATTGGCCAAAATATCGTTATTGGATTTTGTTTACAATCAAATATCAATATCGGAAAAAATCTAGTATTTTTCTAGTTGTTAAATGTGGTAGATTATGTGGAAAAACCTTATATTCTATTTATATTGTTTGTATTATATTTCCAGACTTACACTTAATAACAAAATGTTCAAAAACGTAAAAAATAATTTAAGGAGCTTTACCTGATCGTAAAATTTCTCATAGATTCAGCAGAATCCTACAATAGTTAGATGAAATAAAGCATCTCTCTTTATCTTAATGAAGTCCTTGCATATGTCAAGACAAAACGCCCTTTATTGACTGGTAGGAAATAGGACTCCGTGTGTCCTAGTCTCAATTTTGGAATTTGTCTTGACGTCTTTATATCTGGTCTTGACTGTTTCAGACATTACTAAGGTGGTTTTGACTATAGCCCTGATCATGCTGTTGTATTCGTGATAACACTATGAGCGAGATGTAAAAGATGCAAATCAATAATGTATGAAGTGCCGGCTGGGTAGTTGTAATCTGTCACTTACGTTGGACAAAAGCAGAGAGATGTGTTCACTGCGTTCCTCAGTTGCGTAGGCAATCCAGCGAAGGATGGCCGCAAACACCATCTTCTCCTGCCTCACATTGAGTTGGTCCTTCTCAATGATTTTAACCAGTTCCTGCACAGAGAGCAGCAGAAACTCTTCTGAGGTGGAAGAAACCTCCTCAAAGTGATTCATCATGTAAAGGAAGGCCTTGTGGTTCAGTTCGGGGTCGTAATAGACTTCTGTGAACCACCAGATGCCGATGCAGTTCTGTGCAGCCAGCTGCTCCTCCAGGAGGTTGCAGCAGGGTTGAATTATGCCCTTTACATTGAACTGGTCTGCTGCGATAAAAAGCTCTTGTATATTTTCTTGCGTCACAGGAACAAAGTCAGTGTAGGCAAACTCAATGATGAGCTTCATCATGTCAGGTGACACATTGGGAATGTCAAAGACCCGACTGTCGGGGGTTGACCAGTGGGTGAAGAGGGCTCTGTGAGGCAGGAAGAAGACCCATTCATTATTTCAGTAATAACATATTAATATAGATATATAACCCCATATTGCATTTTCAAAACAGATGTGACTAACAGAAATCAGATTCAAGTGCATTAACCCACATAGACCCATTTTTGTCTTTTTACGAGGCAATTACCATGATTAATTATGTCTCCTACGTTGTTACAGAAATGTTTTTGTTGTAACCATTTATTTCACAGATTTGATGCTAAATTTAACCATTTTTTTTAAGCACTAAATTGATGAAAATGATCACAAATCCTTCTAAAATACCACATTAAGACACAAAGACTTTGAGGAACACTGTAGAAAAATCCATGCTGTGATTTTCCTTAATTTCTTCTTTAAATCCTTTGGTTAATTACACAGTAGAAATGTGTAGGGGCGGCTGTGGCGTAGTGGAGAGCAAGGTAGTTCTCCAATCCTCCGATACCCGGCTTCAGCAGTCGATGTGTCCTTGGGCAAGACACTTAACCCCAAGTTGCTCCTGAAGGCCATCGGTGTGGACTGATGATGAATGTTAGTTAGAGTCTGATGGTGGCACCTTGATGGTAGCCTGTCATCAGTGTGTGAATGGGTGAATGATATGTAACATACTACTGACTGTAAGTCGCTTTGGAGAAAAGCGTCTGCTACATGACTGTAATGTCATGTAATGTAATGTAATGTGTAAATGTGGCAGGATGAATGACACAAGTGAAAAAACTGATGCTTGTAATATTAATAGATGCAATAATATTAAAGTATTAGTAGTATTAAAAAACTGTATTGTCAATATACCTAGGACAGCCATACATCATTTGATTGTGGCTGTAAAGTTTCATCCTAGATAATTACATCATCACACATGAATACCGTTCAGGCTCATTGGGTCTCAGCTTTCCAGTCATACCCAATTTATGCAATTCCAAGACTGTTTAAGGACCCAGTGTGCAGAAATATTTTCACCATTTTTTAGTATAGGCAAATATAATACATTTATACTGAAGGCAACAAACTGCATGTTTTCTGCTCAAACCTGCATGGGATTATCAAAAAGAGTGCATGTGTAAAGGGGAGACTTGTTGGTACCCATAGAGCCCATTTCCAGGCAGATACCTTGGAGTGGGAGGTCAAGGGACCCCTTTCAAAATGGCCATGACAGTTTCTTTATCACCAAAATGTAGCCTAACTTCCAAACTCTTTGCCGCCAAGCTAGCATGACATGGTTGGTACCAATGAATGCCTTTGAAAAAACTGAGCCAAACTGATGTTATTTAAAACAATTTGTAAATCACCTTCAGTAAACTGAATGTGTGCAGACAGAACTTTACCTTTAGAACAAGGATACATGAGTATATCCTTTTAAATGTCTTATTTCACTTGTGTATGTATATCTTGACCGTGAATCCGTGTCACATATTAATATCGGCTTGTGTTGTAGTTTGTTAACTCCTCTTTACTGCTAAGCATGCTGCTGTTTTTCTGCTTAATGGAAGAATATAAATCCAGCTACATCCCCGTTTACACCCAAGAACCAACTCACTTGAAGTACGGGCTGCAGTTGCAGAGGATGATCTTGTGCACGTGAAATTCAACGTTGTCCACTCTGATCACCGCGTCACAAAGCTCTTGTTCCAGACGAAGGTCATTATACACCGACATCTTTGCTTTCCGTATGAGGCTTTTACTCGGTATATCTTAGGTGCTGGTTTCTCTCCTGACTCTCAACAAGTGTCTCGAGTTATAAGTGAGACTTCTGCTTCTACACAGTTCATGACAGGATTCTAGAATGGATCATTATGACATCAGAGAACGAACAGCAACACCATTCCAATGACAAGTTCTATAGAAAAAAAGCTTAATTGACAGTTTGTGGTATTCTTCTATGATGACACTTTCTGTAATGCACATTCATCTAATTCGATTATACTTCACTGGGTTGTGTTAAGGAAGTCTCCTAAACATAAGCCAGGTGTGGCAATGTTTTGTATAGCTGCTAATCAACAGACCTACAATGCTGCTCAAACTCAAGCATAAAATGAATGTTGAGTTTGCCAGAAGCCATTTCACAGGAAGGATGTGGATTTCTGTCCTCCTAAAAAAGACATAAAAGTCATATTATAGTATGTCATTAATACTCTTCATCTAGTATGTCATAAAATATGTCATTAAAACATAGTACAGCATGCCATATATGTAATTAAAAATGTATCGTATTGTATGTCAAATAAGTACGGCATGTCATTAATAAATAAATCATGAAATAGTCATAGCTTGGTATGACGTAAACATTTTTGTGAAGTAGTCACAGTATAGTATGTCAAAGATATCATAAAAAGGCAAACTATAGTGTCTAAAATCAAAGGATAGTATATAATCAAATAATTCAAAAATTGTCTACGCTGGAAGCACTGCCTCCACTGCTAGAGTGGAGGCAGTGCAGTATGATAGAGAAACACACACCACACAACGAGTAGGCAAGAAAGGATCCAACCAGTGGACAGTGAAGCACGGGGTCAAAACGTATTCACTTACCGTTGAATTATATTTAAATCAAGACTGAACCAAATCATTCCTCAGATCTCTCCTCTTAATTTGAACATCTAAACTTCTGACATTAGGGGTCATTTTAACACATCAAAAACAGCCCTAAATATCAGTTTTTTGGCTTTAATGATTACATCCAAAACTTTGAAGCTTTTGTGAATAACACCGTTTAAATATGTTGTGCTTACAGACTGTCAGAAGACAACAATCAATCTGAGAGTTCACTGTAAAGGATTTGCTGCATGATTTCTGCCTGAGCTTATTGAATCAGCAGACACAGCAACTGTAATCTTCTTTAACTTTAGAAAACACTCATCTCACCAGCAGCAGGAGCCGTGATTGGCTTCTGAAAGCTTAAACAAAAAGAGGGAAAGTAAACCATTTTTATTAAGTTTTATAAAACCTTTAGAAATATCATTTTTCTGTATACAGACAACTGACAATCAAATATGAGCTAAACAAATTATACATATTGTTCAGGCCTTGTAAGAGAACTGTTAAGTGAATCATATGAAACTGTTGATTTGGAAATAACTCACACTTCCTCTCCTAAATATCAAAATTTCAGGGATATGGTTTGTGTCCTCATTGTTGCTGCTTTTCTTAAGTAAAATATTTCATCACTGAGTGTCTACACACGGGTAGGACTAAGCAATATGTATACATTAGTATTCATCCTTTTAATACCAATACCAATTGTGAGAATTGAATTGTGAATCTTTAAACATCCAATGTTTGTTTTTATAACAAAAACAGGTTATATAAAAGGTCTTCTTCTGCTCTACTTATCTTGATATTTCCGTATTTCTATGTTGCCCAGCTCTGCATACTAAAACTTAATAATCTTTAATACTTTTTATTTGTTTCTCATCCGTTATTGTAGATATTGTATTTTGGAGTTTTAGGGTTTCATTCAATTAAAGACCAGACAGTCTATGGGAAAACAATCAATCACGTTTTGAAATGTTTCCTCAATCTTCCAGGATTTATTTGTAAAACTCAAACCTTGTCTAGTACACACTTATAACATAATTACCATATTTCAAGCATCTGTCCAAATGAATGCATGAAAAACAAATGGGAACTTTGAATCACAAAGTTTTAGTCTGTAAACGAGAGAAACGCTTGCAAATGGGGACAAAAAAAACAAACCAGAGCATGTCTATTGCCATTTACTATGAGGACAAAAACTATTTAATGATGTCTCTATGAAGTGTTACTGAAATGAGTGTGCTGACTAGAAACGGTCGACCACATGCGTCCATGAAGCAACCAAAAAGCAACATGCACTGAACCGAATCTAATGAGATCTTCTCTAATTTTACACATCAAGACCACCTATTGGTCGATAAAAAGCCACCAACTGAAAAACAAAAAAATTAAAACTAATTAATGGTACATCCTTTTCACAGTGTAGCCACAACCTCTGAGAGCTGTGAGAGCAAACGGCCCTCCTTAGCTCACAGAATCCTCAATATACCACACAGAAAGACACTTTGATTGACACGTCGTTACAGCCAACATTTATGTCTGACTAAGCATTGCTTCTTTAACCCGCCCCTCCTCCTAAAAAAAGTAAAAACAAACAGGAAACAAACTCGTTCTAAGCTGGTGGAGTGGAATCCTTGTCGATCGAGCTAGTGCTGGACAGATCCAGGCCAACAGAGTCTGTTCTCCTCTGCAGAGCATTTTGATTTCACCAAATCTTTCTTCCAATGTCCCTTCCTCACTCTTGTCTCGCAGGATTGAAGATAGCAGGTGACCTGCTGCAGAGAGAGGTTTCACCACATGTGCACTCTGACTGGTGACACAGCTGGAATTGTTCTGTGAATCAAACATGTGGCTGGGTTTGGGTAGGGAGGGGCATGGGGGTGGTTTTTCCTGGCAAAGACCTCTCAGTCGGTGGAGAAGAGATCTCCGGCCGAGGGGAGCGGGGCCAGACCCCCGGTCACATTGGGCAGGAGGGAGAGGTCAGGAAGACTCTGGATGTGGGACTTTAGCTCTTTCCTAACTTGGGTTACTCTCGCCAGTTTCTGCTTATACTCCTGCAGAGGACAAGATGACACAGCACAAATATGAGCTAAAGACCATTACTTATTTTACTAATTACAGTTATCACAATATTCTTTCAAAATGTTTTGTAACTTTGGCTTTTTGGCCTGTTTGAAAAACATTTCTGTCACAGATTGTGGCTTTAAAAAGACAATTAAGATGCATTTCTCTAGTTTAGCTCAAAGTAGTTTCATGTATGTGCAGGGCATACAAGCAGTCCTGAGATCAGACCAGTTGTAAACATGCTAGATTAACTCAACAACTATCTGACTTATTTTTATTAATGACACCATGTATCCAGATGTCAGCGATTAATGGAGAGTACAGTAATTCTACAGAATTGAATTATGGCCAAAAGTATGAAAATGTGTAATAAACCAGAATTTAATCAGGTTGACTGTTCACCTGTGTTTCTGTATTTTCTTGCTGGCTCATCAAAGCTGGGCTGTCAGAGCCAAAATTTTGACAAATATATGGGTAAAGGCTGCTGGATTTAGCTCTTACCATGTTTGTCATGGGGCTGTCAGGTTTGAAATTGTATATTCAAATACAAGCTACATGTGGACTGAACATTCCATTTGTTACCAGATTTCAATAAGGCAAAGATTTGACTAAATTCAGATATTGCCATTTTAAATACAGGTTGGCTGTCTGATTAGTGCCCGAGTGTCTACTTCAACAAAAAAAGGGGCAATTAATGAAAAACACTTTTTTTGTGTCTGTTTACTTCAGAAAATGAAAGTGCTCCGTTATATTCATTCAAAAGGTAACTTAACTCTCATTATTAATCTGTGAAGGAGAAACACAAACACATTCAAACAGAGATCCTTGTTTCCGTCCTTGTTACACTGTTACAATAGCTTATGCTGCGCCTTGCCTCTAGTTTCTTTTCTCTCTCCATGAGCGCATCCCTCTGGCTGTTGATGTATTCAGTCAGCATGCGAGCCAGCTGCCTCCGGTCCTCCAGTTCTGCAGCCAGTCGGCCGTTGTACTCCGCCAGCAGCAAACAGGCTTCGTCCACCGTCTTCGACAGCTTATCTGCTGCCTCCTTGTCTAGATTGGTGTCAAAGTGGGTTGTTAAGGTCACAGAATATGACGTTTATTTTATATTTCTTTATGTACAGGGCATAACTTTTACTTATTTTTCTTTTACTTAGTGCTGTATAATTTCTATATTGGTCAGCATGTATTGTTTTCTAGGCTGTATTTTTAAATTATGACAGTAATGTGGGCACAATGACAATGTACAGGATATTGCTGTACTAAACTTACTGACTAAAAAGATTTGTGAGTAACTCCTGAGTTTAACAGTTGTTAATTGTTTAAATGTACTTTCAACAATATATGCATTGTTTTAGTTATAGTTCTTCACAGTTTATCTCATTTTACTTTTTATTGTTTGTGTGTGCATCTTTTCCGTAGCTAAATCAAAGTACTTTAGTTATTGCATTATCTCCTATCTCACTGTAAAATCCATCTGACAATTCTCAACACAAACCCAGCACATTTCAACAGACACAGTCCCACTATGACGCAGAATTTCACGCTGAGAAAAATGTCTTAGTAAAACAGTCCAAGAAAACCTCATTTCTGATCAAGCTGGGCCCTCGGGTCTTACCACCGATTTTCTCCAGCAGGGAAACGTCCTGGACTTCCTGCGGCAGCGAGGCGATCTTCTGACGAACTGCTGCGTCGCCTGAGGCAGCATTCTCCAAGTCCTGTAGGGCTTTCACTAGCTCCTCGGTCTGACAGTGTGTCAGAGTGTGTTGAAAAGGAATAGAGGGAGAACGTTAACAGGAGTCAAAGAAGAAGGGGAAAATGATCAGGGAGGAGACCATGCAACGGGAAAATGGGAGCAGTGGGAGGTTAGGAACAAGAGGCGCAAAGAGAAAAGAAGGAAATGCAGAGAAACAAGCAACATAGTGAAGGAGGATGTTTTCTGCATTTTCTTGCATCCTACCAGTTGAGTTGCGGAGATGTCTGCATTGTGAGGGGAAGCGTGGCTTCTGTAGTCGTCATCTTCATCGTCGTCTTCTTCCTGGATCTTCTGATAGCTTCTTTTCACAGCCTTCTTCTCTTCTGCAGAGTCAAGTTTAGAGACCAAAAAACAGATAAACACCCACACATTTTCACTGTCACTCTATAATGTAGAGTATCCTATATACTGTACATGAGCAGCAGAATAAAAAGTAGCCTATTTAAAACACCAATATATTGAATGCAATAGTTATTTCATATTTTGAGTTTTAACTAATATTCCACTTGAAGAAATGAATTTTACTTGAATTGAATTTCAATTTAGTCACCATTTAGCCATTTATGTTCAAATGACTTCTGACGGAAAGGGAAAAGTTAGTACTGTCAAATGTCTCAATATGCAAGAAACATTTTGTTATAATGTGCGATATGAATCAGTATGAAAGATTTAAGCAACAAATACTGGTGGTTAGAGAATGAATACCTGAAGTATCACCACTACTGATACGTTACATTGGTAACTTATTGGTCATATATTTAGAAGCAGCCTATCAATGATGTACTCACCTCAAATCAAGATGTACTTCTCTCCCCTAAACATTTCATTAGTTGCTTTTAACAATAACAAGTATCGGAGTCATTATCTTGGCCCTTGTTTTATCACCCACCAATGAAAAAAAAGATCTAATATGCCAATATATAACATATTGCCAATATAGCGTAGATGTAGCCTTGGCTGTTCAATTCTGCATTTTCATACTGCCAACACGCAGAGGAAGCAGGCTGTTAATGGAGCGGCATGTCCAGCGGCATTATCAGCCCTACAGGCGAAGGTTTGAGGTTTTCGGCTTTGAGGAGGGCGATGTACACAAATGAAAGGATTCCTTTTCTTATCAATGCTTATTTTGTTCCTCACAACTATTGTGAAGTTTACAAAAAAACTGTAAATTTGATTTGTGTGAGAGAGAGATAGAGCAAAACCTGCAGCCTTGTAACTAAGTTTGAAAAATAAAACTTGTTTTTCTTTCCATGAAAACTGTTTGAGGAAGATCCCAAGCATCAAGCCCAACCTTTGCTTATCAACCATAATTATAACACTTGTTTTCTGTAACTAAGCAACTTATTTACTCCCCGTTTACACCAGCAACCGCATGACCAGTGTACATGAATAGTCATGTGATATTTGTTTTCAGGTGTGTTAGTATGGATGGAAATCATTTCTAAAACGATGCTGAAGCGCCTGTGTGGACGTAGATCGTTTTTCATTTCAAAACCCTAAAACATAAACGCATTAGTGTGGATGCAGCCTGAGAGACGTCTAACCTGAAGGCCTGGGGCTGTTAGAGTCTTCTATGGCCAGTTTGAGCTGCTGAATGAAGTCTCCTCTGTAGAGGGCTCTCTCTTTCCAGATGTTCAGCAGTCTCTCCATGGGCTTTTTACATCCATCATCTGCTTCCCTGCAGAGAGGCAGGACAGCGGAGGGTCAGTAGAAGAAGAGAGGATTGATTGAAGGGTCATTTTTTTTACAGCTCAAAACATAGTAAAAATGGAAAACACTCCCAACAACTTGTACATCACGAAATTTTCTTTTTCGATTTCTCAAAAAGCCTCTGGCAGTTGGAGCCCCTAGCACACACACACACACACACACACACACACACACACACACACACACACACACACACACACACACACACACACACACACACACACACACACACACACACACACACACACACACACACACACACACACACACACACACACACACACACACACACACACACAGACCATTCTATTCAGCTGTCTGAAGGCATACAGTGGTCACATCACATCTACCTGGCCACATGGGAGCAGGCATCGACAAGGACGGTCTCAAAGTCTTTGGTGAACTCGGGTCCTTTCTTCTTGCTGTTCTGGATGACATCGTTGGCCAGATACAGGAACGTCAGCTTCCTGGAGCTTTTAGCTGGAGGTCAAATAAAATCATGATATTTGAAAGATTAGACAACAAAAGTTCACGTTTACAGTATATCATCAATCTGTGATAGGCAATGCACACTAAAGTGCTTTGCAATCAAGTGAAATGTATTATTATACCTAGTTTTCTTCAACATAACCCTTCTAATTCAGCCTGGACACAATATAAATGTTTTCACAGACTATTTTAAGACATTTTTGGTCAACTCATGATTTTGTCGACTTATCGATTAGTTGATTTAATCAACAGATCTGAAAACTGAGTTTCTCCACAAAGAATCACACAAAAGCACCACATTAAGTATTGGGTTCACCAGAGATGTGCTCATAAGTTTCTTGGAAATAAGTCATGCAGCATGAAAAACAACATGAAAAAATGACTTATTGACTAAAGGAATCTTAGTCGACTGATCCAATAGAAGGGTGCAGCCCTAGTATTTGGAATAATCAGTGTTTCAAAATAGGAAAGAAACCTTGTTTGTGGAAGTCCTGGCAAGAGGGAGCTGTACGGATTTGTAGGAAGATAAGTTGTTTTTGTCACTTCAGGTAAAGTAAAGTAAAAGGCTGACACATCTGACTGTAAGTCCTGTTACTCTTGATTCTTTGATCAAATATTGCTGGCAGTACTTAGTGAATTACTCACTGAAGGTTCTGAATGCAGGATAAGTTAAGTGGAGTCTGTCCACAGTGTGGTGTGTCTACTTAGTAAAGTGACTAAAGGACATGCATGTTTCCTCCACCACTGTTGATCACACTACATGATGAACTACATGATGAACTACATGATGAACTACATGATGAACTACATGATGAACTACATGATGAACTACATGATGAACTACATGAAGAACTACATGATGAACTACATGATGAACTACATAATGAACTACATGATGAACTACATGATGAACTACATGATGAACTACATGATGAACTACATGATGAACTACATGAAGAACATAATGAACTACATGATGAACTACATGATGAACTACATGATGAACTACATGATGAACTACATGATGAACTACATGATGAACTACATGATGAACTACATAATGAACTACATGATGAACTACATGATGAACTACATGATGAACTACATGATGAACATGATGAACTACATGATGAACTACATGATGAACTACATGATGAACTACATGATGAACTACATGATGAACTACATGATGAACTACATGATGAACTACATGATGAACTACATGATGAACATGATGAACTACATGATGAACTACATAATGAACTACATGATGAACTACATGAATGAACTACATGATGAACTACATGATGAACTACATGATGAACATAATGAACTACATGATGAACTACATGATGAACTACATGATGAACTACATGATGAACTACATGATGAACTACATGATGAACTACATGATGAACTACATGATGAACTACATGATGAACTACATGATGAACTACATAATGAACTACATGATGAACTACATGATGAACTACATGATGAACTACATGATGAACTACATGATGAACTACATGATGAACTACATGATGAACTACATGATGAACATAATGAACTACATGATGAACTACATGATGAACTACATGATGAACTACATGATGAACTACATGATGAACTACATGATGAACTACATGATGAACTACATGATGAACTACATGATGAACTACATGATGAACTACATGATGAACTACATGATGAACTACATGATGAACTACATAATGAACTACATGATGAACTACATGATGAACTACATGATGAACTACATGATGAACTACATGATGAACTACATGAACTACATGATGAACTACATGATGAACTACATGATGAACTACATGATGATGAACATAATGAACTACATGATGAACATGATGATGAACATAATGAACTACATGATGAACATGATGAACTACATGATGAACTACATGATGAACAACATGATGAACTACATGATGAACTACATGATACATGATGAACTACATGATGAACTACATGAAGAACTACATGAAGAACTACATGATGAACTACATGATGAACTACATGATGATGAACTACATGATGAACTACATAATGAACTACATGATGAACTACATGATGAACTACATGAACTACATGATGAACATGATACATGATGAAACATGAAACATAATGAACTACATGATGAACTACATGATGAACTACATGATGAACTACATGATGAACTACATGATGAACATAATGATGAACATGATGAACTACATGATGAACTACATGATGAACTACATGATGAACTACATGATGAACTACATCCTGGTTGTATCAGATCTCACCTTTCTTCAGCTCTCGGTGCCAGACCCTGACGATGGGTCCGGAGTGCTTCCTGTGGTGGATGATCCACAGAGACAGAGTCTGGACGCTCTGCTGAGAGCTGCTCAGCTCCGTCAGCTTCTTCTCCAGAGCCGCCTCCGAGAAGGACGACATGTCGGTGGACAGGGAGCCTGAACCAGGACCAGGACCAGAACCAGAGACCAGAACCAGAGACCAGAGACCAGAACCAGAGACCAGAACCAGAGACCAGAACCAGAGACCAGAACCCCAAGACCAGAGACCAGAACCCCAAGACCAGAGACCAGAACCTGAGACCAGAACCCCAAGACCAGAGACCTGAACCTGAGACCAGAGACCTGAACCCAGAACCAGAGACTGACCCGCTCTAGAGCCTCTGAGCTCGGACCTGGTTTGGAGAAACTCGCACTGTCATCAAAACTGAAGTTGTGGCGCAAAACCTGCAGCGCCAACCAGGTCCTCTTCCTCCTCCTCCTCCTCTTCCTCCTCCCGGTCCTCCTCACTCCCGGTCCTCCGGTCCTCCTCCCGGTGTGTGTCTCGTGGTCTCGGGTACAGGTCTTCGGGTCTACAGGTCTACAGGTCTTCGGGTCTACAGGTCTACAGGTCTACAGGGCTCCGGACATGTGAGCGTGTCTTTCTGTGTTTGTTTACAGCCTCAGCTAGCTCAGCTAGCAGAGCTAGCAGAGCTAGCAGCCATCTGGTCCCGAGGCTAACCCAACCCCAGACCTGCGGACCGGGTCTGAACGAGTCCAGAGTCCGTAGTCCTGGTTCAGTCTTCTTGTGTAGTCTCCAGGACGCCAGCAGCTGAGCGGGTCCGCTGCAGAGGAGAGAGTCTGTGTCCGATGTCTCTCAGCGAGACTCCTCCGGAAAGATGGCAGCTCGCACTTTCACCTCGACATGTGCGTCGCACAGTAGTGACGTAGGCAGAGCCCGGCGTCAGCCATTGTACCACAGATGAGAGGAAGACCATGTTATAGAGGAAGACCATGTTATAGAGGAAGACCATGTTATAGATGAAGACCATGTTATAGAGGAAGACTCATGTTATAGAGGAAGACCCATGTTATAGAGGAAGACTCATGTTATAGAGGAAGACTCATGTTATAGAGGAAGACTCATGTTATAGAGGAAGACTCATGTTATAGAGGAAGACTCATGTTATAGAGGAAGACTCATGTTATAGAGGAAGACTCATGTTATAGAGGAAGACCATGTTATAGAGGAAGACCCATGTTATAGAGGAAGACCATGTTATAGAGGAAGACCATGTTATAGAGGAAGACTCATGTTATAGAGGAAGACTCATGTTATAGAGGAAGACTCATGTTATAGATGAAGACTCATGTTATAGAGGAAGACTCATGTTATAGAGGAAGACCATGTTATAGAGGAAGACTCATGTTATAGAGGAAGACTCATGTTATAGAGGAAGACTCATGTTATAGAGGAAGACTCATGTTATAGATGAAGACCATGTTATAGAGGAAGACTCATGTTATAGAGGAAGACATGTTATAGAGGAAGACATGTTATAGAGGAAGACCATGAGGAAGACTCATGACCATGTTATAGAGGAAGACTCATGTTATAGAGGAAGACTCATGTTATAGAGGAAGACTCATGTTATAGATGAAGACCATGTTATAGATGAAGACTCATGTTATAGAGGAAGACTCATGTTATAGAGGAAGACTCATGTTATAGAGGAAGACTCATGTTATAGAGGAAGACTCATGTTATAGAGGAAGACCATGAGAGGAAGACTCATGTTATAGAGGAAGACCATGTTATAGATGAAGACTCATGTTATAGAGGAAGACTCATGTTATAGAGGAAGACCATGTTATAGAGGAAGACTCATGTTATAGAGGAAGACTCATGTTATAGAGGAAGACTCATGTTATAGAGGAAGACTCATGTTATAGAGGAAGACTCATGTTATAGAGGAAGACCATGTTATAGAGGAAGTCATGTTATAGAGGAAGACTCATGTTATAGAGGAAGACTCATGTTATAGAGACTCATGTTATAGAGGAAGACCATGTTATAGAGGAAGACTCATGTTATAGAGGAAGACCATGTTATAGAGGAAGACTCATGTTATAGAGGAAGACCATGTTATAGAGGAAGACCATGTTATAGAGGAAGACCATGTTATAGAGGAAGACTCATGTTATAGAGGAAGACTCATGTTATAGAGGAAGACTCATGTTATAGAGGAAGACATGTTATAGAGGAAGACCATGTTATAGAGGAAGACTCATGTTATAGAGGAAGACTCATGTTATAGAGGAAGACTCATGTTATAGAGGAAGACTCATGTTATAGAGGAAGACCATGTTATAGAGGAAGACCATGTTATAGAGGAAGACTCATGTTATAGAGGAAGACTCATGTTATAGAGGAAGACCATGTTATAGAGGAAGACCATGTTATAGAGGAAGACTCATGTTATAGAGGAAGACTCATGTTATAGAGGAAGACTCATGTTATAGAGGAAGACTCATGTTATAGAGGAAGACATGTTCATGTTATAGAGGAAGACTCATGTTATAGAGGAAGACTCATGTTATAGAGGAAGACTATGTTATAGAGGAAGACTCATGTTATAGAGGAAGACCATGTTATAGTTATAGAGGAAGACATGTTATAGAGGAAGACCATGTTATAGAGGAAGACTCATGTTATAGAGGAAGACCATGTTATAGAGGAAGACTCATGTTATAGAGGAAGACCATGTTATAGAGGAAGACATGTTATCATGTTATAGAGGAAGACCATGTTATAGAGGAAGATAGACTCATGTTATAGAGGAAGACCATGTTATAGATGAAGACTCATGTTATAGAGGAAGACTCATGTTATAGAGGAAGACCATGTTATAGAGGAAGACTCATGTTATAGAGGAAGACTCATGTTATAGAGGAAGACTCATGTTTCATGTTATAGAGGAAGACCATGTTATAGAGGAAGACCATGTTATAGAGGAAGACTCATGTTATAGAGGAAGACTCATGTTATAGAGAAGACATGTTATAGAGGAAGACCATGTTATTATAGAGGAAGACTCATGTTATAGAGGAAGACTCATGTTATAGAGGAAGACCATGTTATCATGTTATAGAGGAAGACTCATGTTATAGAGGAAGACTCATGTTATAGAGGAAGACCATGTTATAGAGGAAGACTCATGTTATAGAGGAAGACTCATGTTATAGAGGAAGACTCATGTTATAGAGGAAGACTCATGTTATAGAGGAAGACCATGTTATAGAGGAAGACTCATGTTATAGAGGAAGACTCATGTTATAGAGGAAGACTCATGTTATAGAGGAAGACCATGTTATAGATGAAGACTCATGTTATAGAGGAAGACTCATGTTATAGAGGAAGACCATGTTATAGAGGAAGACCATGTTATAGATGAAGACCATGTTATAGAGGAAGACTCATGTTATAGAGGAAGACTCATGTTATAGAGGAAGACCATGTTATAGAGGAAGACTCATGTTATAGAGGAAGACCTATAGATGAAGACTCATGTTATAGAGGAAGACTCATGTTATAGAGGAAGACTCATGTTATAGAGGAAGACTCATGTTATAGAGGAAGACCATGTTATAGAGGAAGACTCATGTTATAGAGGAAGACTCATGTTATAGAGGAAGACTCATGTTATAGAGGAAGACCATGTTATAGAGGAAGACTCATGTTATAGAGGAAGACATGTTATCATGTTATAGATGAAGACTCATGTTATAGAGGAAGACCATGTTATAGAGGAAGACCATGTTATAGAGGAAGACTCATGTTATAGAGGAAGACTCATGTTATAGAGGAAGACCATGTTATAGAGGAAGACTCATGTTATAGAGGAAGACCATGTTATAGAGGAAGACCCATGTTATAGAGGAAGACTCATGTTATAGAGGAAGACCATGTTATAGAGGAAGACTCATGTTATAGAGAAGGAAGACCATGTTATAGAGGAAGACCATGTTATATAGAGGAAGACTCATGTTATAGAGGAAGACCATGTTATAGAGGAAGACATGTTATAGAGGAAGACCATGTTATAGAGGAAGACTCATGTTATAGAGGAAGACTCATGTTATAGAGGAAGACTCATGTTATAGAGGAAGACTCATGTTATAGAGGAAGACTCATGTTATAGAGGAAGACTCATGTTATAGATGAAGACTCATGTTATAGAGGAAGACTCATGTTATAGAGGAAGACTCATGTTATAGAGGAAGACTCATGTTATAGAGGAAGACCATGTTATAGAGGAAGACTCATGTTATAGAGGAAGACTCATGTTATAGAGGAAGACTCATGTTATAGATGAAGACCATGTTATAGATGAAGACTCATGTTATAGATGAAGACCATGTTATAGATGAAGACTCATGTTATAGAGGAAGTTATAGAGGAAGACTCATGTTATAGAGGAAGACTCATGTTATAGAGGAAGACCATGTTATAGAGGAAGACCATGTTATAGATGAAGACTCATGTTATAGAGGAAGACCATGTTATAGAGGAAGACTCATGTTATAGAGGAAGACCCATGTTATAGATGAAGACCCATGTTATAGATGAAGACTCATGTTATAGATGAAGACTCATGTTATAGATAGATGAAGACTCATGTTATAAATGAAGACCCATGTTATAGAGGAAGACTCATGTTATAGAGGAAGACTCATGTTATAGATGAGATGAAGACCCATGCTGAACCCAGGGAGGAGATCTAGACTGTAGAGTGTGAGGACTCATCAGTTACTCTGTCTTAAGTAAAGTATCGTATTGTTATAAAGGCTCATCAGTTACTCTGTCTTAAGTAAAGTATCGTATTGTATCTTACTGTTATTTTGACTGCAGACATGTTGGCTGTTTTCATAAAGACCTGTGAATTCTTGTTGCCATGCAGAATATTAAACTCCTGTCAAAGGCTTCTGGGCTCTTCATCAATATTCACAAATGTGAACTGATTTATTTTCATGAACATACAAAGAGAGTCATGATAATGGTAACAACGTGGTACAATGAATTAGAGAGCCTACACCCATCTTCACATGCTACTATAATGAAACTAATCTTCATGTTGATCACTCACATTAATAAAATCCAAATATGATCTCTATATATCTCTAGATATTACTAGAAAATGATCTGACCAATAGAAGGTCTTGATTACTAGCAATATTCTTTTTTATTTATTTATTTATGATTTATTCATGTTATAATCATTTTTTGTTCATTTAGTTTAATCTATTTTAATTTGTTATGTAATATTATTTTGATTGTCTGTGTAAATGTTTGATGTCTCATGAGATATCTGTTTAGTCTGGAGGATACAAATTAGAAAAATGTAATGATGCTCACACAGGGACGTACACTGAAAACATGCCTATGTCTACCAAGCAAGGAGATGCTCTGGTAACACACATCTCTCTGCTCAGGTAGACATTAAACCACTATATCTTTGCATATTAAAAGTTCTTTGCTGCCTTATTTATGCTCTGAATCTCGTATATTGACCTTTAAGTATATTTCAACACAGTCTTTGGGTTTTATTACATTACATTATATTACAGTCATTTAGCAGACGCTTTTATCCAAAGAGACTTACAGGAAGTGTATTCAACATAGGTATTCAAGAGAACTACTAGTCACCAGAAGTCATAAGTGCATCTCCTTTCTTAAACAAGCATCTTAAAGCATAAACCAGAGCAAAAGTATAGTGCAGAGGCAAATTACTACGAAAACAATAATTGCAACAGACTAATACGAATATAACAAGTGCTACAAACTACTACGAATAGGATAAGTGCAGTAAACAAATACAAATTCAATAAGTGCAGCGAACTGATATGAATACAGTAAGTGCAACAGCTAATACGAATGCAATAAGTGCTACGAGGAAGGCTCAGGGTAGTACTTCTTGAAGAGGTGAGTTTTCAGCCTGCTCCTAAAGATGGGCAGCGACTCTGCTGTCCTGAGGTCAGTGGGGAGTTCATTCCTCCACTGAGGGGCCAGGACAGAAAGAAGCTGTGACCGGGTGGATCGGCCGCAGGGACCTCTGAGCGACGGGGCAACCAGTCACCCCGAGGCAGCAGAGAGGAGTGGTGGTGGGGGGGGGGGGCTTGACCAAGGCCTGGAGATAGGAAGGAGCTGTTCCTCTCACTGCCCTGTAGGCTAGCACCAGAGTCTGTAACTGGATGCTCCTACAGGGAGCCAGTGTAGAGAACGGAGAAGGGGAGTTGTGTGGGAGAACTTGGGTCATTGAACACCAGACGAGCTGCAGCTTTCTGGACGAGCTCCAGAGGTCTGATGGCCGACGCCGGGGCTCCAGTAGTGAGTTGCAGTAGTCCAGGCGGGAGATGACCAGAGCCTGTATGAGCACCTGCACCGTCTCCTCAGGAGGAAGGGGAGAATCCTCCTGATGTTGTAGAGGAGGAATCTGCAGGAGCCTGTGACCGATGCAATGTTTGCTGAGAACGACAGTTGGTCGTCCAGGGTCACACCCAGATTCCTCACAGTCCGAGTTGGCGTCACCACGGCATCATCAATGGTGATGGACAGGTCTCGGTGCAGGCAGCCCTTCCCCGGGAGGAACAGTAGCTCGGTTTTGTCCAGGTTGAGCTTCAGGTGGTGTGTCGCCATCCACCTCGAGATGTCAGCCAAGCACGCAGCAATGCGTGCCTCCACTTGGGTGTCACCGGGAGGAAATGACAAGACCAGCTGGGTGTCATCGGCATAACAATGGCAAGAGAAGTCATGCGAGCGAATAACAGAACCCAGAGATGTTGTGTAGAGCGAGAAGAGAAGGGGGCCCAGAACTGAACCTTGTGGAACCCCCGTAGTCAGCATGCGTGGTTCCGACACGGCCCCCCTCCATGTTATTGTTAATCTAATTTTCTTAATGACCAAATTTCACACACAGAGAGAAGGATGGTAATAAATGACTATAAATCTTTTTTTATAGATTAGATTATAATCTAATGTAAAAATATGGTCTTTCAGATTAATAAAACAATAACAGTTGTTAGATGACCCCTCTGAACAATCGAAACTTTTCATGTCCTTTCTTTATTTGTATTCTTCTTATTTATTTATTTTATATTCTGTTTTTTAACTTTACTCTTTGGTAACGTAGTTTCAGAAGATGTTTATAGCTGCTGAAAATGTTTGTTGATATTGTTTTTAGAAACACAGACAAACTGATTCAAATAATTTGATAATAAACTAAATATAAAACCTGGGGGGTATATCGAATATATTTTGTTTTTTCTTTGGTTATTGTTTTTTTGTTTAGTTTTTTCTCTTCTTAATTAATAATGTGATGGTTTAATTTATCTTAACAGTGTTTTTAAAAACAAAGTAAGGAATTGATTTTTTAGTTGAAATAATGAATTATAACTTGTAAAAACGCTGATGAAAAGAGAAATATTTTTGATTGATGAACCAATTGTGAGATTTAGAATGAGTATAAACTGTCAGCAGCACAGAGACTGCCCTTTGGATCATTGACCATGAATGAATTCAGTATTTCTTCTTGAATCACTGAATAATATTTAAGAACATACTGTAGGATTATCACAAATCCTAATGATTCACTCTCTTTATAAATAATAAGTACATCCTGACAGTTGGAGGACTAAGAAAACTTTAAGTTACATAATAGTTAAGTCATTTATCTGGAAACTGGAACATATTTAAGCTTCTTTTTCTGTTTTTGTGTGAAAATGGTAGCATAGATAATAATGAGTAAATAATAATAATAATCACATAACATTTAAAACATTAATTGCTAAATAGAAAGATAATCTCTATGGCACACATTTAACTGGATTTTAACAACAGATTTACATTCCACTGCAGATGTCCCAGCGTCATGGTACTGTGCATGCTGGCTCACTGACATGGCTCATTAATGTCAATGATTACACCTGTGGCTCTCCTGTAATGAGTAACAAAAATTTCTTCTGTGAAAAAAAGTAATTTGTAGAGTTCATATTTGCATATTTGTTTGCCTTGCTGACAGATACATTTTCTAGCCATTATCAGTTTCAAAATAATAGCGGTCTGATATCATGAAATCCAATCTAAGACAAAGTAACAGCCATTCCGAAAGCTATTATTTTGTATTAATGGGTCTTTTTCTATGTAGATTTTAATTGAACGAACTATGATTTTTAAATAAATTGACTCTTACACCAATCACTTAACTGCATGTTAAGAATTTACTGTTTCAGCTATTTCTATAGGAGAGTTAGGTACAGCAGTTACATCATTATTATGTAAAAACTTTCTGAAGAAATCAATTAAAGCAGCTGCCTGACTTGCATGTTTAAATATAAATTTATAAAGTTTCATAAAAGCTATTACTAAATACTTTTTCTGTTGAAAATAGGAAAGCTGACACAGTGCAAATTGTTTCACTCAAATCTTTTTGTTTGTACAGACATGGAAATTGTACATGTCCATTTGCCTCTGTGATACTGTGGTTGACAAAATGCACAATAATCCTGTCAAAACAATGGGTTTGGGTCCTGCACACAGGTAATCAACAGGCAAATTGTATGTTAGTACAGCAGGTGTGTTTAACAAAATGAGCCTCAAATGTCAACCAAAATGCAAATTCAGGTGCACCTGCACAAACCTTTCTCATGACAGACATTTTAACTTAAAATCGAAACATCTAAAATACATATATATAACTCATGACATTAATTCATGAAGGCTCTGTTAGAGTTTCCAGTAAGCCCTGCTAGCATCAACAGCAGACCTTTTGACTTGTCATGAAAGGAATATCACAAGTTAAACAGATTTAATTCCTGTGCTTATACTGCTAAAATTGGTTTTACTTAAAATTGGTTTTACTTAAGCTGCTAATGTTTTTTAAAATGCTTTCAAGGCCAACAGCTGTTTTTGTAAAAAAGAATGTTTAACTCAAAATGTGATATCAACAACATAAAAGCAATGAAAGTTACTAATAAAGTTATTAATCATTTAATGTTGTTCGCTCATAAAATAAATTGTTTGTCCTTAAAATCACCGAGGGCTGCACAGTGATGTGGTGGCTAACACCATCGCCTCACAACAAAAGTGGCTGAGGTTCAGTTCCTGGGTAAGACGGCCGGAGTTTGTCTGAAGTTTGCATGTTCTCCCCATGTCAGTGTGGGAGACCACAAGTTAGAAAACATTAGTTTTTTCTGTGTATTTTTTTCCGATACCAGTGTTCATTTTATGTAAGATATGATCAGTGTCAAGCCATAGGCCCTTTCATTTAATGAATACATTCTATTAGGAAAAGTACCATTGTTAGAGGAAAAAAACCAAATAACTATTAATTACTAATAGGATTTAAGATCAGTTAAGTACCAGCGACCATGGTGTAGGATTTAGTATCATGAACCAAAGAATATGCTAGATGAGAGACAGTTTTGTGTAGAGTTAAAATCAGATTGTAGGGTAGTTTGGATTTGAAGTAATTTAAGTTTAGATGGGTATATCACTGTATCATCTGCATATAAATGAACAGCGTAGTTATAGCAAATGAATGGGATTTATTGACAAAAATAGAAAAAGAATAGGTCAAAAAGTAGAACCCTGTGGAACACCTCCTCAAACTTACCCCCTGTACAACAACACACTGCTTTGGTTTCCAAATAGCAACTCGGGACAGGTCAAAGAAATTAGCAAGTCTGAACATAAGGGAAGCAAATGTAATAAATCTGTATTAAACACCATCTAGTCCAGCACCTTTGCTAACACTCACTGCATTAATAGTTTCCGCAGAACTGTGTAGAATATTGACGATGTCAGGTGGTAAGGTAGAGCCAACTGATGAAAGATGCTGGTCGAATGCTTGGGCAATAGATAAAGAGTCATGCAGTAGTGTATTGTTGACTCTTAATTGATTATTCTCAAAATGATGTGACAGACTCGTATTAGTTCTGATTGTGTTTTAGATTTGTTTAGAATATTTCTAAATTGTTATGGACATTGTTTTTAGTAAGTGGATTTAGCTTTAGGGCTCATGGTCTTGCTTATATTGCTTAACTGTCGATCTTTATCAATCAGTGTGGTGTCAGTGGAATTGAGTTTATGCTTTCTCTGCCCAAAGAGATTTATAAATTCCTAACTAATCCAGGCTGCATGTCTTCCCTTATATGTGTACCACTTCAGTAAAGTCAGTGTTCAGGAAATCCCAACTATCATGAACATTATGTATAAAAAAGATAATTCACAAATGAAACTGAATTCATTTTCTTATACTGTCTAATTTGGGTAAATTTTGGTAATAATTCAGGGATTTAAATCTTCCATTCACAGAAAATAACTGAGTGATTGCTGTGGATGTTCATCAGTAAGAATACATAGATAACTTTAAACACTCAGCAATCATTTGAGCATTCAGTATATTAGTCAAGATGTATTCCAGGGACCCACTTTTTATAAATGACAAACCAACCAGTTCATAACGCCTTATCTATAAGTCTGGAGAGCAGCCAAAGTGTGCGTGAATGAACGTACTTCTCCTTTTTCACTGCCATTTCCGCCTTATCTTAAATAGGTAAACTAGCTGTTTCAAAGAGATGTTTGATAAGTCACGTTGTTTTATGCATGTGTTTTTTAAAACCAATTCAGATGTTTAAGACTTTATTATTGAGACCAAATAAATATATTTTGGTGGAGTTAACAGCCTCTTGTTTTCAGCTTGCCTTTCATATTAGACTCAATGTAAGCTCATTTTATCAAAACAACTTTCAGGCTCACTCATGCTCAAAGGTGTACTGTAGATATAAATGATAAAAAAGACTATGGAAGAAATTCTGCAAATGTATTTTTTCACCCTATTTAAATCTCCAATTGTAATTGGGTTTAAGACCCACCTATGGCAGCCCAGTCTTTGGGAATGACTGCTCAAACAAATGAAATCATAACAGTTACGGTTCATATTTTGAAGGAACGTTCCCAAAAGACAAAAGAAAAATCAACTTGAGATGATAAATACATCTGTACTGAGCCACAAACTGTGACTGTGTTTGTTCTGGTGTACAGTTGTATGTCACTTTGAATGCCTTATTACATGCATGCGATTCATTTTAATGGGAGGGAAACTCTACAGTCACACAAACAAATCTGACATGTAAATACTCTTGGCTCGACTAACACTCCCCGGAAAGATGCAAACGGGATCATCCCTCCCCCTACCACTTACTTTTAAAAACAGGCCGTGATCTCAGCTTTCCCAGCAGCAGTGTGTGTGAGAGGTGAAGTATGGATCTGTGTGGTGCTGTGCTTCTTTCCTTAGGCTGGCTGATTCTTCAGTTGGCTGATGGAGAACTGGATTACATCTCTCAGGGACAGGGGATGCAGCTCCAAGGCGACTTCTTACTGGCTGGACTCTTTCCTCTCCATGACTCGGATGAACCAAGTGCTGTTTTGCCTGCTTTGAGTCGATGCAATGAGTGAGTTTTAATGTTTTACTCGACAGCAAACTTCCAACTCCACTGATCAAAAGTCTCTCACTGGTGGTCTGGGGATAAAATCAACCAAATGTTTGCTTTCTATAAAAATTTCAGTTTTACTTGATATGTGTTAATTAATTTCCTCTTTACCATGTTACCCTTTGTATAGCGGTAAACCCAACCAACACGGATTTCACCTTTTGCAAGCCATGAGATTTGCTGTGGAAGAAATCAACAACAGCACCGGACCGCAGTCTCTTTTACCAGGGGTGAAGCTGGGCTACCAGATGTACGACATCTGCTCGGTATCTGCCGGGATCATGGCCACACTGGACCTGGTGGAGCAGCAGCTTCAGAGCCCCTCATCTGAGACAGAGGGAGACACGGACTACAACATGAAAAGGACAGTGGCTGTGATTGGACCAGACAGCAGCAGCAAAACGTTCGCCCCCGCTGCTTTACTGGGGGCCTATCTTGTACCACAAGTAAGTTATTACCTGGAAAGTTTTGACCATGGCCCTTGAATTATTGCATATTCCACATGACATGAGAAGGCATCCATACAATGCAGAATCATTCCTTACAGGCTGTCGCTTTCTTTTAGATCTCGTATGAAGCATCAAATGAAATGCTGGGCAACAAGCCCCTCTATCCAGCCTTTTTCCGCACAATTCCAAGTGACAAGAACCAGGTGGCAGCTATGCTCCATCTTCTAGTACGTTTCAACTGGACCTGGGTCGCTCTCATAGGCAGTGACAACGCCTATGGCCGGGAGGGCATGCAAAGCCTGTCCAAGCAAGCAACGCACCACGGCATCTGCATCGCCTACCAAGGAGTCATCCCCGTGTACAGAGATGACACAATCCAGACCATGAGGGACATTGTGGAAAGCATACAGAGGACCAGAGTCAACACCATTGTGGTCTTCTCCAGCAAGTTAAAACTCAAGGACTTCATGCCGTTTGTCATTGAGAAGAACGTGACAGGTAAGGTGTGGATTGGGACGGAGGACTGGTCAGCGTCTAGTGTCATTTCAGGGATACCTGGGATCCACACCATTGGCACTGTGATCGGCGTATCCATCAAATATGCAGCCATATCTGGTTTTGAGGAGTTTGAGCGAAAAGTACTTGAGGCTTCAATGCAATACACTGACACCCAAGAAGTATCCAATGTTAGCGTGAGCCCAGGCAATGACTGTCTACAGAGCGAAGATCTGTACAGCCTCGCCAGGCTGAGGTTTTCTCTGGAGAAATATGACCTCACCTCCTCCTTAAATGTGTATCAGGCCGTGTATGCTGTGGCTCATGCGCTGCACAAAGCACTTGGTTGTGATTCTGGAGCGTGCCAAAGGATGAGGGTGTATCCATGGGAGGTGAGCAGATGTAAATTATTTGTTTTTGCAAAGCAGAAAAATCTCTCAAACCCACTTTGTTTGTTTGGTACTGATGTTTCCTCCTTCATCTCCACCTTAGCTGCTCTCGTGGCTTAAGGAGGTACAATTCTCTGTGGGCAACACTTCTTTGTACTTCGACATTCATGGTGACCCACCCACAGGATATGACATCATTTCCTGGGTTTGGAGGGGGACTGACTGGTCAATCAGAGAGGTGGGCTCCTTCAGCCCGAATCCCATTACGCTCACAGTTGATGCTGATCAAATTGAGTGGCACGACACGGGAGACTCGAAATCAGTACGACCTATTTGAGTATCTTTGATTAAAGTGTTTATATGTAAAACTTAAAACTCTTCAGTTAGTTTTATATAATTCAGTGAATTATCAGCAACTATCAGTAAGAAATATGAAAAACATAATAAAGAAATATTTTTTCTCATTTCGAGGAGACCTGAACACATTTCCCCAACCTACAATAAAGTGTTTGTCAGCTGCCTGTTAATATATTTTGAACAGTAATAATAATCAGCCTTACAAATTGAAAATGTTGACTCTGTCCGAGTAAATCAAAGTTACATATGATCTTGGGTGAACCCTGTTGTTTCGGTCTAGGTGCCAGTGTCCATCTGCTCTAAGCCTTGCCCCAGAGGCCACAAGAAGCTGCCGACAGGACCACACAGCTGCTGCTTCGACTGCCAGGCCTGCCCCTTTGCTACTTTCCTCAACATAAGCGGTAACATTGAAACACACAAAAAAAAGTCAAAAACAGAGAGACAATGTAAATGTATTTCTTAGATGAGATCTTTGCTCTGTGAAAGACTGACTGACAAAGTGACAAATTAATTTGTACAGATTAAGATTATTATAATCTCACCAGTCGGCCATTCAGAATTTAGCAATTCATTATACAACCTAATCAAGCATCAATAGTGGATTGAATGTGTCAGGCATGTGATGAAAGTAAGCAAAACAGAGAGATATCCAAAAATATAATTTAAGAGCAAGACTGAGAGCATGAAAGAGATCCCACTGGACAACAGTCAGGAAACGACTAATCTGGTGACTATAAAGTCATAATGCATAATACAATGCAATGTTCCCTAGTATTACTCCAATACAGCAGTATTTGTCAGCTGTTGTGTGCAAGGTTGTCCAGCAGGTGGCGCTGATTGCTCATGCTATGTCCTGACGAAGGTGCTAACGGGAAGCAAAGTCCCTTTTTGAAAAGGGGCATTTTGCCTAACAACAAAGGCTAAAACAATGTTCTGCTCTAGACCACAACATGTTTTCTTGATGACTCACCAATTTTGAATCTTGACACATTGGACAAAAAACAACCGCCCAGCCTTCACATCTAAGCTGTCTCTCTTCCTCAGACTCCACCACATGCCAGCCGTGTCTGCTGGAGGAGTGGGCTCCCGCTGCCAGCGAGCAGTGTCTGAAGAGGACTGTCCTGCTGCTCCCCTGGGACGCCCCCCTCTCCATTGCCCTGCTCTTCTTTCTGGCCACCTGTCTTCTCATGACCTCCAGCTCCGCAATAATCCTACTGCTCAACCTGAACACGCCTGTGGCCAAGTCTGCCGGAGGCCGCACCTGCCTCCTTATGCTGGCAGCCCTGACTGCTGCTGCCATGAGCTCTTTGTGCCATTTTGGCCGGCCGTCTCCTCTGGCCTGTATCCTCAAGCAGCTTCTATTCATCTTCAGCTTCACTGTGTGCCTGGCCTCCATCACCGTCCGCTCCCTCCAGGTCGTCTGCATTTTTAAATTTGCATCCAAGCTGCCGCCAGCCTATGACAAGTGGGCCAAAAACCACGGACCAGAGTTTACCATTTTCCTAGTGTCAGCCACCGTCTTGCTCATTTCGGTAATCCGTGTGGCCGTTAACACTCCCAAGCCCTCTCAGGATCTTGACTTTTACAAGGACAGCATTGTGTTAGAGTGCAGTAACACCCTCGGACCTGGTGCAAACCTTGAGCTCGCCTTTGTAGCACTGCTCAGCGTCCTCTGCTTCTCTTTCAGCTACATGGGCAAAGACCTTCCGGCCAACTACAACGAGGCCAAGAGTGTGACCTTCAGCCTCATGGTGTACATGATCTCCTGGATGAGCTTCTTCACCCTCTACCTCATCAGCAGAGATCCGTTCACTATGGCTGCGCACGTGTTCGCCATACTCCTCAGTGTCGTGGCCTTCCTCGGGGGATACTTCCTGCCCAAAATTTATATTATTGCCCTGAGGCCGCAATTGAACACTCCTACCCATTTCCAGAACTGTATTCAAATGTATACCATGAGCAAACAATGAGGATTGTATTTATTTCAGTTGATGAAAATAGATGAATTGTATGATGATACCAGGTATAATAACTGGAACAACACAGGTTGAGTGTCTCTTTTAAAATGATTTAACAACTGAGTTTAAAACATGAACTGTACGTGTATAAATAATTGTACTTGACTGGTCAGTGTAGGGGAACAGAAAACACCTTGATAAACCTTATCTTTGTGTCTGCGTTGGTAAGATCTACCTTAACTTATCTTGGAGCTACTAATGCTAGGTTTGATAAAAACTGATGAACATGTTAATGTATCTTTGGGCATCCATGAATTGTTTAATCACAATAAATTCGTATTTTGATTACTTATTATAGTTCCAGTCATTTGTTCAGCTGAATCTAGGGCCGGGTATCACTCCCGATACAGACGCTAGGTGGCGCAATAGAGATGGTTTTCACTCCGCCACTAAACACAACTCATCTGGCATCTCATTTGGGCTCTCACATTGGACACTGATTTGCCTTCATAGATAACACTGTGCTACACAACAGACAATCAAATTAAAAAGCGTCAGGGATTCAATAAGCCTTTTCCACAGCAGACATTTTGACACAGATGTAACTTAACATTAATAATGTCTCTGTTCTTTTCAAGTGTCCCAGAAAGTCATGACAGTGTGACAGTGATGGATTGTGCATGTGAACCTCGTGATCCTAGTTTCAGAAGGAAACACTAGCCAGAATACTTATATACACCTCCACACAAACTGCACACAGATCATCAGAAACCTGCATGCTGTTATTGTTTCTCATGTTCAATGTCTCCTAACGGGGACACTGTTGTATAAGTACAGGACCCTGACCCTGAGGCAATATCATTTATCCATCATTAACTTTATTGTTAATTCTGTTACATATCAGAATGTCTGCTGTGTCAAAACTATGTATTGCGACATACTAATTATTTTTCTGGCATTTAAATAGTATGGCAATTCTCATTTCCTTGCATTGATTCATAAACCAAACATTATGTGACAAGTAAATAATAATCTTAATCAAGCACACAGTCAGACACAATCATTATAATAAGAAATTACAATAAATAAATACATTTATTTATTTGGGGGCACTGATGCTTGAAATGTGATTTTTGTTTCAAGAAAAAAAGCCTGAAGAAAATGTCCACAAGTATGGCACCATTTAATGTTTCTGAGGAAGTCTCATTTGTTTACAGAATATTTGAAACTGAAAATAAATGGTTAAAAACAAAAAAAGGTCATCAATCAAAATCCTGAAATCAAATCTTCAACAAGAATATCTACTGAAAAAAAGATAGTCTGACTGTTGTTTTGAGATTTTTCTTTTTTAAAGACATATAATGCTTTTTTAATTCATAAATGTCAGTTAAGGTCGATAAAGCAAGTGACATGATCATATTTGAAGGAAGTGGCAGCTGGTCACAGAAAGAAAAGTTTCAGTACTGCATGACGTAAACTCTCAGTGCATATCAAATAAAGGCACACACACACACACACACACACACACACACACACACACACACACACACACACACACACACACACACACACACACACACACACACACACACACACACACACACAGTGCTGCTGTTAGCTGTTGTTTGAGAGGAGACATGAAAGGGCCTTTTGTGGCTGGGAGGTCAGGGCTATTGACCATTAGATGTGTGAGTAGAGTCCAAGCTTGGTTTTCCCACAGTCTCCCTGTCCACTGGCGGCTTAATACCCTCGGTCAACAATAGAAGTGTGCCATGGGTGAACAAGCAGGAGTTTTAGTGTCAGCACACCAAGGACCAGAGCAGTGTGCTGTGGGGAAGATCTCAGGAATTCTTTTGACAAGCTTCTCCATCCATTTCATTTTGAAAAAAATGATATTCACCATAACTCAATATTAAAAACATGTGTTTTTTATCTGGATATTAAAAGCTTGAACCATCTTTCAGACTTTTGGTCAGTTTGTGTGACCAATACAGTAGTACAGATACAGTGATCAGAATGTTCTACCGAGAGACTACAACAGGACACCAAATACAATACAAACAAAAACTGTGAACAACAAATCACAGTCTACAAGACAACATACTAGATGCCATTACACTGAGTCTGTTTGGCATAATTAAGTAATATTGCAATTATCATAAAAGTCCTCGCATCATTATTAGTTTGTGTAAAATTGTGGATATAGACTGAAATATAGGAGATGTATATTGATGAGGTTTTTTGACCTTTTGCGAACACGTTGAAGCGACAAAATGAGCAAAAGTCCTAAATATCCAAAATACTGTATTAAATTGAAGAAATGTCTTAGTTTCACACGGCCAATACAATCAATAATAGCATGCCTACTTTCAATACCTTTACCCTGGAAACCAGCAATGCATTTAATCCTATTTAATTATTAACATGAGGAGATGCTGCCTGTGTTCCCCTGTGTGACTGCAGTGTGAGATAAGCAACAGCTCCTGACCAGAGACTGACAGCACATCATTCTCAGTCTGATATACATCTTGGGAATGGTTTATCTCCAATGGTCAGCCTGTGATTGCTTCACCTCCGAGTTATTGATGTGTGTCCTATTGTAACAAATCCCAGCCCTTCCTGGCTTTGTTATGCTAATAGCTCACTATAAAATGAAGAGTGGCTCCTCCTGAGAGGTCAGAGCTTTCAGTTTCAGCCTGAAGAAGCTGCTAACCTCACCTCCACGAACATGGCTCCCTGCTCTTCCAACTACTCCTCTATTCACCACATCAGGATCTCTGAGAAAAACAACATCAAAGTAAGTACTAGATTTGAAAGGCTTTGCATCAGCTTGTGCAGAAGAAATGTCTGATTGGTTATTGCTGATTTGAATTATGTGCTAACTTACTTGTCTCCTTTTCCACAGTTGAGAAAACCTTTTGTGGAGAAAAGGCGCAGAGATCGCATCAACAGCTGCATCGAGCAACTCAAGATCATCCTGGAGAAGGAGTTCCACCAGCAGGAGCCCAACTCCAAGCTGGAGAAAGCCGACATCCTGGAGATGACTGTGAGCTTCCTGAGGCAGCAGCTGCAGTCGGGCCTCTGTAAAAGCGAATACAACCAAGGCTTCTCTGTGACTCCTCTGCAGGGTCTCCAGCAGCTCCATCAGGCCCAGAGAGCCAGCAGCTATTCCCCAGTTTGCTCCACTCCCAGGCCCACAACGCTGCAGGACAGCAGCAGCAGCAGCAGAGGCCCCGTGTGGAGGCCTTGGTAGAGACTCTCCGTGCATTCCAATACCGATACTACCATACTATTTATTATGCCAGAAACAGATTTTGTATGTCCAAATGCGTTGCATGTCATATGCAGTATGCCAAATATACCAGAATGTCTTACTTCAGCCATTCACATTTTGCAGTGTGCATCCAGCATGCTCTTCAGGCTATTCTGAGCAACAACCTGCTACTGAGCAGATATATGAGCAAGAGGGTCAAACATGTAATATTATGACAAAGAAGCATGTTCCCATTGAATGCATAATGTATGCAATCAATACGTACTTTGTAAGGACAGCTGCAGTATTTACCAAATGTAAAAGGAAAAAGTATGCGATGAACGCATGTCTGACATTCAGGCCTGAGGGGACTGTCCCTCACTATGTAGGAAAACATTTTTCCAGCCGGTTCTCTCATGAGTGTTTTTAATGTTTCATCATATTGATGAAAGATACGTAAGAGGGATTCTTTGCTCTTAATCACAAATGCATACTGTCGATCTTTCACGTCACATGAGCAACACTGCTTCTTTTCGTGAAACAATATTACAGTGTCCTTATGCCTCACAGTGAGGTTATTATTACGGTTTGGTTCCTTTATGTAACTGAAAATAATATTTATTAACTTGTTCTCAAGTTTAAAATGTATGTCAAATTATAAGTGGTTTACTGAACTTGTCTGTTGTGACTTATTTGCCTTTAATAAAGGAAAAAGTATTTAACTAAATGCAGGTCGTTTGTGTATGATGTTTATTATTTTGTAAAGCAGTATGTAGATAGATGTTCCTTTATTGATGTGAAAACATGCTGTTTATTGGAAATAGGTAAGTAAGACATTGGAGACACCAACAAGAGTAACATGTATTCGGAGTATCCAGTCTAAAACCAGCCCAGTGTTGACAACTCTTGTCCAAAGAAAGCAGTTGGCAGCACGAGCTCCAAAAGACACTGAATCCAGCAAGAGAGTCGCTAAGTCGGCAAACAAGCCTCCCTCCAACCCCCTCCCCCAAATATAGAATAATGAACGTAAACACATCATAATGACCGTAAAAAAGCACGTGGCTATTGTTAGTGCCCACGGCTGTTGAGCCAGTAGCTTGAGGTAGACTCTAATGACGAGCAGTAGACAGACACAGACAGACAGGTATGTAATCGGACGGGTTTATTACCTGCAACAGCCACAGATACTGATCCCCCCCCCTTAACATTGTCATAGTTTATAAAGAAGTTTATCATGAAAAGGATCCAAAATGGTATGAACATTTTATTTAATTAAAAAAAGGAAAGTTATCCTCATAAAGAGACATTACTTCACATTTCCAAATAACAATATGAATAGTTATGCTTGGTTAATTAAAAAAAAAAGTGGAATCAGTGTTTTTTTATTGATTGTATCTTTTTATTTTTAATTGTCATAGTGTTAGAATTGCATTTTAAGAGCTTAAATGGGATAGCAACAAAAATGTTAACATGAACATCCATTTACAACATACACACCATCATCATCATCCACATACATACAATTTGGCATTCAAACCAGAAGAGAAATATTCTCAACAGTAGCTGTCAGTATAACACAGTACGGCAGATACCGTTACATCAAGTCCACAGATAAACTCCACTGGAGTAAACAGTCATTTCACAAGATCTGACAAAACCGTCATCAATCAAAATCAACCTCCAGCTTTAAACTCAAAGGAAAGGCAAACATCAAATGTGAATCAAAGTTAAAGCACGACAACCTTCAAATAAGTGAGAGCCTTCACGTTTACTACTTGTCCATCAATGTGACGAGACAATAAGGAAACCCATCATGAATGAGCTGGCTGGAAATATATTTCCTACATAGTGAGGGAGAGTCCCCTCAGGTCTCAGAGTGTCTGTGTGTCAAAGCCTCTACCAAGGCCTCCAAACAGGGCCTCTGCTGCTGCTGCTGTCCTGCAGGGTGGTGGGTCTGAGGGTGGAGCAGACTGGGGAGGAACTGCTTGCTCTCTGGGCCTGATGAAGCTTCTGCTCCTGCTGCTGGAGGACCTGCAGAGGAGTGACAGAGGCCTCTGTGTTGGATCCAGCAGAGAGGAAGTGCACAGAGTCCCTCCAGCAGTTAGAGAAGCCTTGGTTGTATTCGCTTTTACAGAGGCCCGACTGCAGCTGCTGCCTCAGGAAGCTCACAGTCATCTCCAGGATGTCGGCTTTCTCCAGCTTGGAGTTGGGCTCCTGCTGGTGGAACTCCTTCTCCAGGATGATCTTGAGTTGCTCGATGCAGCTGTTGATGCGATCTCTGCGCATTTTCTCCACAAAAGGTTTTCTCAACTGTGGAAGAAGAGACAGATAGGTAAGCTCATGATTGAAATCAACAAAAAACACAATTTAAATCAACAAAAATGTGCACAATTTAACCATAAAAGCTGATGCAAAGCCCTTAAATTCAACGGCAGTACTTACTTTGATGTTGTCTTTCTCAGAGATCCTGATGTGGTGAATAGAGGAGTAGTTGGATGAGCAAGGAGCCATGTCTGTGCAGGTGAAGTAAGCGTGGACTGCAGTGGTAGCTCTGATGCCCCTGGAGGGGCTGCTCCTCATTTTATACTGAGAGATTAGCATAACAAAGCCATGTGGCTCAGGCAGGGCTGGGGTTCCCACACTCTGACCAGTGGGACTCCCAGTGCAACAATGGAAGACATGTCAATAACTCAGAGAGCTTGTATCTGTGCGAGGCATGTTTCCCAAGATAAGCAACAGGTAATTAACATGTTATCAAGCAGCCATCAGAGAATGAATCATGGACTGAAGGTCTAAATTCAATTTTTAGATGTAGAATAATGGAAGGTGAGGCACACAAAAGTGTGTGCCTTCAAAGGGGGGTAAGTGCATTAAGGACCAAATGCTTCACTGCAATAAAACAATATAAGCGGCAGGCTTTCATCTTCTCTCCTAACAAGCTCTCCTCCTCCAAAAAGCATTTTAGTAGCAGACAGAAGCATCTGAAACTGAAACTGTTGTCCAGACTCAGGCCCAGTGGAACAGGTGAACAGAAAAAAGAACAAAAAAACATTTTGACCAAAATGTTTAAGCTTACGAAGATTATCTGCAAGAGAAATGAAGCAGCAGGTAGGAGGTCGTCAATGTTAAAGAGTGACATCATTTCATTTTCCACCATCAGCCTGCTGCCTAATGTTACGTTTCACTTTTTGTGTCCAAAACGCCAGAGTTTGCCACAGAAGAAAGACTGCAATAACCGGAAGAGAGACACTGATCTAAGGCAGTTATTGGGAACAAGTCATGAATATGAAGAATATGCCTTTATATTACTTTACAAAATGATATTCCCAAGTGGCCTAACATAGCTGTCAGTGTTAAAGACACCTGTAACATTAGAAGTGCTCCCTTTATATTGCAAAATGATAAGTCTATTATTGATTTTTAAAGAACTGTCAGTTATTTTGGTATTGAACATGATAGCAAACTTTTCAATTATGAATATTTCATTTATTTAGTTTCCATGTTTTGTAAGGATTTTATTCAGTCACTGTTCTGCATGTTGAATGACGTGTGGTGAGACGGATCACATTTGGATTAATGTTGTGTTTTTGTCACATATTAGTCACTTAGTTCTGCTGAAAAAAGTAGACAATCTCTCATCATAGGCTCTTGTCTAACTTCCCCTAAAGGTCTGCAGACCCTGTCTTAAATGAACTCTGTCAAATTAGAGTCAAGGCAATGGCATTATGAGCTGCTGGCAGTGTGCCTCTGAGGGCCTCTGTCACTGGCTGGCCCCAGATGTGAAGCCGGCCTTGTGGTTGCAGTGTGAGTAGTCCCGTCTCCCCAGTTTCCCACCAGTCCTCAACATCAGGGTAAATGAGCTACAAAAGCCATGCCGCTCCTCGATGCTCCACTGGGAATGTTAATTGATCTTTTGTTGCAGGACAAACAGAAACTCTGTGTCTCGGTCCATCTGGGAAAAATCAAGTCAACTGGCTTCACTGCCTGGCACAGAGCAGCCTGTCTGCCTTTGGCCTGTGTTGACTCTCTTAATTTAAGGTTTCAGACATTCAACTACACATGCTGAAAGAAGCGCTCAAAGATTTCATTTGTTCAGAGTAGAAATGCCACAACACAAATACTAGCGCATTCAAATACGTGACTTAGAAACTGTAGAAAATAACCTGAAGTAGAATGACAAATCATTTCATTTCAAATATCCTTTTCATTTCTAGTACTTGTTTTTGTACATTTTCATATTAAGGTATATGTAAGTAAACATCTCTCTCTTTCTTAATTCATCTATGAAGTCACGTCCATGTTTGGCTCATTATCTGTCCCCTCCATTGATTTCATTGTGCACGTTTGTGTGAATATGTGCCTCCTCTGAAAGTTAGTGTGCACTGCACGGCTGCTGGGGGTCTTTGTCTACAAGTGTGTGTGAAGATGAGTTCCCCTCCCACCAGCAGCCTGAGAGCTCTGAATTCCTGCCATAAAGTCTCGGCCGTCGCTCAGACCCGCGGCGGCGCAGAGCGGCTTCCCGTCAGCCATCTCTCTGTGAGTGTGATATCTCCCGTTTCCCACACTCTGTGCCTATTCACTGGCCCCCAGACGGGAACAATAGAAGTGTGTCTTGTTACACATCACATTAGCTACGGTGTTTGATCTCCTGTTGAAGGGGGAGGCAGCTTCAGCCAGACCATCTGGCCTGGACAACGAGACCCTGAGAAAGTCCCAGGCATGCCACATTCTCCACAACTTTTGCACACACAAATAGTTGTGAAAGACTTTTGTGGCACTTGAGACATAATTCAAGCACGAGACAGCATGTCACCACCACCACAACAGAAGTGGGTCATGTGTGCGGGGTGTCACCACAGTTCTTCCACTTTATGAACACCTGTGCCCCAGTGAGGTCAGATGAGATGAAACTTTAATGATCCCCGAGGGAAATACTGGGGCAACCATTAAGATAAGAAGTAAAAACTTTCCCTAAGTAACATTATTTCTATTTCTGAACATTCAGGTTTTTTTGGTCTCATTTGTTGAAGTAAAATCAGGTCATTCAGATATGTGGTGCTAAAAATGAATAATCCACACTGCAAACAAATCAGTGTACATCAAAACAGATGTATATATATATATATACATACATATATATATATATATGCTTTGGTAGCAGAATAAATAAAAAAAAATTGTTTACTGAAGAATTTGGGCTTTCTTCAATTCTTGAAATTATTCTTCAAAACAAACTATGCAATGGTTGTACACTGTTAAAATATGAATACACGGACTTATGCTATGATTACCTGACAAAGTATTTATCCAAGAAGACTGCTACAGGAATCTAACCTTGATTTCTATGGCGTTGTTCCCTTGAGCAAGGCACAATAGTGGAGCTGCTGTGCTGATAAACTCTTTGGTGTGACTGGATATATTTCTATTTCCAAACGCTGACCAGAACACAAACTCTACCTGCTCTCCTATTCGTTGATAATTCATTCAATCATTCTTATGTATGACTTTATATGTACATTCAGCACTCCAGTTTTATGGAAAAAGGAAAGACGCTACTATTGTTTATGTTTGTAAAACTTCATGTGAAGTTTCCCATTTATTTTTCAAGTTCAAAGGCAAACTTCTCAAGGAAGCAAATCAACAGATTCTTTAAGATATCAACATAACATGCCTTTATAAAAGGTATTCACTTGAAGATGAAAAAAACATCTATAATGAACATTACAACTAAACAGTTAACAGGTTCAACACTCCTTCACACATAGGCCAAATAATGGTTACATATAGTCATAATTAGGTATAATCATAATAAGATTTACAGTCAAGGTGAATCCATGGGATCAGTTAAGGGATGTAGTCGATTGATCAGCACTCAGCTGATGACATGTATCAGTCAGTGATACTTCGTATCACAGATAGACAGTTAGATAAATCAAACACTGTCTCAGACACTAAAACAGTTTCAACCCAATGTGGGTTTACAACAATACAATTCAGTGACGTTTGCAAAACAAACAAACAAATGTATTTTTCCCCACAGGAACAAGAGTAGGCACTGTACTAATGCAAATGTAAAGCGTATAATGCGTATACACACGGTGTACATGTTCAGTAGAACCTGATCATTTCACTACTTCCAAAGGAATACTGGCACGTTGTGCCCATTTCGCCACACTAGTAAAACACTCAACATTATTGAATCTCCAGGCAAAGCAAACGAAAACAGACTTCAATGAGTCCTCAACTTTCTGTCCATGACGTTCACAGACTTAGTTCTCTATCTGTGAGGAGGAGATGCTGCCTCCATCCTACCAGGGCCTCCACAGAGCACTGCCGGCCTGGCTCACACCCTTGCTGGAGCTGATCTGATGGAGCGGAGAGCCAGGAGGGGAGACGGTGCAGGGAGTGTTGCTGGACGCCTGCTGGCCCTGGAAGTGGCTGAGCAGCCGTCGGTGGGCCTGAGTCTGGACCTCGCAGTGTGACAGGAAGCTGACGGCCTCCTGCACGCAGCGAGAGTAGCCCTCGCTGCCCTTCATCAGGCCAGATGTCCCGTTGGCCTGCTGCTGCTGCTTCATATGCTGCCAGCCTCTCAGGTAGACCACGGCCATCTCCAGGATGTCCGCCTTCTCTTTCTTAGAGTCGGGCTGCTGCCTGATGAACTCAGGACCCAGGAGGGATTTCAGCTGCTCGATGCTGGTGTTGATTCGGTCTCTGCGCAGTTTCTCCACCATTGGCTTTCTCAGCTGAAGGAAAGAAAAAGAAAATGTATTTAGCATATAAATCTAAACTTTTTCATACGATATGAACACTGTTCAAAAAGGGAGCTATGTGACTTGATAGAAATCAAGTTTACCTTATGAGCAGGAGTCAGGTGTTCCTTAGTATAGCTTGCTTGTCCAAAAACAGTGGGTGCCATGGTTGTAGTCGGAGAGTTCCTGCTCGGTTCGAAGAGCCAGTTGGATCTGAGCTGCCTTCTCCTCTGCCTCTGCCCTGTATTTATACGCCCAAATCTCCATATGAATGTGTGGGTCTTGGGCTTGTTGGAGTTTCTCACAGTCCCCCGGCCAATGAGAGCGCTGGGAAGGGCATTGAGGAACGCAGGGCTGCCACATGCTCAATGAAGTGTTTATAGCCGTGGGGACAATGAGTGTGTCTCCGGGGAGCAGGTGGAGGAATAGACTGTGAGAGAAAGAGTGTGGTGGTGGGGAGGGAGGGAGGGAGGAGGGGGGTGTAGCTGGGAGAACGACCCAGTGCTTGTGTTGATATGGGAAAGTGGTGACCCCAGAGGGAAGTACGCCGCTGTCTCATGTCATCTCAACCGCCACCTAATTGAGCACAAAGTGCCTCCGCCACAAGGCACACGTGGGTGTTAGAGGGCCAGCCATTAGAAAAGGCCAACATGCAGCCACTTCCACCAGTCTGACACGGCAGACTTTCCTCGTGGAGCCGTGCAACAGTTGAGACGTCTCAAAGATAATAAGAAAAAGTTTTCATACTCAAATAAAATCTAATTGATAAAGACATTTTATTTTGTTTAACAGAACAATATTGTTTCTTTCACGTGATAAGTTTCTGCATTTTTCTCTTCTCACTGGTTTGGAGTGGGCAAGATGAATTTTAGAGATAATAATTATTCAAACTGTCAAATAAGTAAACATCACATTTAAAAGAGAGAATTCCTGGTTCAACTTTCACCTATCGTATCGTTTCTGGTTTAAAAGGAGTTATTACTGACATTACAGATGCTCTCACTCCACATAAGTGTTACTGAAAAATCAACACGAACACTTGACATTTTGCTGTTAAAAGATTCAGTCTTTTAACTTTTATTGACAGTAGGTGAAAACGTTTTAAACTGTAAGACAAGGAAGCCGCGTCAACTGTTCAAATCTTAACAGCCTCCACACTCCCGGCACATGTTCACACATCAGGCAAACTCCCCGCATACTCATGCAGACAGCCACACTTCATTCACTTTCCCTCCCCCCCCCACACACACACACAGCTGGCTGACCTGCCTGCCGCTGGCCACGTCTCAGTCACACGCTCCCTTCCTGCCTGTGTGGAACGTGGGAGCCGCTGTGGTCCCAGGCTTCCCACACTTCAGTGTTAATGACACTGAGGCCGGCTGCTGAAAGGAAGTGTGCCCCATCGAACAAAGATTGAGTGACCAACCCCCCTCCAAATACACACACACACACACACCCAGGAACACAGTGCTGTAAACAGGGCTTCCAGGCACACCATCTGGACGGATAGTACGCTATTGTCAGCCAATAAAGCATGGGAGACGCTCACCGTGAGAATTGGAGAGGCTGAAATAGAGACAGAAAGAGAATAGGTTGTGTGTGTGTGTGGAGGGTGGTATACCCTGTGGATAGTTTGCTAGAATCATTTTTTTACGGTTTTGGCCTATAAATGATAGATGCATGAGATAAAAAGTTGTTAAAAGTTGATTCAGGAAAAAAACAACACATTAAAGACTCAACTATAACAAGTAATGTGAACCTTAAAAACTATAATACCATAAAGCCTGTGATGATTTAACATATTGCTGATCTTTAAAAGGCAACTTTATCTACATTTTCACAAAAAAGTGAAAGGTCTAATGCCACACAGCTTTAGATGACCATCGATGTCCACCGCGTTGTTCAATCGACATACTTCTCCATGTAGAACGTCCTCAGGCTGACATTCTTCCTCCATGTTCCCACCACATATCACTCCCAGTAGAAACAATAAGGAGGAGATCTCCCTCGTTGTGGCGCATCAGCTGAGCGACAGGAGGTCAACGAAAGGCCCCTCCCACCTGTTTGTTTGGATTGGGGCCATTGTGCCCCATGAATTCAACTTATTCATTCACATCTTATTGTCATAACACTGCTTCGTGATTGGCCAAACACTGTGAGAACCAGCATCACATTAAATGGTGGGATAGTTGGTAAAGGTATATAAAGGAGCGTCGTTGCGGTGGGTAAGATCAGAACTCTGACCGCCTCTTGTAGTCGACACAGGCCTGGACTGACTGGACAACAACTGACTGCATATTCACCATGCGGGACCAGCACACAACGTAAGCTCAAATGGAGAAAAAGTTTATTTGACCAACTTTCACTCAAGGTCATTCTGGAGCAAAGCGATGTTTTGGTAGTTTGGTTTTGTAAAGTTATCAGGAATCTGACTCACGATTAGCACTTATTATTAAGCTAAAGTGTCATTGGTTCTTGCTTTGGGGCAGATGATACTAAGATGATGTTACCTCTATTGCCAGTTTGTTTTTTAATTCACCAGTTTTTGAGATACTGTCACGAGTTCTGCCTGCACCCCAAGAAAATGGAGGTGGACATCTGGTGAGAGAGCGCACCAACAATCTTTATTTCTGGGGAGAGTTTCCAATTAATGGAGGATCTGTTGACGATCCAACCTAACAGGGACACTCATTCTGGGAAGACAGTTGCTGTTTGACATTTCATGCAGGGAGCACCACCGATTAAAGTCCATTCACCTCCTTTGTGTTGGGGCAGCAGCAGAACCAAGCCTTTAAATTGCTCTTACAGTTGAGGATTTCTGTAACCGGCTACATTTAAATCTGGTGTCTTTTCTGTGTATTGAGTATTAATCTGATGTTTCTCCTCAGCATGTGTAAGATGATGGTTTTGGAGAGGAAGTGCACAGACAGAGCAGTGAGGCTCCGCTCAGCAGTGGAGAGCCAACTCAACACTGAGGGGTCCAGCTCTGACGTGTGGGACAAGACAGTCTCCTTCTTCACAGTGAAAAAGGCCTTGATTTTCCACAACGGCTACACCAAATCCTCCAGAGAGGCCATGCGGCTGTTCCCCTCACCTGCTGAGGACGTGGCACCGCTCTGCTGCCAGTAACATGTGAACACACGAGAACAACATGAAATGAGATGGGATGTGCCGGACTGCGTGTGTGTGTGTGTGTGTGTGTGTGTGTGTGTGTGTGTGTGTGTGTCTACAAGCTTGGTAGTAATGAACATTGTCAAGGAGAAGCTCCAAATGAAAAACATTCTTCAGATGGAAAAGGACTTCTTGATTTCTGTTGGGTGCTTTTACACCACAGAAAGTGGAAACGATGGGAGATGTATAGCACATACACTGTGATCTAAACGGTCAAAAATGTGCCTTAAAATGTGCATTTCATGCCTTAAGCCTTAGTACTCCTTGAAACTGGTCCCCTAAAGACCATGTTGCCAGGTTGTTGTTTTTTGGGACTCAAGCCATATTCCTTTGTATAAAAGGAGAATGTGTATGCCAATGCATACTTTGTTTTGTAAATGTTTTACATTGTGTTGAGAGATCTCATTTTAGTTGTTATAACTGAAATGTGAAATATGTGCCTTCATATGCATGTCAAAAATAAAGTGAATATGTTTTTATAACATTTGCAGTTTGTGTTGCAAATCATTTCCTCACACTAATAATAATGGTAGATCATTTTATGTGTTCAGTTCTCTACAGTTTTCTCACATTATCAGTGTCCTAATGAACACCGCTCTCTGGTGGTCTTTACACAACATTAACGCAACAGCTTTTTCTCCCTGGACTCTGGTCTCAACAACTCTGAGGTACTCTACAGGGTTTTTTTCTTAAGCTGGTGTCAAAGAGCAGAGCCACAGTAGGATGTAGGATTTAGGATATTAAGTTTTTGGATTGATGTGACGAGACTGCTGGCAACCCAGGTGTGCATTTGTATGAAGTGTGTAGATTTAGCTGGAGCCTATGGGGCTTTAAGTGCCTTGCTCAAGTATCACATGGTAGGGTACCCACTAGATATTGAAAAGGCAATGCATGAAGGCTGCCGTTGTAACCCAAAGCTGTATTGGACCCTTTTGCTTTACTAATTAAGACAGATAGTGTTTCTTTAGAGGGACCCTAAATGATGAACAACTGCAGTGTTACTTAATGTAATAAAATCTCATTTAAAAGCATAATCAAATATAGACTCATACACCTAAAGTTTAACTAAATGTTTGTTAAGTCACTGCAGAGACTGAGCCTTTGGCACACTGATGAAAGCCCGTGCATTTCAGAAAAGTGGAGACCCTTTGGAAAGTGAGATCCAAAAACCCTTCTGCGATTACAGCTTATCGCCATCGGTGCTGCTAAAGAAAAATAAACGCACATGTTGACGGGACATTTCCCATGAGTCTCTAACCCAGCAGACGTTTGGACTTATGTTACTATGAATGAATAACAGCTCTGCTCTATTCGATCGTTCCAGTGAGCAATTATTCACCAGAACAACAACTGAAGCAGCTAAATGGAATTCAGCCATAATTAATTTCCCAATAACTTTTTCTACTGCGACTCAGGCCTTTGCCCAGTTCAAAACAAATGTGCTGTTTTGGTGTAGACAGCAGCTGGAACAGAAGAGGTTACCCTGAATCAGATTTGGAATTATAACTGCTTTATTAATCATAGGTTCAATTAAAAAAGCAGACATTCAGCAACAGTTGAACATTGTAGCAGCGGGACTAGGAATATTAACAATACACTAGGTGAACTCCACACCATGCATCAGCTCTGGACTACAAGGACGTTGGTTTTTAACGGTCTGGAAGTTGAAAGTCAATCACAGAGGATAAACTCAGCGGCACTTTGCTTTCCAGAAATCTGTTCTGGGGATTGACACAAGAGTGTTGGCCCGAGAAACAAAACAAACTGAACGAGAAAAACAATTAGTCAAAGAAAAGGGTGTTTTAAGGATATAATGTAGGTCTGTTTTATTATTCATTTAGACAGGTCTGATATTTCATTGCAACAGATGGAATCTTTCACAAGTCCAAAGTTCACTTTGTAACAAAGGCATAGCTTTATGGGAAAAAATAAAACAAACTTTTATTCATTGTTCTTTTCACCATTTTGCTTCAGAGGATGATAAAAGAAACCTTACACACACACACAAAATCGAAAACTCTCTTTTTCTGTCCATCACTCAATTTCCAGTTAGAAACTACAGACCAAACAGCAAGAGCCCTGAAGAAAAGGACAGCTTAGCCAGCCACCATGTGACACTGAACCTTCTGTTATTTAAAAAGCCAGACCAAAAAACAAACTGAAATCAAACAAACAATAATGAAAACAAGATAAAATCAAATGCCACTCTTAACACGTGGTGGGTCAAATCCCAAAACACATTTTGTTACCTTAACATTGAAGCCCAATATTAGTGGGGGAGGGGTTTGAAAGCTAAAACAGAATTCCCTTGTTATTCCCATCAACCAAACAACTAGTTCTTTTTTTTATTCTCTCAGCCCGCCATTCTGTGGCCATCTGTGATGTCCTTAAAGACTAAACGTCTCTGGTTTCAATCATCAGTCACCAACTCTGGACTGAAGCTTTCTGAATCAGAGGGGCAAAGTGTAAATTCTGTTTTAGAACAGTTTAACAACAGCATTGTGTTTTTGTGTTAAAAGTTACAGAGATGTTTCCAGAAGTGGATGATGTTTTTAGACTACACATAGTTTCAGCTTAAAGTTAATTTGAAGATGTCATATGGGGGAGGGAGGTGAGTAAGAGGCAATGCGTATACTCTGTGTGTGTGTGTGTGTGTGTGTGTGTGTGTGTGTGTGTGTGTGTGTGTGTGTGTGTGTGTGTGTGTGTGTGTGTGTGTGTGTGTGTACTCAGCATGGTGTCAGTGTTTAAAAAGAGAAAATCTTTTCTTTTTTTTCAGTTGGTAGGTGTCCCAACTGTATTTGCAGGGCTGTTGTGTGTTGGAGGGGTGTGGGTTGAGGTTGGCCATCAGGGCAAAGAGTTCAACAAATCCTGCAGGAAGAGGTCTGGGTCTGGGATTTCAGAGAGAAGACCTGAGAGAAAAAAACATAAAGTATCTTAATCAAATTCACATCACCCTTTAGAACTTACACCTGCCAAGAACTTAAGGTCAGGAGTCAACAAGAGTAGAGACCATCACAGTTCAACCAGTTGGTTCACTGTAGATGTGTCCAATTTCCAAATGAATCCAGAGTACAACTTGAAGCAAAAGCATTAAAGAATATTTCTATTTTAAGTGTGCATACTGACCTACAACATCACAGAACTCTGACAAGGACTCAGCTGGCATGAGTTCATCCTGGAAGGCCCTGAGCACGCGCTCCGAGGCCTCGTAGATGGGCATGTCGTTGTGACGGACATATTCTGCTAGCGAGAAGGACCAGCCCCCCTCTGTGTTGCTCGTGGGTACTTTCTGTACGGCCAGAGGGAAGAAGAAGAGAAATGAAGACAAAATTCAGCTTCTGACACCTTCAAGCTTTTGATTAGATGTTAACGATGATTCATCGTTAATAACATGCAACTTTATTATTACTATTATTTAACATTGATCAGTGCCCAATCGTTCATAGCATTCAAATCTAAAGCAGAAAAGAAAGGCAGAATATCATCGGATTATGTTTGTGGCATCAACATGGCCAGTAGCTCTGAGTTTGTAACACATTTACCCTGAACATGTCGTAGACCAGATCCACCAGGGCCCAGAAGAGAAGAGGTGAGCGATAGACTGCATATTCCTTTGGAGCTTTATCTGTGAGTCTGAGAGTAAAAGTGAAGAAGAGGATGAAGGTAGAGGTTCATTGTATTTTAAATTTCATACCAAAATCATACAAACAGTGCAGAGCATTAGCTTTGTAAATCTTTAGGTATCTCAGACAAAACAGATTCTCCATTCATTACATAGTAGTGTTCATTTCAGAATCTACTCCAGTTAAATGATAGCAGGAAATATTAAATGAAAATGAAATGTGGTAGTAGAGAACAAAGAGGGCGCAGAAAAATGAAAAATGAAATGACTCATACTTGTTGGTGCAGACTGCCGAGACCTTGCGGGCGTGTGCGTTGACCAGGAGTCTTCGTAGGAAGTATAAACGTGAACTCCTCCAGCGTTCCGGCGCCATGATGTGCATGGCCAAGATGGTGAAATAGTGCGGCCCTTCAACATCGTATGAGCTCTCCACCCATTTTTCACATGGTTGCTCCTGGAAACTCTGCAGGTTCTTCTCCTCCCGGGATGTAGCCCTTGTACTGCAGAGTTTGTAAGGCAAAGTGAGAGGAGATGAGGAAAAACATGAAGAATATCAGCTGCATGTTGGTCAGATAGGCTGAGTTATGGTTGGTGTGTTATCTAGCAGCTGGGCATTGGCACAGATCATTTCATTTCTGTGGTCAGACATATGTTACATCAAAAAGGTTCTTACGTGTTGAGGACGTAGAGCACTGTGTGGATGATGTAGGGGATGAGGTGGATGTTGCTCTCTCGTCCTCCTCCTCCGGTGTCCACGCTGAACGATTGTTCGGTAGCAAAGCGGAGGAACAGCAGTTTGGTGTCATGGATGTTGAGTTGGTACGTCGGCTCCCGCTGGCCCGTGCACTCCTGCAGATATGTGTTGTGCCTGTGCCCCAGAGAGAAATCCATTTAGGAAGGACTTACTCTGAGCCACACTAAGCAAAGTTTTTCTGTGTTGATGCCTCATTGTCTACATGTGAACTTGGGGTACCCTCTCCCCTTTAACCGCGGCACTTTGAAGCTGCTGTCTCCGTGCATTACACAGCGTCTTTCTGACACCACCTGTGGCTCCCACCTCGGCAGCCCAAACACACTACCCACATTCAAAATGAATGGGAGGACTGGGGTCTATGCAACACAGAGGAATCTGGTGTAAATGTGCCCCTGGAGGCTTACACTTACCCCTTTAGGTCCCAAATCAATACATGTTTATCATATTTGATGTTTATCATGATATATAACATTTTCAGTATGGTGTGGGGAGACTAGCTTAGCAGTGCCGCCGGCTTCAAACCGCTCATGAACGATTGTTCTACAACAATGCACAGAGTCAACTAGTGGCTTTGATAGTTGACCACACTGTGAAACCACTAGGGTGTGCTGATGTACGATTCTACCTTGCTAAGCATGTAGCAAATGCTGATTCTGGCACATGTGGCCCCCACACAGGAAGCAGCCCATTGCACTTGGTGTTGGCGTTCTGGAGAGCAGCACTCTCCCACTCCTCTCGCCCACGAGCCAACCTGCCCCATGGGAGAAGGAAAAATAAAAACATCAGATTAGAATAAATTAAAAGAGAGCCAACAACATTATTAAATGTAATTTTAAACATCAGCAGGTAAATGATTGTATTGGTGCTACCTGACGGCTGCCAGATGGCAGTCATAGTGGACTATGTTAAAGTGCGACACAGTGCTGTAGCCCTGCTGCTTCCTAGGCTTGTTTTCAAAGTCCTCCAAGGCCACACGCTTCGTGAAAGTGTAAATACCCAGGACTTTGGTTGGCTGGGACAAAAAAAACAAAGACCAAAATGTTAACTCAAAACACCAGAAGTGCACAAGAAAAAATTCTTATGCAGTTCTCAGAGATTCAGAAAGGTAGCTGGTATATCATTGTGTCTGCCTACAGCGGCAGCTGCTACATACAATGCTTTAAACCAAACTAAAGAAAAATGTCCATAATCATGAATTTGTACCTGGAACTTGTAACCTTCTCTACAGATACAGCAGGTTAAGCCCGGCTCCTCTATCAGCTCCTCCATTTGCTTCAACAGTGAGGTCTTGGTTACCACCTGACCCTTCTCATTGGTCTGAAAGGTTAACACATACACCACACATTAAAAAAAAACGACATAACGGTTTGACTGTGTTAATGAAATGAAGTGACAGCGGTAGAGATACAAATGAACTCCACTTAAACAAAGTGAAGAAAAAGAAAATGGAGCAAAATGAAAAGTTAGATTAAAGAGGACAAGAGTACCGTCATGCCCAGTGTTCCCAGTGCCTTCTGTCTCATGGCCATAGCCATACGCTTCTTCTCAGATCTGGTTTCTCTGCGGGCTGCTTCTATCTTCAGTTTGACATCACTGTGCTCCCTCAGCGCCTCTAGAAGGTTTTCCGCCAGTGTGCCGATGCCTTCATCACTGGATACCTGCTCCAGCTTATGTAAGTTGGTTATTGAATCTGTGCCTATCAGCGCCTGAACAGAAGATAAGAACACAACCAGTCATGTTAGGCAGCTAGGTTGTCTTTTGTTTGCAGAAGTATTTAATGCAGAGTTTGCGAGCTGTGTCTAACCGGTTTGAATAGTTTTCTAATGCTCCTCCAAACATGGGAACATTCATGATATAATATTAACATGTATAATATTTAGTACCTGTGTGGGGGGATGCTGTGTTGCCAAACCACGGAGCAATCTGAGAATGAAGGGTAGAGCTGGTCTGGAGAGGAACTTCTTCCAGACATCTGCATCCAGACTGATCAGAGTGCAGAACAAAATGAAAATGTTCAATCTAGCACATATATCAAAGGTATTGATAGACTATCTCTGGGCAACTGTAAGAAGACCTACTTTTTGGCATTGGGGATATGTTTCTTCATGTAGTCCAGTGCACTCTGCGTGATTCCTTTCTGGAGAATAAGATCTTTCAGCTGATGGCCGTTGATGTTGTTTTTGATCCCAGCAGCGATTTTACAGAAGCAATCCAGAAACACTTTGTCATCTGCACTATGCTCCTCGTCGTACCTGAGAAAACAAAGCCAGGGGTCAATTCTACTTCGTTGTAAAAAATGCAAATGTATCTGAAATAATCAGATCGGTTTGAAGATGTAACCCTTTTAGCTGTAAATGTGTCTATCCATTTTCTATCTACCCAAAATGATGCATTTAAAAAACTTTAATGTGTGTGTTTATTTGTTAGTGGAAGCCGAGTGATGCCCACTTGTCAAAGCTGCAACATGGTTTGAAACGTTCCACCAAGATCCTCATCTTCTCCAGTTCACCAAAGGACAGGTATGGGATGATGCGCAGCAGACCCTGCAGCACGCTGGGGTTGGAGCGCACAAACAGGGTGTTGATCTGGTCTAACAACATGACCAGCTGATCTTTGTCTCCAGTCAGCAGCAGGTTACCCTGCAAAAGACAAACCGGTGTCCATTTGATATACACAGTTACAAGAACAAATATTTACAGGCTTTGATACTTTCATAGTGTCGAACATCTGTTTATTCTTTACTCTAGAAAGCCGAGTCTGGTTTAGATGCTTACCTTGTCCTCCGAAATCTCGGCATTAGCTTCGTCCAGAATGATCTCCATGATGCTCAGAACCTGCTCCGCTATGGAAGCTCCACCACTGTCCTTACTCTCCTGTTCTGCCACTAACGCCTGAGGGGAAATAAGTTTCTTGTAACTCTGAAAGTAACTAATGAACTGTATTATAAAAGCTTCGTATTGCACTCCAACCTTTTAGATTTTACAAAGTCAGTGTAACACTCACCAGGTTCAGAGTTCCCAGCATGACGTTGAGTGTGTTCATTTCTGGTTTGACCAGCTGCTGCCTGTTGATCTTCACCTTCACACAATAACTGAACAACTTCAGCAAAACCTGTAAGAGACAGATAAACATGTGTCACTCTGTAGCTCCGCTGTTGGTATTAATGGAACTGCACAAGGGATTGCTGGGTTTCTCCGGTTGCCGGAATGTCTTCCCAAAGTAAAACCAAAGTTTTCTCTATATTGTCTGGTCTTATTATGCTTTAAAAAGGCGAGAAAACAAGTAACGATCAAAGTCTTATTGTGAAGGGCTTACGGTGAGCAGATGTCTTCCTTGTTTAAAATCTTTGATTCCAGAGAGCCGGTTGAGCATACACTCCAGTCCTCCACACTGTGCCATGACTCCTGCCATCTTGTACACCTCCTCATCATCCTCCTCTTCATCTGTTATATGGTGAGACAAAAACAATTTGCATCCTTAATTACGATGAGACATTGAGTTTTCAATTTTTCTCCAGAACCCTTTTAAGAAGGTATTGAATACAGGGCCCTGTGATGGCAAAGAGCATGTCCTTGAGGTTACTGGCTTACACACTGGTAAACAGCATTAATACATGTGATATATAGGACAAAAATACTGTTAATTGATTCTAAATCTAACCTGTGGTTGAATCCAGGGACTCTATGAACTCCTCAGTGGCATCTCCCAGCAGACCTCTCATTCGGTAGATGATTCTCATTGGCTCCCCCTTGGAGAAAAAAGAAAATCAACCAGCTCCATGACTAACAGTAATGGCCTTATTACACTGCTATTTAGAGAGCTGTGTGCATTTAAAGTCCTGCAGAACAGAAGTTTGAGCATCTTAACTTCTGTACTGGGAAGTATTTCAAAGTGAAATGTGACCGCTAAAAAATGGGCGAGTTTAGCGCGATACGGAGCTACAAAAGACTGTTGTCCACCCACACTCATTTAATTAAGAACTTAAGTGCAAATTAATGTCTTTCTGAGAAATTTGGCTAAGTATGTGCTTGTTATTATCAATTTAGAAAACATCATTATGTATCAAGATATCTCATTATGTGATTTCTTCATGAATACACATTGTTTGGAAAATGAACATTTCTGGCCATTCCAAACACACATCCCTTACCATCTCTCTCCATGTTACTCTGATAGCTACGATGATACTCTAACGGTGAAGTGCGGTTGTATATGACCGGTGTGGTTTGATTGGATCATTTTTTGTATCACCACTGACTGCATGATGAGTAATCTAACACTTGAAATCATAACAGAAGCTAAAGATGCTTCAACATCAGTTTTGCTGGGACTTAAATGACAATGTGCACAATTAAAAATGCTCTTGATCAAACATTTACTGTTCAACTCGTTAAGACTCTCACCTCATTTGTAGGGCACCAGACCTTCTTGTAGACCTCACCCACTGACAGATCCAAGCTAATGATTTTGTTGTTTACCAGAAGCTGAGGAAAACAGAGAGGCATCAAAGAAATGTCTTGCAACAAGCCAGTTTTTAGATTTCAATGAGAGAACATTAAGAATTTGATAAAAGCTAGTATCAAAACCGGTATCACAACAATAAATATGTAGTTTTTCAAAGTGGCTATTATGCAAATTCTACCTCCATGCCACTGTCGTCTTCAAGAAGCGCCACCAGGTCGCAGTCTTGGCAGATTTTGTTCTTGATGTCCCTCATTAGAGGCCCAATGCCGGGCTCATTGCTGCTGTAAGGGTTTCCTGGCATGCGACCCTGCAGGAAGTCCTCCTGCTGGGGATCCTTTTCCAAGGTCACAAAGAACTCTGTCACCTCGTTCTCCTCCTAAACACAAAGGATGAAACAAAAGCTCCACATGAAGACAAATTCATGACTGCACTGCATTTTAGAGCATTATACTGAAGGGATTTTCTAATTGAAATACATCGGGATGAAGGTAACTCACAGGATAGATGATGCTGCACAGTCTCTCAAAAATGAACACAGGTGTCCTGTAGTCATCCAGGTTATATCGTTTTGCAGTCTCTATGCACACTGCCATGAAGGCTTTGGTTTCAGACTCTGTACCTACAAACAACAAAAGAAGATGTACAATGCTGATGTTTTAAATACATTCATAATATACATGACCTATGCTGAATTATCTCATAAAAACAGACATTTTTCATTTGTAGAAAACAAATGTATCATTAGTGCTTTATCAATTTTATTTAAATATGTAAGCAGCAATGAAAGACTTAAATTCAATTATTTGAATTTCTTCCTAATTTTGATTGGAGTAGAGGAACCACAAGTTGTGACATGTTTAGATAATCATGTTGGTTGAACTTGAATCAGTACAGACCTGTTGTCATGTCCTCCAGCATCTCCAGCAGCATGTCCTGAGTCTCATCGATGAGCTTAGTGCGCTGCACCACCAGTTTCCTCAGACACAAGTAGCCGTTCAGCACTGTGCCAACTAACCTACTTTTGAAATGCCGCTTAATGGACTCCACCTCCACGAAAGAAGAGAGCAATCCTGCAGTGGCACCGAACAAATACAAATCATTTAAATATTCAAGAAACTGCAAAAACATTCAAAAATGTACAGCATGAAGTTTACTTGTGGTATATAAATCATCTGTATCATTTATATTAATGGCGTCGAAAGCCTCATCTAAACCCTGCAGTTCTTTGTAATATCTTATTTCATGTTCAGACAAATGAAAACAGACATACCGGTCAAGCTCTTGAGGGCGTAGCCTTGTTGTAAGTCTGTGCTCAGTGTGGCCTCCTCCAGGGACAGCAGGTTGGCTATTTCCTGAACCGAAAATTAAACCGAAAATTGAACTTTCAATTGAAAAATGTAAAGATCCATATATTTTTATATTATATATATATATATATATATATATATATATATTTACATTAAGTATGATTTAGACGTGGATATCTCTACTATCATATTTGAGAACAGTAAAGATATCAAACATTTTATGTAATTTATTTATTGAAAGTACAAAAAGGACAATGTAATGTTCTTGAAACTAAAAGACATAATTTTCATTTATTTCACTGAATGTAACTTTTTATCTATTTAAAGAAACCAGTGGACCAAACAGATATTACTATGTTTGATCTTATAAGATTGATATTGTTTTGAACGGGCCGTTACCTTGGTTATCAGGTTACCGATGTAGGGCAGGACTCCACGGGCTGCCAAGTAAACCTTCCAGTGTGTTGGCTTGATCAACTTCTGGTACAGACCCAGGTACTCCACCGCACACTCTCCAGCTACACTCAACTCATCCAGATAACTGACAGACAGACACAGACACACATTAAGAGTCATTTTACGCCAATGCTCAAACACACTTAAAGTTTCAACTTCCTTTTCTTGATATAAGCTGATAATTTAAACAGTTTTCATACTTCAGGAGACATCTGTTAACCCTTAATAAGGCTAAGAAGCTCGTGATTTGCCTGACAATAGCCAAATCAGCTGCATTACAATTTCTGTAACATGTTTTTGTTATTGGTAACCTTGCTGGTTTTCTGTTTGAGGCTAATACCTGGTGAGCAGGTCCAGGACTTGTTGCTTGCGGCTGGGGATTGTAGTTAGGGCCTCCACAATAGTGCAAGCTGCCTGTCTGGCGGCCTGAGTGGCAGGTGTGAAAAGGACCTGCAACAAATACAACCCTAGTCAAAGACATGTATTTAACAAGTTTGTAAAATAACAAGCTTTAAGATGTATTACATTTTCTCAATTTTAAAATGATTAAAGACTCTTAAAATGTATGCACTTCTGATACTAATGGCAACAACAACAACATGAAAAACACTAGATGTACTTGAAACATAACTATTAAAAGAAATGTACCTGTCGCAGCCAGTTGTTGTGGCTCAGTTTGAGCAAGCGAGGGAAGAGGCCTTCACCTTTTCTGGACCTCATGAACTGCTTCCACTTCCAAACATACTTCTCCAAAAGGTACTGCCTTCGCAACTCAGTTTTCGCCTGAGGCTTTGAGACAGTTTCCTGACCTGTGGTTATGAGACAAACTTAACAGTGAAAAGCTTATCATCATGGCTTTCGTGATTTCAATAAAAACAATAGGAGAACCATGTTGCCACACTGATTTAATGTGCATTTGTTAAGACACACATCGCTTACATCTTGCTGGGAGACACTTCTTCCAGGCCTCATAAGATGCTTTTGGGTCCTTCTTGAGCCAGAGTTGGGCCTGGGCATGGATTTCATTACTGTAGGGCCTGACTGTGGTTAGGGACTCAATAGCAGCATCCTATAACCAAAAACATATACTGTTGTGTCAGGGAGCATGATACAAACAAGTGGTAACTGACAGACACTGCATTTTTAATTCTTACATTTTAAGAGCTTGTGTATTTTAAATGAAACATAAAATGTATAAATATTCTGTTTTTCGTCTAGGTTACAGCTTTCACTGTTACCACTTGACAACCTTCGAAAGGTTGAAGGAAAACCATGACAAAGCAGTAGCTGAATGGTAGTTTCAGTATAGCATATTTACCTTGTTCTTCTTGCTAGTGGGAGCCGGGGGCTTGATCAGCTTTTGCAGGATTCTCAGGCACATGAGAGTGATGTTCTCCACCACTACAGGTGTCTTTATATTGACCGACATGAGGAACAGACTGAGTGCTGGCAGGACAAAAAATACAATCCCATTAGATAAAAAAACAACTTTGACCAGTCTTAACGACTTCCATAACATTATTAAGGCTTGGATAGCTAAATGAAAATATGACATTGTAACATTTGAAGAGGCAGTTCCGAGTGTTCATTTAAGAAACATCATAGAATCAGGGCAAAGTGTAGGATGGTAGTTTGATGTATAGGAAGTATTGTGAAGCACAATATTGTTTGGTAACTAGAACAATATTGTACACAGAATTGCAACAATACACACAAGAAAGGGACTTAAGGCCAAAGACAAAAATCTGAAAAAGTAAATCAGACTAAGTCATAAGAAACTCCCCATGAAACTAATCCCCACAGTCAGATACTCTAAAACTGTTTGACTGGACGAGTAAAGGAAATCAGGCTTACCACAACGCAATCGTAACTCCCAGCATCCTCCCTCTTTTGAAATAGAGTCCGTCAGCAGCAGCATTTCATACTGCAGATTACTAACCTGTTGAAAACAAAAAGACACCTTTATATGAAAATGGGAAATTCTTCAATAAGTTAAATCAGTAAATGAAACTTGAACGTCTTTCACAATTTCTTCCGATTCCAGTAGGACATGTGAGAGGACATACCAGGTCAGGATTGGCCCAGTGGCCTTTGAGGGCAGCTGACACCTTGGCAATAATGAGGTCATTCATCTGTTGGGTGGCCTCTGGATGATCTCTGAAGCAAGATAACATGGGAGAAAACAAGAGACAAAGTGATATTTAATCACCAGTTCAATAAACTGGAAAGATACAGAGTTGAATGTGAATCATATAGTGTATGCTGCCATTTCAACAGCTTATTCATTTAAACCAAAAGGAACCCTTTTCATCAGTACACTCTATAAAAAAAACAGTACGGGATAATTCATCGGTGCCACGCTTTAGCCACTGAGTTCAAGTTCTGGACATTTTTTTCCTTTTACTTTTACCAACTCTTCTATTTAACCACAAGACAGGGGAAGGACAAACCTGGTGAGGAGACAGACCAACTGGCGCACCTCCTCCCTCATGGCCGCTGTACCTCGCCGCAGGTTATACTCAAACAGTTCTCTGATGAGACCCTGGAGGACCAGGATCTGCCGGAGAGCTGGGTTAGTGGCCAGTGCGCGAAGCAGTGTGATACAGTGACCCGTGACAGCTGACGCACAGCCATAGCACTTGTTTGAGGAGGTGTGGCCACAGCCCAGCACGGAGAGTGCACGGTACTGACTGGCGGTGAAGGTGGGCTGGTGGCTGCTGCTACTGCGAGATGACTTGGTGGCAGCCTCTCTCTGCTGCAGATCATACTCCAGGAGCTCTTTTCGTGATGCAAGTACTTTCTGTAAAAAAAAAGAAAAAAAAAGAAAGGAGAAGCCAGGGTTATATGTGAGTAGGGAAAAAAACCAAATGCAGTTATTAGGAATATTAACAATTTTTTCCCTCTAACCTGTATAATCTTGGACAGTTCATCAAATGACGTCTTGCAGTCTCCGCTGTACTCTTGAGCCAGCTGCTGAATGTATCTGTTCACATTAGCAGAGGACGTACCAAGTCCTGCAATTCCTCCACCGTCATCCTGAGGGGAACACAGGAAAAGAGAAAATTATAACACAAAACATTTAATAAACATTTACAAAGTAGACGCAAGTCTACAGAAATAAAGTTACTACTATGATGACCTGAGGTCACACCTGTTGCAGTTCTGCTAGAGAGATGAATGAAAAGGACGTGACATATTACTGCCAGGCCAATACTCTTGGTCAGTTGAAATCAAAGTCTTTCAGAGTTTCACATTTGTTAAAAAAATATATGGGTAAGACTTATCGAAATAATATCCAAGGTACATTTATGATATATCAGTAGAAACTGTGCACCGCATACATTTCAGTTAATAGCAAGTATGGTCAAAGAGACCTCCTTTTTATTAGTCATACATCCATTTCGTCTAAAAATACTCTTCAGGCTTTTCTTGGGTCTGACCTGTGGTTTCTCTGGTGCAGCCTCATTCACTTTAGACAGGAGGCTCTCCAACTGGGGCCGGTGGCCCATCAGCTGGTGGTAGACTCGGTCAGCTTTGTCCAGCAGGGTGTTGATATTGGTCACAGCCTGCAGGAAAATAATACATTAAAGATTAAGAAATGCAAAGTGAAAAATGTGCGAGGAACGCAGATCTACTTCCTCAGCAAAGAATTGGGACACTTGTTTGGAAATGCAACCCCCCTTCCTTTTGACACAAGAATGGCTGCTTACCTTTTTCCTGTCTTCCTCATTCTCAATGGGATCCACAGCACAGCAAGGTTTGGCATATAGCATAAAGTCAAATCTGGCATATTTGCAGAAACCACAGGCATTGCACAGGAAGGGGTCTTTTTCATCGTAGTTGATAGACCTTATAGACAACAAACACCAATTTAGGATACAACTTCAAAGTCTCTAATCATTTCCACACTTTCCTCATTTTTTAAGACCTGCAGAGGAAACCTGCTGCTCACCTGCACTTGTGGCACTGATACACGTTTTCACCGCAGTTACCACACACCCCGGGGTTGGCTGGCACAGAGGCACTGCAGCGTGGGCACTGCAGTGTTTCTGTGGAGGCCTGGTAGTTCTCGTAAAAATCGGAGAACTCGATCATCAGGTTGGATGCGACAATGGGTAAAGGAAGGTCGATCTTCACCTCGGTTTGTCCTGGGGTCAGCTGAACTTTCTTAGCTTTGTGCCAACGAGCAGGCCTAAAAACAGAGTCAAGTTGAAAGTGTTTACTTTACACAGTCAAGTGAGAGTGAAACTGGGGCAAGTGGCTACTAACTAAACTTTGGACGTACTTGTTCTTCAGCTCCACAATAGCTTGTACAGTCCTGTTGTTGTAGTAGAGGTTGATGGTGCGGACCATTTTGGTGCGTTTGAGGTCACCAATCTTCACTGTGACTTTGCTGATGGTGTGGCTGCCAATGAGCTTGACAACCTGCTGTGTGGTGGTGTAACGGGTGTCCACTTTGATCGATGAAAGCTTTATATTCTGGAGGACAAACAGAAAAGGATGTTTAAAACAATAGTAGACTGTTACAAAGCCCTATGGTGAGTATTCTCGTGACTTGTCCTTGTTCCGTCTGCATATTTGTAGTTTACCATTGTTTTTTTAAATAAATAACAGTAGCAGGGATATACCTTGTATTAGCTGTTGAATTACAAACCCAAAACAAACCATAATAAAACTAATTGTAACCAATGCAAATCCAAGCAATCTTGAAAATGTTTAAAACATGCACTTGTATTAGCTAAACATCTTGTGTACTTTATGGCTAGAGGTTGTGTCCATTTAATTAAGTTGTGTTGCACATACCGAGAAGGGAACTTCTGGATTGTTGCACACCAAGCAAGGGTCACTCTCCAGGAAAAAGCCATCAAACTCCACTAAACCAGATAGAGTGCTGCAGGAGAAAACATCAAATCATTACATTTGTATGTAAGCGATGTCCACTATTTGAAATAGCATTCTCCTTGCGACATGATAGCATGTTTGTGTAGACCTACTTGTAGATGTTTGAGTTGGGGTGATTCGTCAGGATATGGTTCTGTGCCCTTAAGATTTCAACAGCTTTCTGGGAATACTCCTTCAGCTGGAACAAAAAACAGGAACATTTAAAACTATTTTACACACTTTGCAGCGTTTTCATTGCCATATCTATGTTTTGCTGAATGATAAAAAAGCTTAAGACATCCAGGATAAGAATTCTGATGATCTGAATTCATGACATTAACTTTACTAAAAATGATTACAGCCATAGCTTATGAGGGCTTTAAACAAACCTTTTTCTCTGTCTGAGGGGTTTTGAGTGAGAAGTATCCAAGAAGGTCCACAAACTGGGCAGCTTTGCGGCCATATGCAGGCAGTTCAGGCCAAATGGCCCAGGTCAGTTCGAGCAGCAGCTCCTGCTGAGATTTACTGGAGTTCCTACAGAGAGATTCACATGTCAAGGATGGAATTTCATCATTTAGTAATGTATTTATGCTTTTCTTCACGTGTGCTATAACTTAATGTTCAGTCACATTAGTCTAAGATGTGGTTGAGGCAGTCTAAATTTAAAAGGAAGCATTTAAAGAGGCTGTGTTGTGTAAACTAGTACCTGTAGATATGAAGGGCCAAGCAGTGGGCTTGCCAGCGCACAGCCGATGAGTTTGACTCAAGCAGGAAGCAACGCAAGAACTGGATCAGTGTCTCCTTGTCTGCAAACTTGTTAAGCTGACTGACCAAAGCCATACAGAGCTGATCCTCCTGGCTGCAAACTCCATCACCTGCGATCAGTCCGCAAAGATACAACACAGTGAAGACACTGGCACCTACCATCCATTTTTGATATCCAAATATACTGTGCAGGTTCCGCATATTCAAGCATTTAATGTGTGTTAAACAAGAAGAACTAGAATGAAGTTTGAGAAAGTGTATCGTTGCCTCACCCTCTTTGTCTTTCTCTTTGTCCTCTTTTTTGCTCTTTTTACTGGAGGACTTGCTCTGAGAGGATTGAGAAGCTCCTGCCTGTCCAGCACTACTGGAGCCTCCTCCCGAGAATGATGAAGAGGAGGAGGTGGCCAGCACTTTACTGCCACACAGGGCACAGGAGAGCAGTTGCAGAAGTACTGGGGAAACTCCCTCATCCACTAAGAAGCTGACCTGGAGCAGGAAGTACAACACAGCTGGACAGAGAAGAGAAGAGAAACAGATAGAAAGAGGGAAAAGAGACACAAACTTTGTGAAAGCTGCTACTAAACATTAAAGGTTTGTTTCCAGTCAAAAGATGATCTGAAACAACTTACAGTCATCCTTCATGCAGAACTTCTGCCAGTTGATCGTCCTCTGAGTGGCAATTTCAGCACAAGCTTTCAGATGTTCCATCTGCACAAAGAGAAGCAAGTTACACTTAAGCACAGGAGGATAAAAACCTCTCAATCCTCTGTATGAGTAGTCTTAATGACTGTTCAGAGGACACTCACCAGATTGATGAGGGTGTCATACTGTAGAGCTGAGCCAGATGTGGCAGTGACCACACCAGCTCGGAGGAAGATGCCCTGCTCCTCCAGAAGCTTCTTGATACTGCGCACATGGGAGTCAAGGGTGTGCAGATCCCGCAGCTGACGATATTTTTCCTTTGAACCGCAGATAAACAACAGCAGCTTTCTGACCTGTCTCCTGACGAATGGTGTCTGTTGTATCATCAGATACTAAGGGGAGAAAAGGGAGACAGAATTAAGTGGTTGTATCTATGTCCTTTGGTGAATAGAGGTTGAAAAAATAAGATCAAATAAATAATACACTTAATTCATGAACCCTTACCTCAGACAGATAGTAGAACCAGGAATGGTCAAAGACAGGAGGTGGGATACGTGGGTTGGTGTCAGCAATCTTTTTGATCTGATACGGCAGCCGGAGCACCATTTCAGTCAATAGCTGGGAGTAGGCTTCAAACACATCAGCAGCGTGTCCCTAATGGTGGAAGCAACACAGTCAGCTCACATTCATTTTCCTTGTGCAAACGTTATCAAGTTTTACATATAAAGATCTGATACCTTGACATATTGGCGCAGGAAGAAAGGGCTCATGTCTGGAGGAGAGGAGGCTGTGTGTGGGCGGAGGAGCTGGCTGGTGGTCGCAGGCTCTTCTTCACCCTGTTGGCTCTTCCAGAACTCCAGGAGTGATTTTAGCACGTGGAGACAGTAGTCAATAGCACCAAGGCTGAGCAAGGCAGTCGCTGTGGCGTTCGAAATAAGCGAGGAAGACTGGAAGAGAGAAAAAGGTTGTATCTACCATGTAGTACAATACAACAGCAACTTAGTTATGAGCAGTCATGAAGAAGTAAAAAGCTGCCAATTTAGAAATTCAGTCACATAGAAAATGATACGCGAGCAATCGAAGAACCTTCTGTGGGTACTTTGTGGTGGCTTTGAACTCATTTTGGTGTTTTACTTGTTTATAGTTCTATCACATTTGATTGAATATGGTGCCTCCTACATTTTTGGATGTTCCAATAAACATTTAACTGATAGACTTTAGTGAAATCAGTGAGAACTGCATTAAGAAAAGAAAGAGCATGTACCTCAGAAGAGGATTTGGAGCCAGACTTGGTTCGAGACATGAAGACGCTGAGCAGTCTCATGATGACCAGGTGAACTTCATTGATGGCGCTACGCTCATTCTTCTTAGAAACGTCCTGTAGAGGAAAAACACAGATTAAGTAAAACATAGACACACTTAGTCAAATTAGCCACAAGGAGACTTTGGGTACCTTCTTGTGCATGCTAAGCTCAGCAATGAGCTGTGCCAGTAGGTCATCCAATGCACCCTTATCCTTTTCATCCTCGCCATCCAGGTCAGAGGTCAACATGAGGATAACCTGCATGTAAGGGATGGCTTGGACTCCACCAACGTTATGGAGCTGAGAAAGTTGCTGAAGCAGACGCTCCAGTAGCATTAGACGAACCATGTGTAGCCTAAAAAAAGTAAAACATTTTTATTTCTACAACTGAGAAGACCATTTTGAATTCAATATGCTATTTTATGACAAACTGCTCCCCAAAAGAAAATGTATTCCCAATTCTCTTTCCTCCCCATGGTCATGGTAGAGGTCATGGATGCAAGAGAGCTAGGGTCTTAACAGGCACATTTTTGTTGCCAGCAGGACTTAAACTTCAGCCTTTCGACTTGATATACTTCGCATGCGGGATGTCTGACCTGTTGCTTGTGTGGATGTCTCCTTCAGTCTCTCCTTCTCCCTCTGACCCTTCGCCTTCCTGCTGGGCTGTGGTGGTGCTGATGGCTCCAGTGCTGGAGCTCACACTGCCTGGACCCGCGGGGTGGCCCTCAACTGTTGTGTCCCCATATGCACTACTGCGTCCTGACACTGTACACACACACATTCAAGAACAACTGTAACTAACCAAACTGGAAACATGGTAGAATATAATAAGTATGAAGGTTTAATTTTTTTTAAATGAAAAAGCAATATGTGCTTCTTAAAATGATTAAATAAATGCAGGTTTTTAATAAGTAATATCATAGGTTATGATAACCTTATAGCATGCATAACATTCTTAATATCAAGATGGAACAAAAACAAAGTATCTCTCATTTGATTGTGTTCTTAAATCACCCACCACTGTGCTCCCCCGCTACAGAGTCGATTGCAGAGCCTCCACTCTCTGAGCCCACACTGCCACCATGCTCAGCTGGGGAGGTCCGCAGTGTGGAGCCGTCAGTAGCAGCTGTGCTGCCCTCATCATCTGATGCCGGGGCTGAAATCATAGCAACAGCTGTAACAGTAAATATACCGCAGTCATCTGGCCGGGATACATGATTATAGTTTACTTGTGCACCAACAATGTGTAACGCATGCAGTACATTCAATACACTTCAAACTGCCTTTAATGATTTTTTCCTCCCGTACAACCTATTTACTATAATTACTAGATAAGATAAAATAAGATAATCCTTTATTAGTCCCGCAGCGGGGAAATTTGCAGGCTTACAGCAGCATAGAGTAAAGTGCACACAAGAGACATAGTAAAAGAAAGATAAAAAAAAAAAAGTATTATAAATAAGCAATAAGAAACAGTAGAAAAACAACAATAACTGAAATATTATATTTACAGACAGAAAAACTATTATAACTATTATTGCACAGTGTATTGTATTGCACAGGTTTTTATTGTCATGTGGTCTGCTGGGAGCAGAGCTGGTTGTGCAATATAGAAATTCTACCTTCTTGGGTGAACGTGACATAATGTGAGGGTTAACGACTGTTTGATTCTAAAATACTAGACTAAGACCACAAGATGTGCCACAGATTAGATCCTGACCCTCAAGATGGAATCTTATCAAGGGTCACAAAACACATACTGTACGATTAAAAAAAAAAAAAAAAGCCACTGTGACCTTGCAGATATAAAAACCTAGCTTCCTGCTAATCACACACTATCAAAGAGGTGGGTTTTTTTTTACCTGATGCGGTGGTGTCTGAAAGGGTGCCAGCATCCAGTGAAGAGGAGCTTGGGGCCTGGCCAGACAGGCCAAGGCTCTGAAGGCCAAGGGCACTGCTGCTACTGCCTAAAAATGTGGGGAAAAAAATGTACTACGTTATATTCTACATAAGCAGCACCAGAATATTCATCTCCTAGGTCGATGCTTCACCCGATAAAGATTTGGTCAACCATTTGAGGTAAACAATGACCTAATGCCAAAATTGGTTGATATATAATATATAAGGGTGATATTGCAAAGTACTACTTTGCAAAGTAATAATTTCAGGTAATATATGTTCATGACAAAAAGGCTAACTCATGTCCCAAACAGAGTTTTTTTATTCAGTTGCAAGAGCGTTTCAATACCTGCAAGTTTCACTTTTGTGACAAGGGTTACAGCTAAAGTAAAATCAAAATGGGTTTTTTTGTCGCTAAAATGTGTTAATTGTGTTGGTGGTATTAACTTCCACAATCCCCATTAACTGCTCAGTGTGTCCCTGTTGTCCTTAAGCCTCATTTTTAAGTTCAAACAACTCCTCTCTGGACTTTTTTCACAGATAGGGAGACTAAATGTCTAAATGTTGAGTGGGACTCCCAGGCTCGGTTACCACAAAAGTATTGGTTTATTTCTCCTCTGGCAACTTACCTTGTTGATCCTGCTGAAGGCTGAGAGCGATGGCCAGCTCTACCATAGTTTCATCATCTGCATCGGGAGGGATGTCCAGCATGGGGGGGAAACCTTCGGCTCCAGCCAGCAGAGCCTCCAGAGGAGATGGATTTCCATTGTTGACATTCTCTGCTGTCTCTAGGACCATAGACTCTGACTGAAGAAACAGAAAAACAAAAAGTGTTATTCATTTCTTTAACATGCATTCTTTCTATCACAATCAGTGGCTGTTACATTTCTCTTTGTAGGGTGAGTGTATTAGTCATCTTCATGACATGCAAATAAAGTTATACTTTGAAAAAGCAAACAATTCCATCCTCTAAGACATAATGGAAGCTGAACACAACCCTGAATTTACTATGCGACATATGGTCAGCCAATAATTACTGTATTACATTTGTGTTGTTGCGAAATCAAGCAAAAAAATTACTAAACCACATTATGTCATTCATCATTGACTAAAAGCAGGATCATTCAGATCAGTCACAAATAACCCAGACTTAATTGGCCCTGTTTTCTCACCACCATCTCAAAGTCGCCATGGTCCACTTCATTCTGCTCCTGACTCTCCTGTCTACCCTCTTCTCCTCCAGTCAGACCTGAAGACTGCATTTTGTCATCTGCATCGTCGTCATCATCATCATCCTTGTCTCCTGATAAAGGAAATCAACAACAAGTTTTACAGAACTGAATCAACTTGTGGTGATTGGCGCCTATACAGAGGTTTTAATTATTATGCAGAGAATTTTTATGCTGAAAACCTTTTGAAACTGTTACCCTAATGCCTTGTAATACCAAACAATAACAAATCAGAAGTTTTTCATACCCAGGTAACACGCAGTAAATAAACAAAAGCTTCCTATGAAAAGCTTGTGAAAACTTACCCATAGGCGTGTTGGAGCGTGGGGGAGATGGAAGGGTCACATGTCGCCGTTTGTTTCTTGGTCGTAGAACTCTGATCAGAGCCTGCTTACATGCAAAGCTCACAGATATATCCTGAAATTAGATGAAATTCAGAACGGTTACCTAAAGACATTCTGTCTATACCGTTTCTAAATACAGTATTCCATGTTCCTGTCCTAACGGCAAATATTAGTGAGTCATTTCCTGATTCCTTAAAATCCTGGTTATAAAATGCCTTGCACGGTCAACTGTATTAATAAGTTAGAAATTAAGATGTTACTATGAAAACGGCAATGGAAGGGAAAATGATTATTTGAGTTTGGCAAATCCCATGAATATTTGTCGTGATATTTATTTCATATCTCATGCTTTCTGGAATGACAATTGAATAAAAAAAAAGGTATTTTTATATTCACATACATACTGGTACATACATATAACTTGAACTCCCTAGTGATCGATATAAGTACTATACTTACTGGGCACAGTAACATTTGCATGTAGATTTTGGAGGCTACATTGATGTAATCCAGTTCACATGTGCAGTATGCATGGATGATGTCAACCAAGGCATTTACTGTTGCTTCCACATGAGTTAGGCCTTTGACAGAGGAAAATAAAAACATTCATACACTCAGAGCCTTGTTTGAAATCAGATGAACAACACTTAAATCAAATTACTTATGGACAGTGTACATTATTAATACAAATGTAAATGTTCTACTTAACCTTTAAATGTGAGTGGACAACTTGTGAATTTCAAGATCACATTAATTATTAAAATTATCTATCTATCTATTTACTTAATTATTTAATACCAAAGTTTGAACTTACCAGGCAGGCAAGCAGGAGCAAGAAAGGCGTTCTTTGGTTTTAGGGCATGGAGCTTCCAGAAGTTATTCATCAGCTGTGTGATAAAACTACAGCCTTCTCCATCCATATGTTTTTGCCCATCGTCTGTCATTTCTGGGTTAGAAGGAAGAACATGAATGAGTTTTAATTGAAACCTTTGGGTTATCAGGCTCGTTCAAACCAGCAGTTGCAGTTGTTCAGCAGAACGTTAAGACCTTATCTGTAAATCATGAACTCATGATAACAGAAACTGTAATTATGTAACCATATAAATACTTTACACAAATTGCTATTCCCTAGCCTTGGGCAACATTCATCACCAGCAAAAAAAAAAAGCCTCTTACCAGAGTCATGGTGTAATGACTTTGTTTCTGTGAAATGCACCAAGTTGTTGGGTCTCATGATAGCAATGGAGCGGGCAGTAATCACGAGTCTCTGGAAGACATCAGGGTCGAGCTCCCTCCCCTCACGGCTGCAGCCATTCAGACACTGCACCGCGTTACTCAGCAGGGACTGGTCCTGATGAGAGGGAGGCAGGGTGTTTGTATGTGTTGTATTCTTCATAAGTAATGTAGAGGAGGAGCATAATATTTAACATCTAAAAGTACTGGAGCGCTTAGATTCGTTTTCAAACTGCTCTGCTCTGAAACGTACCCATTTAATAGAGTAACTGTTGATAAATGGTAAATGAGTATTAACTTTTTCCTGCACTGCTGGCTACACACTTTTCCTCTAAAATGTCTAACAATCATGTTGGCTTACTTCCTTAATACAGGCAATGGAGAACCTCTCCATTTTCCCTGGCTTACTAATTGTCCCTTCCTTCCCATTTCATCTTTTACTCATATTCATTGTAACTGATTCAATTATTTCACTACATTTTTGGGGCTAATGATGATCAAAGTGTTATTGATACAGTATACTATATTTTTGTCGGACACACTACTACACCATGTGCATGAAAGATGCTATGATTTAGCTCCAGTCTGACACATTGGATTTGTTTTTTACCTTGTGGGTGTGATAGGCAGTTCGACTGGTGTGCAGGCTTGCAAGAAGTCCCTTGGTCTGCTGCTGCACACCAGCAGGGGTCGGCATGGACAGGAGTAGAGTGGCCAGTTCCAGTGCTGCAGCCTTATTCTTCTCCTACAAAGTTTAACACATGCAGTCAACAGTGCTTCCTACAGATGAGCAAATTTAACACAGGATTTTTCATTCAAGCGTGTTATTATTTTTAAAAGAATATTCATCAGTTCACCTTTTCACTGGAGGAACCTACTGCAAAGCAGCTTTCCAATGCCTCAAGGGAGCTGACTACCAACCTGAAATTAAGAAAAAAAGATTAACACTGCTCCTGATGCAGATTTAGCTTTAAATCAATCAAACAAACAGGAAAAAAGCTCATCTGAACCTATTACAGTCTGTGCTGATCTAAATGCCAAAAACACGCTGAATGCAAGAATAAATGCTTTCAGGAAAAAAGAAAATATTTTTGTTTTGTTGTACAAGTGTGGAGATGGTGCATGGCATGTTTACAGTCTCAGGCATGGACACACAAACTAGCACACATGCACAAAACCATACAAACAAGCAGAGAAAAGGCAGTTACTAACCGGTCCAAGGTTGATAAGGACTCAGTTTCACAACTTTTTATTGTATTTTTGGGAGCAAAAGAAAAAGAACAAAAAAAAGTGTGAGGATCACAGAAAGAAACAAGTGAATTAAATGATTCATTAAACAAAAGAGAAGCATGCAAGAAAAGATGACATCACGATAGCCATGCACTAAATACTCTAAAGAGAACCCAACCCCCAATGTTAAAACTACATAGCTGGACTCATGAAGGGAAAAGATATGCTAGAAGTGGACGATATGGATAAAATCTATCACATCTTTCACAGTATTTAAATATATACATATTTACAACATCTATTAGTATTACAATATATTCATGGTAAAAAACTATTGAGAAACTGTTTAGATAAAATAATCACAGGAATGTTTTGGCTGATTTAACTAAATAATACCTTTACTTATCACACTTAAAGAAGAATCATATAAATGTTAAAATAAACAATACTGCCTTTAATTGCCCACAGGTTATAAAAGGATGAATGTATTGACAGTATAGTAAATTCTGACGCTGTAGATAAAAGGTAGTTTAACATAAAAATTACACAAAAGCATTCAAAATTCAAAGAAAAAGGTAACACTATCTCATCAGATCATGAGTGTGTCTAACTGGACTATATGTGATTGAAAAGTGTTGATGCCAACTTGTGTTGACCTTGTGAAACCGTAAGGGGAAAGCTCATACCTCTCCAGCACAGTGCCGCTGGTGGTGGTTGGGGTGGCTATGTCTCCATCAGCGGTGCCATTGCCCTGGTTGAGGTTGGGACTGCAGACATTGTTAACCGAGGCGGAGGAGAAGTCCTCTGGTGGATCCTCAGGCCAGCCAAACTGCTCCTTGGTTTTACCGTAGATCTTGATTGAATCAAGCATGGTGACTCCAGCCGGATCAACAGATGCTCCAACTTTAACAAGAACAGGAAGATGAAACTGCATCAGAAAATGGTTTCTCAGCAGTCTGCAGCAAATCCAACGTGATTCAAGTTAAAGAAACTGCTCAGAGTTAAAGATATAACCTCACATCAACCATGTTTGCTTGGAGGTTAACTATGGCAATAAATGCATAAGGCTCATTAATTATCTAGTTGTTCTCCAAGTCCAGAGACAGAGATTGGTCCTTTTGGACCAAAAAATAAACTAACATTTTACTTCTGCTGTTTTGAAGGAACAGCGACATAATACTTATAATAATTAATTGCGGCAGGTGAATTATTGCTGCACCAAGAATCCTGCATCACTTGCAACCACTAGCTCCCCATTTCAAGGTCCGAATCACAAAAGATATGTTTTTTTGCATCTGATTGCAATAATCCATGTGGTTAAGTACAAATGTTTTCAGATCATGTGCTACAGTGAAGAGGAATTCCTCAAAACCCCAGCGAGGAATGTAAACCTGACCAAGAGAGTCCCCTTATAAAATGCACTTCAGCTACCACTAACTCTGAAGATGCTTAAAATTTCACTATAACTCAGTGTGACTTTTAGCACTGATCTTTGTCATTTGTACTGTTTTTGCAGTCAGGCGTATTTGCATAGAAAGGGGTCAATGTTGCGACAAATGTAGGCATACTCCCTAATTCATATACGTGTAAAGAGCACAGGAGCACAAAGGCGGTATTTGCTTGGCCCCGCAGTTATGAGTGCACTTCACCCTTTGCAAGTATTAAGTTATAAACATAAATGGATAGTGGTGAGGTTAACTGCAACAAGTAGCCAAATTCAATCATCATTGCCCATTCTTGCGCTTACTAAAGATGGACAGCTTCTTGTCCGCCTGCAGGGCCTCCTCTCTGGTGAAGGGAAAGTCAAACCAGCGGGCTCTCGTCAGGTTTATCTGCATGGTGCGGCCGAAGACCTCCACATAGGAAGGAGCCCTCTCAATGGCTTGTGTGCCCACCTGCACCCGCATGCCCGTCATCACCATTGAGCTGTTATTGTTGACTGCTTCCACAGTGAATCCCCCAGGCTAGAAGAAAACAACCAGAATCACAGCAACATTTGTTGTGGTTTATGCAATTTATTAAATAGTAAAACAGTACAACTACAGGATAAACAGTATATATGGCCTCAGGCTGTCTTAGCAAAAAAGCTCCATTGTAAAATGCAGGTTCACCCATTATTTATTTAGTCTGGATGCATACTAATGCTTAAGTAGTCAGTGTCAAAGCATGTTCAATCGCACAGCGGTGGGCAAAAGATACTAACGTTTCAACACAAGTGCTGGTAGATGACGTCTATAATAACATACACAAGTTTAGACACATATACAGTACAAATGAATACTTTTGAACCTATGCTAGAATAGTCATTTAAGTGAGACCATCAACACTAGTGCATTAAAAAGGTTTTAAGCCTGCACGGCAAAATGTTGGTATAATCCTTTCACCACTACTATGCATTTTTTGCTTTTACTGTTAAAAGGCATAAAACAAATATGCTTGCCTGACATTCATTACATAAGAAAAAAGTCAAGCAGTCCTCTTTTCTTACACTGAATAACTATTAAAATGCCCATACCTTTGTGTTCGCCACATACATCCCAGTGGAGTTGAGCCTGTGTTTGATCTGCTGTCCATTGTAGACCTGCAGCAAGTCATTGCCACCAAACTCCACTTCGGTCAGCTGTTGGTTGTGTTCAAAGAAGTCCACTGGGAAAGTCACCTGACTGGAGGTCCGAGTGGCTGAAAGTAAAATCCTTGCATTACAATATGTACATTTTAGCCAGGCACGCAGCATATGCTACGTAAGTAAACACAATCCCTCACTTTTCTGTTTTTGAATGAATGCTTTTTGTCTACTGGTTTACGGTGTACAATGAGAATGCTCCTGAGAAGGTACTAAATGTGTTTAAATATATATATATATATATTTTTTTTTTTTACTCACTAGTGGCAGCAGCTTTGCGCTTGCGGACCGGCTTCATGATACTAATGCCACAGCTGGGCTGAAGTGAGGGCTGAAGCCAGTAAGAGGTGTTGTCCACATTGGCCATGTAGATTCGCAGGCTTCCATCCTCACAGAGAAGAATCATGGTCGTACGCTGTTGCTCATTGCTGGCAGTGTGTCGGATGGCTACCATATCTTGAATCTGGAAAAGAGATTAAATGAATTATTCTTAACCTTAAGAAATGGCTATAAAACCCCATGGGCAACACTTTCGATAAAACATTTAAATGGTTTAGCAATAAATGCTGCTTTTCCATGCTTAATTATTATATTCTAATTTGCTTCAATGTATGTTTTGTAATTAGATAGTATGTAGTATACATCCAAGTCTTTATCATAAAGAACAAAAGCTTTCTATAAAAGGTCTGTTCATACTTCTATGCATACACAGACTAGCTCGCAGATAGCAGAGATAGTGATTTGTGCACTACAATCAGAGTTCTACATATGTGCACTTGAAAATGGTGACTACTTTGGCAACCTTCTTTGATGTATTTGTCTGAATAACAAGAAAATGTTAAAACTGAAAATGTTTTTTGCGATTTCTTGACAAGAACAGGACACAGGAAGGGGAATACAGTACATTAGCACAATAGATTAGAAGCACATGCTTGATTGATGATAGAAGAAGAGAGCTAGTGACTCTTCCACATTAGTACAGTAAGTGGCCCTTACCTTGGCTTTGGCAGGCAGCGTTTTAATCTCTTGGATGAGGAAAGTGTCTGGCTTGACCATGATGACAAGCGGTATGCCAGTTGTCTGCTGCACGCAGCACACCAAGCCTGGGTGGTTCATGACCTCAGACCACTGGCACAGAGCAGGCGATATCTTACTGCTACTGCCATTAGACCTGAGGAAGGCGGGAGGATGAGAGAGATTGAGACATAGTTAGTTCATCCTGGTACTTACATTACTTTTGCAAGACCCAGTGCAGTGGCAGGTGCAATTGAAGAAACCGTATATGGTGTGGAAGAGACATTACCCTTTGACATTGATGGGGAAGAGCCTCTGCACTTCAGTGGTGCTGCGGCTTACTGTGGCAGCAAAGGACTTTCCCTGGCTGTAGCTGAAGAAAAGCATCTGAAGCACATGGGAGTAATAGGCAGACACACCACCACCGGCTACCTGCCCGTTGCTGTCCTGGAGTCACACAGAAAGAATTTATCTCAGTATTGCTTTGCATTTTCAAGAAACATCACACACTGATTTGAAGTTTTTTGTGAACATGAAATCAATCAAATGTTCCAAATTATGAGAGCAGGAATGTATACGTCCTGCTTACCTTTAAGTCTTCGTGGTTTATCTCCAATACATTGGTGACATAGAAAGGGCCATGTTGGGCACTGCTGGATTCATCCATGAGCTGGGTGTACATGTAACCTGCTGAAGACATGATGACTATAATGTTCTTCCCCTCCTCATTGAACAGGAAGGTAGCATCGCGGATCTTGGAACTTGGAAGCAGGAAGTAGTACATGGGGCTCAACGCATCCACTGATAAGTCATAAATCTGTTTGGAGAGAAATATAGAGAAAAACAAGTATTATTAAGTGTTTTTCTACCCTGCAAATAGCAAAAGAGCCAAGTCACATGTTTGGCTCTTATGAGTGTCTTCCCAAATCAATGGATAATTTCAATCACATTACCAATAATAGGTCAATACTTAATTAAAGGTACGCACAAAGTGTCTATTCTCTTAATACATACTTTGACGAAGTCAGCAGTGATGATTGCAAGTTCAGTCTGTGAGCCTGGTAACCAAATAGCTTTGATGATGAAGTTGCCAGTAGCCAGTTGAGGGTGCAACACCAGATGATCTGACACAGAGCCCGTGCTGCTGAAAGTTAGTACATGGCAGTCCTTGGAAGAAAATGAAAGAACGACAAAGACATAACAGTCAAATACCAAATTCCTTTATAGCAACAATTCATAAAAAATAAAAAAAAAGTACCTCTAAAGCTACTTGGCATCATCATGAACAGCTATCTGAATTCTACCATGATTATGATTTAGGGTAACTTGCTTATAGTCTTCTCTCAACAGCAAAATACCTATCTTAAACACATCTTACTCCCTTTGGTTCGCCTCACTGGCAACCTCATTGTGTAAGTGCTTGTCAAATCCTATTTACCATCCGAGTCACATATTACAAAAAGTATTCCTGGAAAAAAAACTGAAAACATCATTTAAAATTGCTGCATGTTTGTCTCCTCAGCACAGAGGAGCTGAATCCTTCCCAGGTCGAGAGCACTTTGCTGTTATCTCTATGGGATTAAAAAAACACACACAAAACAGAACAATGTTAAATTGAGAAGAAGCTGGCTTTCTGACCTTGAGGCCGCACACAGCCAGGTAATCTTCATTACAAGGGTTGCCTGTGAGACTGAGGACAGTGAAAGGGACTGGAGCAGAGGCCAGACGGGTCAGGGTCAGCTTTCTCTTGCTGGAGTCAGCCTGTTTCAGGAGAGTGGACAGCTGCAGAACTGTTATCTGTAAAGAGGGAAAGAAAGAAATTGGTCCTTTGGTGTTTAAACAAAAAAGGATGGCAATTATAATGTGAAAAAAACAATAGATGGAAGTTTTATTTCTATTCCTATTAAAATCAATCCAATGACAATAATAATATGTTGACTGCAAAACAGTTTTTAATGTATAGAATGATTTGATGATTAAAAGGTCTATGTCTGCCTTCATTTTAAAAGTATTTGCAACCGTGCAGCATTACCAAAAGTGCAGCTTGTTAACTCAAATCAGGTATAACAAAAACCCTACAAAAAATAAATTCAACTGTGGGTTTTGAAGCAGGTTCTAAATAAAATTTTCCACTCCAAGTTTTTTTTTTATTATTGTATAATAATGTCATTATCACAGGATTCAGCTTACCTTTCCCTTTTCGTGGCTGACTGCAAGGTGCTGGCGGCGACCATGGGGGGACGACAGGACACACATGGCAACACGACGCAAGACATGTGCACTTATGAGTTGGCGTATAGTTTGTCCCTGGTCACCACTGTAGTTCATCCTCACGTTCTCAAAAGCCCCTTCCTGAGAGCCGAGCGTGGGCACCTGAGAAGGAATTGACATACAATTTATTACATACAATGTAGTTTTTGACGGGATTTACAGACATTATCAGGATTTAAGGAGCAAAGTCTTTTTTCTAACCACTCCAAGTTAAACAGGTCTTCATACCATTAATTGGTCAGTCATCTCCACAGCTTTGTCCTGAGTATGCAGTTCATTGAGTGCTTGCTGAGCCCTGCTGCTGCTTCCCACTGCTGACGCCTGCTGGAAGTTGGTCTGGATGGCTTCCATGAGAAACATTAGCATCTCTAGTATGACTGCGGCAGTGGACGATCCCATCTGTTGTGGAAAAAGAGAGCCAAGATCTTGAAATGTGAAATAAATCTGAAAAAACTGTTTTAAGAAAAGCAATCATGTTCAGACCCTGAGGAAACTTAAAAGAATTCACTACAGGAACACACTGCTGTTTTGTTTTATTTTCTCAGGCTTTTCATTTGTAGCAAACCGACAAAAACTGCATTTCGATGTGCAACCCTGTCAGAGTCTTGAGCAAACAATAACACACATTACGGACAGACACACCGACTTGGTGATAATTGATATTTTCTCTCACCACTTGTGTTACCAACTCTTCCTGGCAGCCCTCTATGCTCTTGCACACACTGCTCTTTTTAGGTCTGTCTTCATCTCCAGGTTTGCCATCACAGATGGTGACCTTGCCCTTGTCGGAGGGTGAGGCATTCTGGTGGCGGATAGCACTGTCAGGCATACGCAGCTCACTCTGGAACGCAGAAGACTCTTTCATGGTGGAGCCCATGCCACTGCTGGGGCTGCGTTTGACCAAGGCCTGTGGATGGTAGAACACAAGGTGGAGAAGTGAGAATAGCAACCGTGTTGATATGTGCATGCATATACAACTGTCAGCACATCAGATACAATACAAATTTTTGTTTAACTTCTCTACAATTTGGATAAACTGCTTTTGTTTTCACTTTGTTAGCTCATCCACATCGTGGAGCATATAGTTAGTCAAAAGGAAGGTCTGAGAGATTGTGTTGTTTGGAGGCTAACTAAATTGCCTCCAAAGGTAAACAAAAATCGTGGAATTATTAACCGTATAAATACTGGCAATTTGCTGCATTACAATTCCATATACTTTATACATACACTTTGTAACCTCCCTGAACAAAACTCATTTTAGCCATAACAACAATTGACACAAAGAATAATAAAACGTTGCAAACATAAAGAATGCAAAAGACCTATTATACTTCTTATCAAACTAACTAAGGTAAAATGTAGTTGATGGCTTACTCATCATCACATGCACATTCAAGACTACATTATTTAAGATTAACTAGGAAAGCTGGCCTTTTCAGTAAACAAAATGTTGACAGACATTCATAATATGATTTCTCTTTCTGGCCACATGTGTGGGGGGCTAGCTATAACCCTGAACAAATTAAATGACTGGATGAAAGTCAATGGGGGAATGACTTGCAAGCCAAAGTTACCGCTGTTGTTCTCTTCCCATGATGACCTGAGGTATTCGGTCTCACCTGGCAGCTGCCATCCTCTTTGGCACCGCAGTCACAGAAGAAAGAGCCATATTTGGCATAGGAGATCTCATGGTCTTTGTGACAGACCTTGGCGCACACTGTGCACACACCTACCCCATCCACCATCTTACAGGTGTGACAGTGGTACCTGCAGAATGAAAAGGAACAGGAAAAGACTCTAGATTTCTACATAAAGGCATTTTAACTCACGACCACCGATATCTTATTTGTGTATGTGCATGACGGAAACAAAAAAAAGTGTTTAGAAATCAAAACGAAGTAGTTTAATCAGTACTAAGTGAACTTTAACTATTCATGTATATCTGTTGTATGTAGAATCTTGAAAAAGCCTCTTTATTCTGGGTTATTAAAGGGTTCATGTGTGATAAATCTATTTTCAGGTGCAGCGGCCTTGTCGTTTGTACCAGAAGATCCACTGTGACCAGCCGAAACCCCCTTAACTTGATCATGATTCAAAGAACCAACTCATGGTCTGATTAAAAAATAAAACCAAAACCACAGGGAACAATAAACTCTTCTTTACCAGTGCTGGTTCATGAACTCCTTCTGAGTAATGGTGAAGGTGCAGAGTTTGTTGCAAAGTGAGTCTTCATCCTGTAAAACAACAACAAACATGTTAAGATGTATCGTTCCATTTAGCCCAAGCAGAAGCCCTGGCATCTGGATGAAGAAATTGTTTAACACTGCCTTTGGGAATTACTGAGAGGGTAAAACACATTATATATTATTTATGTTGTGTTTTGTTCTGCTGGACTTCTGATCAGACTAAAAAACACTGTGCACACTGGGGGATATTCCTTCCAATTAACCTGCAGTAGGAAAACAACCCAAAAAAATAAAAAAATCTTTCTTGGGCTAAATTTAAACTCCAATTTTGATGTTTTATATTCTGTATTCCAGAGATCAGATCAGTTAATTGTATTATAGTTTGTCTTTTTTTTATTTTTTTAAATGTACATTACATTATTGTTATGTAAACTGCAGTAGCTCTCACAACAATTTCCTAGCATTTTTAGTTCAGGCCTGTATGCTGAGCATTTACAAATCATGCCCCTGTTTCAAGAGGATAGGCAAAAAGAGACACAAGGGGATAAGATCTCACAGAGTCTTCTGCTTGGGAATCATCATCCTCTACTGCGAGTTCCTCCACCCAGTCCGAGTCCACTTCCATGGCCTTCTCCTCTCCCTCCATCAGTATTGCTGAGGTGCCTTGGCCACTGCTTTGCCGCAAGGCATTCATCACATCTGCCAGATAAGAGATGATGTGGCACGAGCATTCCAGGATACTGGCATGCTGAAATCAAGGAACACGGCCACATCAATTACTTGAGTTATTGGTAAACAAGAACGCTCCTATTGGAAATGGCCAATTAAACATTTGGCCAGTGTTTTAAATTGATCTACAGTGTTTCTAAGACATTTTTACTAGATAAATATAAAAACGTACCTTTCCTTGGGATAAGTTTGTGCTCACTTTTTCCACAACATTCTTCTGTGTTAAATACTTTTTGCTGCAGAGAAAAAAATAAGTTATTTTAAAATTAATATTCACAATTTAAAGATTGCTGATTGATTTATCGCTGCTTGATAATGGATCAGGGATTAGGACACCCATTACAAAGTACTTTTTCAATCCTTAATAAATATGAGAGTCCTTTTACCAAGCAGTTTTTCTAGTGATATCTTATCTGGCAACAGCATGTTAATGAAATGTATTTCTTACCATCTGGTCAGCCAGTCGATGGCTGCCCTGTGGAGTTGCAGGTGACCGGCCCCTTGCCCAGCACTGGCAAGTGTGGCCATGATGACCATTAGCTCAGGGAAACCTGTTCCATCACCATTGGCCAGCATCTCTGTTGCCATGGGAATGAGTGTGCTTAAGAGGACAGTGCACACTCCTTCGCCCACCTGGCTATTGTCACGCACAATATGAGTGGTCAGCACTTGCAGGAGCTGTCGGTTTTCTTGCACTATTTCCAGCTGCTCTGAGTCTTTGGGTGGGGTGGCCGTCATGCGTGTCAGCCAGGACTGCAGACGAGAGGGCTCCACACAGGCCAACTGGGCCAGAGAGCCACACAGACACAACAGGCTGGGGTTTGGGCTCTTCTCCGCTGGAATGGACAGCATCACAATGAGATTTAGGCTTATTGAAAATCTCATGTATATGCAGATTTTAAGATTTCTGATTTCATTTTGGACAAGGTGTCAGTATGCTTTAAACAGAGCGTTTGTAAGAACATTGAACAGTGTCTGAAAGCGCCTTATCCACACCCTTCCAAAAATGTGGCCATTTATAAACAGCCCTCAACACTTTTTCCATTACATTTGGTCAGACATTAATTCGTATGAATCAGTTCATTTGAAGCATACCTCAGCCTTGTGAAAGCTTTTCTTGACTAAAATGAACAGCAGACTTACTGAGCTGAAAAAGCTTGGTGAAAAATTTCAGCACCCTGTTGCAGAACTTTGCTGATAGACTTTCATTGGCTGTCGCCATCATAATCTGGACAAGCTCACCGCTGGAAAAAGGAAGCACAGAATGTGTGAGGTAGCAGTATAAATGTGTAACAATGCAGCCTGTGTCATTAGTTGAACAGATACCTGAATGAAAAGAACTCTTCCATGGCCTTGCGGACTTGACTGCTCTCAAGCTGCCTCTCAAGGTACTGAAGGCATTCCTCAAGGACAGACTCATCCAAACCACTAAAAAATTATCAAAGATTAATGAGAGCAGTGAGAATCAAGCAAACAATAAATGTGCAGGCAAGTAAAAGAAAACAATCTGCTAAAACAGGCTCACAGCTCCAGGTGGGGCCGTTATTCTCTGTGGGTGTAGTTATTGCTCTTTTAAGGTTTTTTACTTATTTATTATTCTTTACTGTGTGATTACTTATTTGGTATTCCTGTTTTGAGCTTGTTTTTCTTTTACTTATGTCACTTGTTTGCACTATCCACTCTGCTGCTGTAATCCTGCAAATTTCCCCACTGCAGGACTAATAAAGGATTATTTTATCTTAAACACTACAAACAGCCGTTTCACACCACACAGTGGTTTCATGTAAATATCAAACATATTATTAAGGCAGGTATATTTAATTATCACGTTGTACATGGCATACCTGTTTGGGTCTGAGTGATTTGCAATGATGTTGTAACAACCAGTCACCAAACGCTCATAGATGCGTGCTAGGAAGGCATCTGACTCGGATGGGCCGAGGATGCGCTCCAGTGAGGTGCTGCTAATCTCAGCCACACTCTCCGTACTGCTCTCCAGGAGGAGGGGCAGCAAAGTGCGCACGACCTGGGAAGGATTCAGCTCCTCTGTGCTGAGGAGACAAACATGCAGCAATTTTAAATTATGTTTTCAGTTTTTTTTTCCAGGAATACTTTTTGTAATATGTCAAATGACTCAGATGGTAAATAGGATTTGACAAGCACTTACACAATGAGGTCGCCAGTGAGGCGAACCAAAGAGAGTAAGATGTGTTTAAGAGAAGAGGCCAGAGGCAAGGACTGACAACTCAATGTGCCCAGGTGAGCTGCTTGGATGGCACTGATGTAGCTCTCTGATGGAATGGTGTCATTGGCAAATGCATTTCGCTGAGAAAGAAAAAACACCCAGCTCTTAGTCTCATAGTTACTGGTTAAACATGTTTTTCCATGGCATACCGAGTCAGGCAGGGAAATATTGGTAAGTCATATCTTGATATTTTAATACTTGCCATAAATAATAATGAATTAACTATATTGGATATATGTTTTTTAAAAGCTTTTTGGCAATGTTTTGGTTAAGATGCATAATTTAAAATGATCTGCCTATAATACATTCAATCAGATATAGATAGGACTGTGCATTATGTCCAATGTTAAAATTGGAAGTTTAAAAAACACAAAATGAATGTAAAATAAATTACACTGAAATAAATAAATACAAATAATACATTTACAATTCTGAAAATCTTAGGGCTGAGTACAGACCAACAAAAGCACAGCAACACAAATATGCAGTTGCTCTGAACACAGCTTAGCCAAAGTCAGTGCTGAGGACTGGAATAGGAGTGGGTGGTCCAAAAAGTGTTACATTTACACATCATCCTTCAAGCCACTCATACTCAATGGCTTAGAACCAGCCCACTGGTATAAGTCTAGAAAAAAACTATATGGTGAGTAGATTGCCTACTCTCCCAAATAAAGTGCTTTCAAAGAGTCACACTGAACCATAAGAAAAACTAGACTGACGTACCCATGAGCCAATGTTGGGGAATTCATTGGTGTGAATGCCGTTCCAAGTCTCACATATTGTCTGTACAGCCGATGGTAAGTTCTGCATAATGCTGTGACCTGTGGAGTTTCAGTAAAAGTTTAGGTTTAAACAGTGAGTGTACAGAAAAGTGTGAAAGTTAATATATTTTACATTTTTGTTCTTGAGTAATTCTTTCACATACCCAGCTGGTTGGCCTTGCAGCGGCTGGAGCCAATGGACAGAACTGCAGCATAACCTTGGAGCTTGGCATCTGTAAGCTTGTTCTCCCCTTCTTCTGGGATGTTCATTAGTAGGTAAGACCTGGTCATGACAAGTTTGTTTTATATTTATTTTTATTAGGAAAGTGGACAAATTATTTGCATTAACACCAACCGGTTAATATAAAATTTAAAAGTAGGAAATAAAAAGACACCCTTAATTATGGTTTGTCTTGAAATCTTGGGAAATACCGTTTGGCCTAGTGCATGTATTATACTGCGGATCTCATTGCAGAATGGCAGCTTGAAAGCTCTACAGTACAGGAGGTGGTGCAATAAAAAAAAAAAAAATCTTGTCCTCTCTAGTTTCTGTTTAATACTTTTAAAAACAGGAAAACCGTTTCATTCATTTATCTGCTTTATTCAGAAGATAAAGCGATAGAAAAAAGTTTTTTCAATCATATCCTTGTATTCCAGCTTGCTATACTTACTACTTGACCTAGATGAGCATGTCTGATGTTCAGCCTTAAGCAAAGTGCAGAAGTTAGAGGGATTGCTTTCTCACCTTGTGAAGGCCGTGTAAACGTCAGTGAGCTGTAGTGTGGCAGGCAGTAGGTTCTTAGTGATCTCAGATGTCTTGTTGGTGTCTGCTTCAATGGCAACCTTGGACAAATGCTCATCTAGAGAAACCTGCACTTTCGAGATGACTGCATCCAGTGTATATATGGCTTGTAGAGAGGGTAACTGATCAAGTGGAAGGATGGCGTTTGGGTCTACACTGGAGAAAGTAGAAATCTGCAACAGAACCAATTTGTCAAAGAGAGACAGTCATGCTCAAAACTTAGTTAGAAAAACAATCAATACAAATCAACATGATTATGTTGTTATCGTTACCTGTCTGGCAATGTACTCCTCTGCTAGCTCCACATCATATTTAACGGTGCTGCATTTAGCAGCAGTCATCTCAACCAGAGAGGCTGCTTGATCTGCTTTCATTCCCTGCATCACCAAGTGTTCCTGTGAGGGATGACATGGGTATAGTCATACATTAAAATAAACCACAATGAAAAAGACTAAAACACAGTACAGTATATTGTCTAAATCAGAAATCAAGAAGTCAATCATTTCATGAATGCTAATCTGAAGTACTGTATTACAACAGATTTTTTAGAATATGTAAAACAATTGTGAGAAGATTGATGAGTACAATAATCCAAAATATCATTACTTATTATATTTGACATCAGCTATGAAAAAAGTTGAATGTAATATTTTTGAAGTCATTCATTTGTTTTGGCATCCATCAAGCTCATTAGCATTCTTTAGGGAGTATCAGGTATCAACAGACCTTGATCCAATTCACGTAGGTAGACACCCGGAGACGTGAGGACCATCGCAGTGTGTGCAGGATGTCACTCTCACTGGGATCGCTGCAGCCAGTCTTCAGCTGCTCCATGTAGGCTTTTGATGGTGGTAAAACACCCAGGATCCTCCACAGTATCAGGAAGTAATACTGAAGGGAGCATGCCTCCTGTGCAGAGTGATAAACAGACATACACTGTTTTCCAATCTGCACTCAGTCAATGTCTATTCATTTAATCTTAACACTGCCTGTTCATGCTTCACATTAAACAACTTTTGAAATCAAACGACTAGGGTAGGCTTTTATATGAGGCATATTTCAGAAGAACAGTCTTAATCATGGAGGTAAGCAACTGCACTGATTCAATTTTAAATATTTAAAGTCAATGGTAAATAAAAAAGGTGGAGCCTTGAAGAGTTGGTTTCTTAAAGCACTGAGCAATACTGGGATGCCACGTACATCATGGACTTGTTTACCCCGTTCATGGTTTGTTTATGTGGTGTGTTCTTACCATAGGAGTGATTGGCTTGCTCTCCTGTCTTCTTGTTGTGTCAAACTGAGAGCCTGCAACCAGGAGTGAGATGAGCCACGCATACAGTTCATCATATTTAACTGCTCCATTGAACAGCTTTGGAAAGACCTACCAGGAATAAAAAGAGTTATGTTTTAATACAATCAAAATATTTTTCACACACACACACACACACACACACACACACACACACACACACACACACACACACACACACACACACACACACACACACACACACACACACACACACACACACACACACACACACACACACACACACACACACACACACACACACACACACACACAGAGAGAGAGACAAGTCCTCACACACATACACACACACACCGAGCCCTCGGTGGTCACAAAGTCTCACCTTGCTGTCCAGTCTGCTGATGTCATCTTCAGATGCTTCAGGGGACAGAACGCAGTAGAATTTGGGCTGAACATTTGAATCTAAGAAAGGTTAAAATGTACAAAAACAGAACAGATTATTTTCTCTTCTACCACCATAGCCACATCTTCTTCACAGATAACACACAAATCACCACACAATCAAACTTATTTTTGCAATCAGGAGTTGCCCCCTGCTAGCTATTAGAAAGAATGTGAGTTTTAGGCATCACAATAGCTTCACTTTTCAGGCCCAGAGGTTGCCGTCTGTCTGATATAAACCACAAACGACACTGTTCAGCCAACGATGACAGATACAGGAACAGTAAGTGACCCAGTTCGTTCTACATAATGTCACAGGAAAGAGTACATGTGTAAATACAATATGTCATGCTCTTGCCAATGTGTAAAAAAATTAATTTCGGTCATTGGTCTTACCTGTTGAACAGTGTTTGGCCCAGTTCTCTTCCACCTCTTTGAATCCGTAGTAAAGTGGGATCCCGCCAAGTTTGCCCCCTTCCTGAACAGAACTCGGCCCAGTGGATGGTGGGGTGAGGAGGTTATACTGCACCTATAGATAATATTCATGATAGAGAGAAGCTAAATTTCCAGTGCTACAGACATAGTCACAGTTATTCAAAGATTCAGCATTGGAATAAAGATGACTTAAACTTCCACTTTATTTGGCTTGTTTATCCAATAACTCAAGACAACATTTACTATAGAAATAAGTGAATCTGAGGTATTATCAAGATGTGTTGCCAACAACTGATCCAAAGGAATTTAATGGGAAAGTGCTCTGGATTGGTTAAAGATTAAATCAATGATTTGCTGGACAGTGCATTACTTTGCATAAAATAAAATAACTAAAAATGTAAATCAAAAAGATAGATCAACACCTAATCTACACTATTTATCAGGACAAGACAATCAAAAATAAGCAGTTAACCTGTTCAAAAAGGTACAATGGCGCCTTGGAGTAGTGGCGCAGCAGGTAGTCAAACACCAGACAGAGGCGGGCCAGGTTGAGGGGCACTGCCTTCAGCTGGGAGTCTTTGTTCTGTGCCACTTCAGTGATGGCTTGGGTGACCAGGGTCAGGACTGACCGCCGACCGCGCTCTGACAGATTGTGGAAGAGGAGCAGTAGAAGCTGGAGGTGCTCTACGTTAAGGTCGTCTTCTCCATTCACAGAACTCTGGATGGTGTGCTGCTTCAATGTTCCCAAAAATCTATAAGCACAGGAAAGAAAAGGTAGCAAAAATATTATAAACTGTGTGCAAATATAAGCTAGTATAGGTTTTAACAAGCACGTTTCCTTTTTATCCCACAGTTTTGCAAACCACAGCACCGTAAAAGGTGTGTCTTCTTTGTTTACTAATATTGGTAGATTCTGAAAGACTGATTAACTTCAAATGGCCGTCAATTCTATAACAGGGATGACAAAGTGTAGCAGAGCATTTTTTGGGAGCACTCTCTAATCGGGTTGATGCTTTCCATAGTGAAGCTGGCACGAGGTGCTTGCGCCAGTAAATGACATAATCACAGCTTGCCCAAAGGATCCGCAAGTTGTCGCAGTGCTTGGTTGCACCTGCACATTTTTGTAATCAGGTGCCCACTGCATACAGGGTTTTTGGGGCTGTCCCAAATAGTTTACTGATAAAGTACTATAAACACGTCAGAGGATTTTACAAAGACAGCCAATTTGTATTTAAATGTGTTAAAAACAGGACGTCTTACAAATCTACATTTTAGTTAATATATTGCCAGCAAAATAAATTGTTTATAGGACATTCAAACATTTCTTATATTATAATGCATCTACTACTTGAGACCTTTCTTTACATGGATTGTATGAAGGGGATACATGATGTTCATGAAAAGGAGTTCATTTCAATTCTTCCTTGGCAATAATGAGGTTGCCTAAGCGCCATCTGCAGAGCCTTGTGCGACGGTGCCTCGTCCAAGTATAAACAAAGCTGGGGACACTTTGCTAACAGCATCATGGGAAAATGTAAACCAGTCCATTGAACATATGAAGATGACTGCAATGGGTTCCATACCTTTCCCAGACTTTCATACACTCGGGTACATCTGGCTCTCCTTGCACGCTTGCTTTGTGCTGCCATATGAGGAGAAGTCTGGAGAGCACTGATAATGATTGAGGTTGAATGTACAGAGGCCAGGGACCCTCTGAAAAGGGTGCAACGCCTAACTGCTGAAGAAGGGTGCTCTGGAAATTACAAAAGATACAGAAATAAGTCTGTGACATTGAATAAACAATTCATAAATAATAGGCTCATTAATGAGTAACTCGAAGAGAAGATACTGGCATAACAAACAATTTCCTCTTACCTGCAGAGCTGGGGATGGAAGATCTGATGTAACCAGGGTGTGGTTGAAATGATACAGAGCTAGAGAAAACGCTTCATCTGAGGAGCCTGAGGAGAACAAAATAGATTAATTAATCCAGCATGCATTGCAGTCTACCAATTATGGGCTACACCATTCATCAGCTACCTAGCCAACAAAGGGAAATTAGGGCAAAATGTGAGATAATTTTCATGAGTTTTTTTTTCTGGTGTACCTTTGACATCTTTGTCCACGTCTTTGATGATGCTGGCTAGTGTAGCCATGTGCTGCTCTGTAAGAGACACACTCAGGTAGTTTCGGATGAAGTTGTTCCTGGACTTGAGCATTGAGGTGGTGATGAAGTTCAGAATGCTGGAGGCTAAACTGAGGAACTTTAGGAACAAAAAAAAAAAAAAAAAAAAAGATGAGTTGCTGGCTTGTCACACATTAAAACCGAAATCTGTTCATAAACTATTAGTAGAGACCAAAAAACAGGAACGCTAACATTATAATGAAAATACACGTGCAGTTTACGCTGGACTTAGGTTGTACGGTACACAAATATAGGTCCTCACCAGTTCTGGGTCTTTACGTCCAGCTAAGATGTTGCCATTCTCACTGGGATTCTGCTTGCTGGGGCTCTTCAGTCTGGGAGAGGTCTCCAGAGGTGGGGGTGGTGGAGGGGGCGGGGAGCGACTTTGTCTTTGGTGGGCGAAATTGTCTCTTCAAACCAAAGCCCCAAGATGGGTTCACTGTCGTCATCTGCAGACAAATAATTTATATGAATTTCTTTGAGTGAGAAAGGTCCCAAAACATACAACATATTTGTGGAGTGGTAGTGGTGTGACCAAAAGACAAAATGTAAAAAGCTTTAAACTAGTGACACCTATGACACTGTGAAGGCGGTGGACACAAGCTAAAGATGGCAGTAAAGAGTGAACATATAGTGACATCCTGTTGGTGAATATCCACTTAAAGAAAACAGACTATTTGTTCTGAGAGGTTGTTCTCAGGACATCAACTTTTAATTGCTATCACCGACAATAAGAAAAAGCTCATTCATTGCATTTACTTGCATTGTATTTCCCTTTTTTTAAAAATCAATATTATATATTTTTAAATAGCATACATTAATGAGTTAATACAGCTGCCTTTCAGTGTGTGTGTGCGTGTGTGTGTGTGTGTGTGTGTGTGTGTGTGTGTATATTCATACATTTCATACGTTATTGGCATGTTATGAGACAGAATGTTATTCAGGTTGACACTTGATGCAAAACACGTGTTGAGACTCTAATGGAAGATGAACAGTATCTGCTGAACTGAAAACACATCACTGCTGCACTAGAACATGGCAGAAAGCATTGTGTTACAATTAACAGATCACAGGCATCAGATATATTTAAATTTGTATGCACTAGCAACATGCATCTGCTAAAAATTTAAATAAAAAGTTTTAAATACGATACGCCTGAATTCTGGGATAATTTGACATATAAAGCACTGGATTAAATATTTTCTTGGTGTAATATTACAGTATTTGAAGCAGTATGGAAAATATTAATGTCCAATGACAAAGTCCCTGAAACAACATTCTAATGTAATTCAATTTCAGTGAATATTTATTGTAAATCAATTTGCTCTAAACTATTGAAACACAGGAATTAAAATGCGAGTGTCTCATCTAAAAGAATATGCAAAGAAAGCATTGACATCTTTGAGACACAAAAGGTCTCTGCTTCCCTCTTCATGTGAATAACAACAGGTCCTTTTGTTTGCTGCCGCACAAGGTTTCATCTACCTTTTAGCCATAACTCTCAGCTATGTAAAAAATGGCATCATGGCACACTTTGATTCTATGTCCCCAATATCCCATGGGAAACAGGAAGAATTCATTTGGAGGAAGGATTTGAAGACTTGGCAAACAGGCGCCTCTGCCACGACTAAGATAGCAGCTCTGTTCCTCTCTTTATCCGAGTGTAAATCATGTCGGCAGACGTGATAATAGGACTAAAAAGGAAATCATCAATTTAGTGTTCTGCTATTAAGTACCACTACCTCAAGCTCAAACATAGTGTTTGTCATAAATAGAATCTTTTTCAATTTTTTTTACAAAGCTTGATCTATCTCTGTCACAAACACATCAAATTTCCTTTTTCAAATTGAACACTTACAAATCAAAGTTTACTAGATTATGGGTCAGTAAATGTGGTCAACACGGTTACGTTGTTGTCTGCTGTCACACTAATAGCTCTGCCATTTGGCTGAAAGTCCCTGTCGTACTGGAGAGCATTTATGCTTTTGTTCGTTTACAGTTTCCTTGTGCACTTCAGAATAGTTGTGCAGGCTGATAATGCCGCTGGAGACGCCGCTCACTAATCGCTTAAATAACAGCTTGCCTCCTTCGCATTCCGGATGTGATAGCATTATTACATTTGGAATATAACTAATAATAATAACTGCACAACAGCTGCTTGTAGAGACAACTAGATCAGCAACACCTGTAATCGGTTATCCATGTTGAAATTAATCACCCGTAGACCTGTTTGTTTTCTTCCGTAAAATGGTCATGTGATAGGGAAGTGACGAATCAGGGAAGAAGAAGTCGTTACTGCTTAGACTCAATCACGTAGCGAACATGGTGTCTACACCATCATTTTCAAACTTCTTCGGTTCCGTCTGTCCACACTAAGGGTAACCCTGGAGTTTTCAAACTTACCAGGCTTTCGGTAGCTTTCCAAACTCCTTCAAAACTCTGGGTTAGTGTGGATGCTCAGTTTAAGTGTAGCAAAGATATGCGTTTTAAAATGGAAAACGTAGTAGTGTGGATGTAGTTTCTTACAATTATGGAAGAATCAGTTCCCTTTCTGGGACTCTATCCAGGAAAACCGAAACCGTCTAGATAATCAAAGAGTTGCTTGAGCAGAGATAACCGCGCAAGCCTTTCTCCACCGGCTGCTACAGAGAGTTGATCGTCCAACACAGCAGCGCTCAGCTGTTGGTTGTTAAGTCTTCCCAAACCTGTGTGTACAGGTGGAGCCCAACAACATCTAGTTTATCACTCAACCTCCTTCACTAGCTCTGACTGCTTCCCCATCAGAGAGGTTCAATTCTGAAAGATACCGTATTTTCCGCACTATAGGGCGCACTGGATTATAAGGCGCACTGTCAATGAATGGTCTATTTTCGATCTTTTTTCATATATAAGGCGCACCGGACTATAAGGCGCATTAAGCGAAACAAAACAGTCAGTCAGTCAAACTTCCTCCACTTCCTACCATTGATTCATTAATGTTGAATTCTCTCGCAGCTGCTCTATTCCCATGTTCTACTGCGTGACTGACAGCCTTGAGTTTGAAGTCCGCGTCGTAAGCGTGTCTCTTGACCGGTGCCATGTTGGACCTTATACACACACACACACACTGTAATGTGATGGTGCCACTGTAATGTTGGTGAACCTTATACACACACACTGTAATGTGATGGTGAACCTTATACACACACACACTGTAATGTGATGGTGAACCTTATACACACACACACACTGTAATGTGATGGTGAACCTTATACACACACACTGTAATGTGATGGTGAACCTTATACACACACACTGTAATGTGATGGTGAACCTTACACACACACTGTAATGTGATGGTGAACCTTATACACACACACACACTGTAATGTGATGGTGAACCTTATACACACACACTGTAATGTGATGGTGAACCTTATACACACACACACTGTAATGTGATGGTGAACCTTATACACACACACTGTAATGTGATGGTGAACCTTATACACACACACTGTAATGTGATGGTGAACCTTATACACACACACTGTAATGTGATGGTGAACCTTATACACACACACTGTAATGTGATGGTGAACCTTATACACACACACACTGTAATGTGATGGTGAACCTTATACACACACACTGTAATGTGATGGTGAACCTTATACACACACATGTGTGAACCTTATACACACACACTGTAATGTGATGGTGAACCTTATACACACACACACTGTAATGTGATGGTGAACCTTATACACACACACTGTAATGTGATGGTGAACCTTATACACACACACTGTAATGTGATGGTGAACCTTATACACACACACTGTAATGTGATGGTGAACCTTATACACACACACTGTAATGTGATGGTGAACCTTATACACACACACTGTAATGTGATGGTGAACCTTATACACACACACTGTAATGTGATGGTGAACCTTATACACACACACTGTAATGTGATGGTGAACCTTATACACACACACTGTAATGTGATGGTGAACCTTATACACACACACTGTAATGTGATGGTGAACCTTATACACACACACTGTAATATTATGGTGAAGCACAGTATGTATTACTCCGCGACGCTCCTGACTACGGTGGCCGTGATGCTGCTGCGGTGCGGCTGTGTAGTTTATTAAGTCGTACTATGTAGTGACCACTCACTAGCAGGACAATATTGGTTAGAATTCACAGCGAGCTAGCCTTGTTGACGTTATATTTACTTGTTAGGTTTATTCAACTACATTACCCATGACCGTTAGTGGGTTGATGAGTTAATGATGTGGGACGGGGGAGCGCTTGTTGTGTTGTCAGAGCGAATGCAGAGTGTGAAATAAAGCCGACGTTTATTTACTCCGTCCACAAAAAGCCTTTCTCAGCCCTTTTGTTTCCCACACTCCTACAACTGAAACATGTTGACAGAGCTCCGTGTACCACACAAAATCGCTTCGAGGTCAGTAAGCACAACCAGAATTAATCCATATATAAAGCGCTCCGGATTATAAAGCGCACTGTCGTTTTTTGAGAAAATTAAAGGCTTTTAAGTGCGCCTTATAGTGCGGAAAATACGGTAGTTCTTTTTTCCAGGGATTGGTTTTCTGAAGTGTCTGCTTTTGCTGACCACCTAACTGACAACAGACTGAACACTCACCCATCTCCTTCTGGGTGGTACACAAGGCTGCCTATTTCAGAATCATGAATCAATTAAATATGTTTGAGAAACATTAGACTTCAAAAAGCATGTCAAAGCAGATGTACCCAGTTGAGTTATCTACAGATTAATTCAAACACAGAAACAAGAAACAACATTTGAGTTTTAAAAGAATATCACTTTAAGTTGATATTCACATCTGCATGCAACATACAAAAATCAAAACCTTGGGTGACAGCAAGACGTAGCAGTGTGTTTAAGCCCATAGTTTACAAGCCATACTTAAATTTATTGTATTCAAGAAAAATACCACTGTTTTGACATGGGTCCTACATTATTTTTGCATGTCTGACGAGAAATGCAATGTCAACTAAGAAGAATGTGAGGATCAATTAAAAAAAATGAATAAGATCTAAGATAGGGAATATTACCACAGTATCACAATCAATTTAAATATTTACCTTAGTATTGATAAATTACGAAATGTAAATGTCTGCATTCAATTTTTCAGTACGAGGCAGGAGCAGAGACTGGATGACAAATGGGTGTATTTTTGTTTTTAAGATACCAGCTCTTGAAAGCAGCTTGGTCAACCCTACTCAGCCATGGAACACAATATAGTTTGTCAGTTACAATAAATGTTGGTATCAGCAACTTTTTTCAATACTTAACCCGGCTCAAATCTGAGGTTTTAATGCTTGCAAAAAACAATAATGAGCTCCCACATGTCAACACTGCTGGTATTGTCCTTTGAACCATACTGAGCCACAGATGAATCTCTTTGACAAAACATTGTCATAATCATGTTAATTTCAGTCAAAAGCACTGTTCAGACTTTTTTCAAAAAGCTTCTTCATCTGTGGCTCTGTCATTCTCGAAGCCATTAGGGCGACAGCTCAGAGCCTAAATTGTGAGACAAACAATAACAAAATGAATCTAGGACAGTGAGGTGGACATCAAGTTTTTGACCTGAGGACAGAAAACTGCTGACCTGAGACACAAGCTGCACTTGTCTTCTCCTGTCTTCTCTCTGCTGAAATAGTAGACACTGTCAACTACACTGTCGCATTGTGTGATGAAGGGACAAAAGTTAGAATGACATTACTGTGTGCATGTGTATGTTTACCCTTCTCACTGCTGCCATAACCTGACTGACTGGTCCACTGACAGCACACCTGTTTCACTGTTTCACTGAAACAGCTCAGCACTGACACTAGCTCAGAGATCAAACTCAAAACTAGATTTTGCTTTCAGCACCTGCATCCACAGGGTCATGAAGATAAATCTGAGGCATACCTTGAAGGCATTACACAAAGCTTCTGGCATACTGGCTTGTTGGTCAATTTACTCATGAAGTGATGAGCACATAAGTGTACCTCCTTCACACCTACAGTTAGATGATGCCTTCATTTATAAAAAAAAAAAAAAAAAAAAAAAAAAAAAAAAAGTGTACATAAACACATTACACATTCAAATTGATTATTAATGCACCAATATGGAATTTCAGGGTTGATACCCAATAAGTATCTGTTTGTTGTGAGGATGACGGATATAAATCTTAGTAATATGAAATTAAAGAAAAAAATACATTTGTTTTGATCTTTAAGTTATTGTTTCTCATACAATGCCAATGTTTCAAGGGATTGTGAGTATCCTGCCCATCTCTTGAATGAAGACACTTTATTGTAATCCCGTTTGTTAATACCTTTGTATTGTGATTATTATTATTATTATAATTATAATTATTATTATGTTTATATTATTTTTTGAATACGACTAATTCATGCCATACATCAACTCCTTATTGACAATTTCCTCCTTATTGACAAGCATGTATAGGCTACAAAAAACCTTAGAATAATGATGGAGCATACTCTGACTAATACTGGTTATCTAAAGAAAGGCTGCAAGCATTGTAGTTCTGTAAGTTTATGTTCAATGTTTGCTGGTAAATTGCTGGAACTGCCTTCCATACTTTGTTGCACTTATGGAAGAGGATCTGAGTCGTCGACAACTTGAATAAATTATGACTTACAGTCCCTTTCTTTCTCTCCATTGGTCTCTGTGCTCGTCTGTCAGCTGTGTGTGTGTGTGTGTGTGTGTGTGTGTGTGTGTGTGTGTGTGTGTGTGTGTGTGTGTGTGTGTGTGTGTTGGATAAACTGTTTAATCTCCAGTCCTTTTGTGCTGCTGTTTCAATACTATCAATGCTGTGCAGAACAATATGTGCATTGTTTCTTGTATCATCAGTGTAAGGATTGAAGTCAAAATGATGCCCAGACAACAGCCAGAGATATGATTTTTTTTTTCTTATTATTTTGCAAACCTCAAGCTGCTATGTGAGTGCATAGTCTAGCTTGACCTTTCAATTTTAAGGAGGCTTTTTAAAGTGATGATGCAATAGCAGAATGATAAAGTACCTTGACTGCTATCCTCCTCTGTACTGCTGAAATCATCCTCATAGTAGGTGTTTGAATCTGTAGAAGCGCTGGCATCACTGCTGACTGAGCCCTTCCTCTGGCGTTGGAGAACACAAGCCTGAACGAAAAACAAGAACAGTCTTAATGATCATACTTTTTGATTCTTCACTCTTTTCAGTCAGTATGTAGAGGACAAAAAAAACTGCTGCTAAAACATTTATCATGCGTTTGTTCAATGAATTCATCACCACAACATGTATCAGTGTCTGGTTTTTTTCTATGTATATTTAGTTGCACTTATGTCTCTCTGAACTATGTAAACTTTTGTGCTATGTTGCATCGCACAGATAAAACAATTACTTGAAAAAATATCTTCTTATTTAAAAGTTAAGTCTTTAGAAATAAACAGGCTGTGGAAATAAGGCTTTCCCATTGATGGAAGCTGACAGAAACTGAATCTTTTCAATCTTTTCACTTTTGTGTTCAAAAAAGCAACACAAGCAGTTTTCTATTTGCGATGTTGAAATTATAACCTTGCCTGCAATTATGCAAATAACAGGTATTTAAATATATAATGATGGCACCTTTTTGTAGGAAGTGAAGAGAAGGGTGAAGAGTAGATTGGTCAGGGGGACAGAGTCGATGAGCCTTTGGACCCTCTGGATGGAAGTGCTCTGTGCCATGATGTTGAGCTCAGCTGGTGGCCCGTCACTTGCCCATCCCTGCAGGAAACATGGCTTTGAAGAAATAGAGGTTCCTTTTGCATATGTTTGTTTCAGGTTTTCTTTGTATGTTTATATCCATTTTATTATTATTCAAGCAAGTAAGACAACCTTCCTTAGCCATTTATTTAATTTAATGTCTCAACTTTGTTTCTTTACAATAAATGCTTTGCATACAGCTACAGTGAATGAGTAATCATTTCAAGACTGGAATTAGTCAAATAAAGTTTGACTGGATTCCAAACATGTATGTTTGCTTTGTTACCTTAAAACATGGGCCATTTTTCGGCCAAAAAAATGAGAGGCAATACAAAATGAGAAGTCAGATGCTGTCCGAGTTGAGCTTCGACATTCATTGTAATGTTTTAAGTAGAGGCTTATGTACACAATCACTACAATGACAACAGTAAGACACTTGTTGTTAAATAATGGAAATTTACATTAAAATGCATCAAATAGTGTGTGTATTTTGTTTGTTGCTTGACTTACCCTGTGCAGAGCCTCAACTTGCAGATCCTGGAAAAGCGAAGTCAAAAGCTTGATGGCGTGGTTTGCAAGGATAACGGACAAAACACCAAATCCTTGGTGCCTTCAGGAAAAGAAGAAAAGGACAAAATAATGAATGCATACGAAATGGTCTTATTTCACTTCTGAAGTATGACAATTTTCTTAAATGTAATAGTAAAATAAACACTCCATTTCAGAGATATGCAGTTCTTGCTTTCTAATTTATAAATAACCTACTGAACAGAATGTCTGAGATATGATTACCTGAACCACTGTTAACATCTTCAGAAATAAAAACAAGACAAAACTGATTCAGTGACACCGAAAACATTATACAGACTGATCTTGTATTCATCAGAAATTACCCTTTGCCAGGACCAAGTTTCGGTGATCCCGCGCCATCCTTGGTGCGAGCAGCAATATCACGGACACGCAGCGCAGCCAGGGGATCCTTCTCTTTGCCTTTATCTGCCAGGGCAGTGGGGCTCAGGTTAAGAATCAGGTACAGGCTGTTTAAAAGGCACCAGGCTCCAAGCAGCTGGAAGTTCTGATAATGCTGGAGTACACAGAGAAGAACAAAAAAAAAAATGGATCAACAAGAATTTTTTTTAGAAAAATCTCTGACACATTTCTTTGCTTTAATTTCAAAAACAGTTTACTTCTGAAGTGGCCGAGTCAAAATGAATCTCTTAGCACTGAACTCCTTACACTTCTACTATTCTAGTTTGTCACTCAACCATAGTACTCACTTCTCCTCCAGCTCTGCGGGAGTTGCTGATGGCTTGTCCAATCATTTCATAGATCTCCAGCTGTTGCAAATACAAATTTTGCACTTGTTACCATTTCAGATGTGCTGTATGTTGTTACGAATGCTGGCAAGGAATTCATTAGAGATAACAAAAAAGAGAGATTTGATGTAATGCCAAAATATGAGACGATAAGGATAATTAGATAAACGTATATTCCCACAATTCTTTAACTCTCTGGGCCCGAGTAAAACATTTGAAAATGTGGCACTCATAATACTTACACATTTCTGGACAATTGTGGCTGCGTCATTTTCATAGTCCTCCTCTTTAGTCCCAGTGGAGGCTGAGCGAAGCTGCAATCCGCTACCTACCTGCAGAATGGCCATGCAAGTGGCCACACTCACACCTAAATGGGTAAAAATAGTGTTTGTTGTTTTCATTTACCATTTTGACAGAATACTAAAACATTCAGTTATAGATTAAAAAGGGGAAGGCATAGTAGTGGTTGTTTCAGCTGCTGCTAGTACATTCAAACACATGTTGTATTGCACTGTTTTATGGTCTATTGTTTGTCCAGTCTACAATTCCGCCTAGATTGAATTACCAACAGAGTTTTTCCACCTACCAGCATAGAGACAGCTTAAAGCCAGCACGGTCATATCCAGTAATCTCCCTGGTGTCAAGGGCTCCAGTACAGGCAGGGAAAGTGTGTCCAAAGCCATGGTTACGTCTATCACCAGTGAATGAAATCTATGTTTGGGTTTTAAGTACAGAAAGGTCATTTAATGTTTGGAAGAAAAACAAAATTCACTTGTAATAAATAATGCAGAGACATGAACAGATAAAATTGCCCCTTCAAACCAAATTATAATATAAAAGTATGAATTATCATAAAATTTGACTTCAGTTTCATTATATTACCCATTGCGAACAGCAGTGGCATCAGCCACCGTAGCAGGCATGATGAAGAAAGAGTTGGCTGATACAGCATCCTGGAAACGGTTGATGTAGCGCAGAAAGTAGGGCAGGTTGAGGCACACTCTGAGCAACTTCTCAGACCCACCTGGAAATACAAATTATGGAAAAAAATTATTAATAGCTCTAGTAAGAAATCAACAAAATTGAAAAAGTTTAAAATGAACACTAGTGACGAGTCATGTGGCCTGAAATGGTAGCCTGGTAGCCTGTCATCAGTGTGTGAATGGGTGAATGATATGTAATATACTACTGATTGTAAGTCGCTTTGGAGAAAAGCGTCTGCTAAATGACTGTAATGTAATGTAATGTAAAAAGGTCCAGGGAAATGCACTAAACAAAGATTCTGTTCAATTACCAGCAAGAATATCGCTGCAAGGTGATAGGTGCTTTACACTTAAAACACTGGGCATCTCTGTGTTATACATTCATCAAATAGATAATACAGACAGACTCTAAAATTCCAAATTAGCATTCAATTTGGAAATCAAAGCCTAGAAAACATATTCTGACTACTTCAGGGCTGTACTGAAAAATACATTTATAGCACAATATAGTTGTACTGATAATAACTAAATCCTCAGGAATGGTTTGTTCATTGTGTTTCAGCACAAACAGTAGGGTACATTTTTTTAAAGAGACAAGACATGTTATCAGTGGAACTGTAAATGGAGTGTTCATAAAACAACAAACACTCACCAAGTTCCTGTAAGCTTGACACATTCTGAGACACAAAGGCATTTTTCATTTTGGCCTGAATAGCTTGATCTGTGGTTTGGTCATTGCAATCACTCTCAGCCTATAATTGAAAAGAGAATCATGATTAATTATATCCATATGCTGATTTTAATTTGGTATATGGCAATTTATATCACAGGTTCAAAGTGAGTATATTTTCAGTTAAAACAATGATAAGAAGATAATGAAACTAGTTGTTGTGATTAACCAAAGCTGTCAATCACTGATGCAGCTGTAGGGCTGAGCTGGAACACTTGCCTGCATGTGCGCTGCTGACGGGTAGGCCAAGATGGTGGTAAGGTCAGGGTTAAAAACTGAAGTCAGTTGATTAAAGAAGTTCATTTGTACTTCTTTGTGTCGAAGCTCTGGGTTCACAGCACTGGGCAACTCCTTCTGATCTTCCACTATCAAATGAACAAGGAAGGACACATTTTTTCACAGAGCAAAGCTTTGAAGATTTCTTGTTTTGCAAATCCGCCTGTGGGATTATTCTGTACATTTTTTAAATCTCAGTAAAAGACAAATACAAACAACTTCACTTAACCATCACTACACCAGTCAATACAAGACAAATTAACTTATTAAATAAATATAAATAAATAAAAACACCAATGCATAAGCCCCAAGTCAAAAATATCTCAGAGGGGCCACATCATTTCTCAGGTAACAATGTTGCTGTTTGTTCTTTGAAAGTAAATGAATCATTTTACTACCAGTAGGGATGTGTCCTCATCTACTAGGTAGTATATTGTTTAACATTGGTCCGTTCCTTGTTCTCAACCTTCTGTAATTTAACTCCCACTTTTGATTGTGAAAAAATTATGATGAGAAAAATTTAAATGAGAAAAATAAACATGAGAAAAATTAACTTGGCTGTAAATATGTGTTTATCCACTGTCACCTGCAATGACCAAAATACATTTTCTGCTTATGTTCACCCATCCCTGACTGCCATTATGAATAAAAATGTAATGTATTAGGGATCATATTTTATTACTGACGTAGGGCTGTCTGTCAAATCAAATCACTTTCTGATTTCAAAAGCCAATCATTTAGTGTCACTGCATCCAAGGGAACGCTAACTAGCTCACATTTCGTCCACAGCCCACTGGATGGTGTTCTGAGGCCCACCAGCGGTCCCAGCCCGGTGGTAGAAAATAGCCGCCTTAAGCTTAGTTTATACTTTGCGGCGCTTGGTTGTGCACCTATGATATTTTTGTAACGTGGCGAACAATCATGTGACTCTTACAAATAGTTAACTGATAAAAGGTACTATTTACATATCTAGGGATTATACAAAGAAGGCCAATTCGGATTTAAATGCTTTGGAAACAGGTAGTCTTAAAAAGCTTCATTTGAGTATATATTTTTCCAGCCAAATGTAATTGTTTACAGGACATTAAACCTTTGCTTCCTTATAATTCATGTAATACTTGACTTCTTTCTTTACATGGGCCTCTACAAAGGTAATAAAGTAGTCCATGAATATGAGATATGAGTTTATTCATAATCACAATCCCTCTTCGGCATAGTGGAGGTTGGTTTATGGCTTTTGCCAGTTACACCTACAGTCAATGGGCATTCCATCCGTTGTCTTTTTGTTTCTTCACAGTTCCTTTTGTTTATACGCCCTCTGGCGTTTCGGAGAATAATGCCGACCTCAGCGCATATAAAAGTATAAAAGCCTCTGAAAATATGCGCTGTCTGTGGATGCTCGCGCTACGGCATAGCTTGAGTATAAACAAAGCTTCAAGGGACACTTACCATCTGAAAGGGTCTTGACAGTTTGAGGCAACTTGGCAGATTTCATCATAGCAGTGAAAGTAATGATTTCTGTGCGATCTAGTCTGCTGCAGCCAGTGCAAAGTCCTTTTATTAGAAGAATCAGGTGTTTCTGAGGAAAAGTCAACAGTATAACTCAAGTAAATAATGTCCTTTCAAAACAGAGAACTTACACAAATGACCAGGAAAAGCAAGTTAATATCTAATTAACGAACAGAATGTAAAAACAATCATGCAAGATTCAACACAATTAAAATCAAGACTGAGCGGCTAACAGTCTTTGGCTGGTTCCATCTCCTCAAAACTGAAAAGAAAACTATTCAGTTGAATGCTGTCCTACATTACAATCTCCCATGAAGTTTGCTTCTCTCACCTGTGATACCGCACATGCCTCATCAGGGTTTTCCAAGCGCAGCAATGAGAATTCAATCAACACTTTGCAAGCTGCAGCAACCGAAAGCAGCTGATTTCTTGGTACTAGGGAGACAGAGTAAAAACAATTTGCTGGGTGGAAGAAACACAACCTGTAAATTTTAAATATTTTGGCTGAAAAGCAGTAGCAATTTCAATTACAGAAAGAAACATACTTTGCCCGCATACTGTGGTGATGTAGTGTGCGGAGAGTGCCACAAACGATGAGTAGAAAGGCTCATATTGTTTGTCGTGGTGAAGGATGTCTGATTCACTGCAAATGACAAGTGGAATATCTCATTAAACACTGTCTAATATGAATTTATGTAGGACATTTATAGCATTTTCTTTTTGCAGAAGAGAGTGAGGAGAAACAGAACAGAAGATGAGGATGTTTGTATGAGAGACACTTAAGTCCAATGAACTTAATACCACTTATAATAATCAGCAACAGTCAGATAGCCTCCAACAACCTATATATAGAAAAAAATAAAGTTCTTAAAAATGTAATTATTTACATTGCACAAATGATGATAAGTGTCACCTTTGGATTAATATAGATTTCTGTGTCTCTTGCCTTGCTTGTAGTTGCTAACTGATGCACAACAACTAAAGTTATGTAGACAGGCCTGGAGAAAGTATTATGGTATAGGCACACCTGCATGCATTTAAAAAAAATAATTAATGAGTTCTGATAAATATATTCTCACATAAATAAGAAAACAAAACTGTCCCTAGCTGTCAGTATGGTGACATGACATTGTACATTGTCCTCAGGAAACAGCAAAGCCTTTGAGCACACTGTTATGCTGTATCTTCATGATGCTCTTTGGCTACTTACAGTTTGTCTCCAGGGAAAACCTGCGTTTAATTATGCAGTTAAGCTTAGGCTATTTGGTGTCCAAAAAACATATGGAAACACACAGCTCTGATGTCATGTTTCTACTGATAGACCTCAGTGGTGTCAAACACCATCTAGAACTGCCGCTTGAACTGCTAAAACCATACGACGCCTCTTCAATCTGTGATCTCATCACATACTTCCAGACAGAAGGGACCATCTTTGTTGGTGGAGACTGACTTGTGTGGCCGAAAACAGGGACATGAACAGTATGTTTCTTGCCTTATATATACGTCTATATTAGTGGGGGGGGTTCTGAAGCCTCCCATACATCAATCTCATCAAGTGACTAAAAAATCCTTCACTTTGCCATACCAAGACAATACGCATTTCTAAGTCTAGAAGACTATTATATTACGCCTGCTACTGTTTTATGCATCTTGTTGTTGTTTTTTAATCAGCCAAAACCAGTTCTAATCTCTACTTTAAAACAAGGAATATGGTAAATACTCATAATAATCATCATGACATAATTATCTAACTCTCATGTTCACTATGTTTAGAAGATTCATATGAGCAATATGCTTCGATCTGAATGAGTGAGCATCAGAATGAGCTCGAAGGCATATCAAACGTGTATACAACTCCAGCTGGACGATTCATCTGAAAACGAAACTAACAGGCCCGGTAGCAGTATGGCTGCTGATGTTTCTTTGGAAAATGAAACCAAACAACTACAAACCCAGAGGAATCAGCTGATGTCACCACTGAGAATGATGCCAAGACAACCTGCTACCGTCAAACGGTGGTCCTACGGCATCGATTACCCCTCCATGGTGACGGGTTGCTCATTTGCCCGTAGGGTACAGTCAATGTAAAGAAATTCATCTTGACACCGTGGACGTTCATCCTGACACCAGGGACCAGTCCATCTGGGCCCTGACACCAGTCCACCTGGGCCCTGACACCAGTTCACCTGGGCCCTGACACCAGTCCACCTGGGCCCTGACACCAGTTCTTCTGGGCCCTGACACCAGTTCACCTGGGCCCTGACACCAGTTCTTCTGGGCCCTGACACCAGTCCACCTGGGCCCTGACACCAGTTCTTCTGGGCCCTGACACCAGTTCTTCTGGGCCCTGACACCAGTTCTTCTGGGCCCTGACACCAGGGACCAGTCCATCTCGTGACAGGCTCTGCACAGCTTCCTCGTAGCGTAGCACAGCAGTGACACAGTAAGACTTACGTTTAACTACAAAGCAGCAACCTCGAGAAATGTATTGACATACATCCACACACACACACAGAGACACACACACACACAGACAGACAGACAGACAGACAGACAGAGAGACACACACACACAGACAGACAGACAGACAGACAGACAGACAGACACACCCGATAAGACACTTCTGTCCACTGATGTAGTCACCAACACTGGTGGGGTTCATCAGAGCTACAGTCTATGGAGGCTGTGGGAGCCTGTGGGAGTGGGAGTGGGAGGCAGTGGGAGTGGGAGCCTGTGGGAGTGGGAGGCTGTGGGAGTGGGAGCCTGTGGGAGCCTGTGGGAGTGGGAGTGGGAGCCTGTGGGAGTGGGAGCCTGTGGGAGTGGGAGCCTGTGGGAGTGGGAGTGGGAGGCAGTGGGAGCCTGTGGGCCCTGTTAGCTCGCTGGCTGCTGTTGGTGCTAGCTAATGATGAGGCACATTCTCGTCGGCTTTGGTGGCACCTTCAGGAGACACCTCCACTGCGCATGCGTAGTGTGTGAATAACAGCAGCTTAACCAGCACTGCGTGAGCTAGCATTAGCCTGAAGCTAACGGCAGCGACTCGATGACAACACAGATTAAGCTCAGAGGCTAACGCTAGCTCAGAGGCTAACGCTAGCTCAGAGGCTAACGCTAGCTCAGAGGCTAACAGAGGCTAACGTTTTCCATCGACCGTAACCAGCCAAGCTAAGTTAGCTAGTTAGCCAGTTAGCTAGTTAGCCGTTAGCCGTTAGCCGGTAGCAGGTAGCAGGTAGCAGGTAGCCGGCCCTGGACACGTGTCCTACCTGTTGCTGATGGAGCCGATGAGCTGCGGAAGCTCCTTCGTCTCGAACGCGGTGTAGGAGGCGGAGAGCAGCGGCCGCACCGCCGCCGTCCAGTCCGGATCCCCGAGTCCTCCGCTGGACGCCATCTTACAGACAGCTGCAGGAAGACAGGAAGTCAGCTACTGCGGGCAGTGAACCGCAGGGGGCGCTCACACTACAGGAGGACAGGAAGTCAGCTACAGGAAGTGAGACAGGCAGGAAGTGAGCTACAGGAAGTGAGACAGGCAGGAAGTGAACTACAGGAAGTGAGGCAGGCAGGCAGTGAGACAGGCAGGAAGTGAACTACAGGCAGTGAGCCGCAGGGGGCGCTCACACTACAGGAGGACAGGAAGTGGAAGTTCTCTCTGTCCTGACCCCTCAGTGGAGGAATGAACTCCCCACTGACCTCAGGACAGCAGAGTCACTGCCCATCTTTAACCTCACCTCTTCAAGAAGCACTACCTGATAAAGAAGTACTACTGATAAAGAAGTACTACCTGATAAAGAAGTACTACTGATAAAGAAGTACTACCTGATAAAGAAGTACTACCTGATAAAGAAGTACTACCTGATAAAGAAGTACTACTGATAAAGAAGTACTACTGATAAACCTGATAAAGAAGTACTACCTGATAAAGTAACCTGATACTACCTGATAAAGAAGTACTACCTGATAAAGAAGTAACTGATAAAGAAGTACTACCTGATAAAGAAGTACTACCTGATAAAGAAAAGATAAAGTACTACCTGATAAAGAAGTACTACTGATAAAGAAGTACTACCTGATAAAGAAGTACTACCTGATAAAGAAGTACTACCTGATAAAGAAGTACTACTGATAAAGAAACTACTGATAAAGAAGTACTACCTGATAAAGAAGTACTACCTGACAAAAAAGTACTACCTGATAAAGAAGTACTACTGATAAAGAAGTACTACCTGATAAAGAAGTAAAGAAGTACTACCTGATAAAGAAGTACTACCTGATAAAGAAGTACTACCTGATAAAGAAGTACTACCTGATAAAGAAGTACTACCTGATGATAAAGAAGTACTAAGAAGTACTACCTGATAAAGAAGTACTACTGATAAAGAAGTACTACCTGATAAAGAAGTACTACCTGATAAAGAAGTACTACCTGATAAAGAAGTACTACCTGATAAAGAAGTACTACTGATAAAGAAGTACTACCTGATAAAGAAGTACTACCCTGAGCCTTCCTCGTAGCACTTATTGTATTCGTATTAGTCTGTTGCAATTATTGTTTTCGTAGTAACTTGCCTCTGCACTATACTTTTGCTCTGGTTTATGCTTTTAGATGCTTGTTTAAGAAAGGAGATGCACTGATGACTTCTGGTGACTAGTAGTTCTCTTGAATACCTATGTTGAACACACTTCCTGTGAGTCTCTTTGGATAAAGCGTCTGCTACATGTGGCAGCTGGGTCCTCCTGTCCTCTCTGGGTGAGGAGCTGTGGCAGCTGGGCAGCTCGTTCAGCCATCGGCTGATTCTACCAAAGAGCAGGACGGAGCTTCAGACGCTCATTTGTGCCCACTGCCATCAGACTGTACAACAACAGCAGAGACCACAGTCTGTCACCATGCTGATATATATATATATATATATATATATATATATATATAGATCTATAGACCACAGTCTGTCACCATGCTGATATATATATATATATATATATATATATATATATAGATCTATAGACCACAGTCTGTCAACATGCTGATAGACCACAGTCATGTCATATGCTGTACATATATATATATATATATATATATATATATATATATAGATCTATAGACCACAGTCTGTCATCATGCTGATTGTCTGTGTCTGTATATCTGTATATATAGATCTATTTAGATCTTATATAGTTCTATCTTTATTTTTGTCTGTGTAACATGTATATTTATTTATTGTCCATGTGTTGATATATGTGTACATTTGTCTTTTTATTCTTATTTCTGTATTTATTGTCTGTGTAGTTGTATAGTATGTGTATTTATTGTCTGTGTAGTTGAGCTGCTGCAACACTCGAATTTCCCCCATGGGGATCAATAAAGGAAATATAATAATATAATAATAATAATAATAATAATAATAATAATAATAATAATAATAATAATAATAATAATAATAATAATAAATGACTGTAATGTAATGTAAAGAGAACCACAGGGGGCGCTCACACTACAGGCAGTCTGGACTCATCTAGAGAAGGGTAACTCAGGGTTTTCCTGTTAATCTTTGGGGATAAGCTTTGCTAACAACATATTTGTTTGTGTTCAATCTTTACACACATTACTTTGTTGGCATCACCCACCTTAACCTTGTGTGCTCATGGGTTTCTGCACAATGACCGTGAGCCCACCACAGTTCATTACAGTCTGGTCTGTGACACTGTCAAACATGTTAAACATGTTAAACATGTTCAACATGTCAAACATGACCTCTCACATGTCGGTGGTGACGTGCCGTCTGTCCTCCGCCCGGCAGGGGGCAGCACCGCGCCGCCACTACAAGGAGGCCGAGGACTTCCGGGGACTTCCGGGTCCTGCTTCCTCTGAAGAACAGCGCTGCGATGGACGAGCTGCTCCTGCTGGCGATGAGCTGCCTCCTGCTGTGGAGCTCCGTGGAGGCTGTGTTTGAGGACCAAGTCGGGAAGTTTGACTGGTGAGCGGAAGCTGAAGGACAGTCACTGATACACGGCATGTGAGGGCCATGCTCCACTGTGCTCAGCTGATGCTAATGCTAAGGCTAAGGCTAACACCTGCAGTATCTCTAGTGTCACACTAAATGTGACTGAACCAAAGGTCTAGTATCTCTAGTGTCACACTAAATGTGACTGAACCAAAGGTCTAGTATCTCTAGTGTCACACTAAATGTGACTGAACCAAAGGTCTAGTATCTCTAGTGTCACACTAAATGTGACTGAACCAAAAATCTCTAGTGTCACATGGAACCAAAGGTCTAGTATCTCTAGTGTCACACTAAATGTGATGGAACCAAAGGTCTAGTATCTCTAGTGTCACACTAAATGTGACTGAACCAAAGGTCTAGTATCTCTAGTGTCACACTAAATGTGATGGAACCAAAGGTCTAGTATCTCTACCAAAGGTCTAGTATCTCTAGTGTCACACTAAATGTGATGAACCAAAGGTCTAAAGTGTCTAAATGTGTAGGTCTAGTATCTCTAGTGTCACACTAAATGTGATGGAACCAAAGGTCTAGTATCTCTAGTGTCACACTAAATGTGAGGTCTAGAACCTAAATGTGACTGAACCAAAGGTCTAGTATCTCTAGTGTCACACTAAATGTGATGGAACCAAAGGTCTAGTATCTCTAGTGTCACACTAAATGTGACTGAACCAAAGGTCTAGTATCTCTAGTGTCACACTAAATGTGACTGAACCAAAGGTCTAGTATCTCTAGTGTCACACTAAATGTGACTGAACCAAAGGTCTAGTATCTCTAGTGTCACACTAAATGTGATGGAACCAAAGGTCTAGTATCTCTAGTGTCACACTAAATGTGATGGAACCAAAGGTCTAGTATCTCTAGTGTCACACTAAATGTGATGGAACCAAAGGTCTAGTATCTCTAGTGTCACACTAAATGTGACTGAACCAAAGGTCTAGTATCTCTAGTGTCACACTAAATGTGACTGAACCAAAGGTCTAGTATCTCTAGTGTCACACTAAATGTGATGGAACCAAAGGTCTAGTATCTCTAGTGTCACACTAAATGTGATGGAACCAAAAGTGTCTAAATGTATCTCTAGTGTCACACTAAATGTGACTGAACCAAAGGTCTAGTATCTCTAGTGTCACACTAAATGTGATGGAACCAAAGGTCTAGTATCTCTAGTGTCACACTAAATGTGATGGAACCAAAGGTCTAGTATCTCTAGTGTCACACTAAATGTGATGAACCAAAGGTCTAGTATCTCTAGTGTCACACTAAATGTGATGGAACCAAAGGTCTAGTATCTCTAGTGTCACACTAAATGTGATGGAACCAAAGGTCTAGTATCTCTAGTGTCACACTAAATGTGATGGAACCAAAGGTAGTATCTCTAGTGTCACACTAAATGATCTAGTGTCAGTGTCACTAAATGTGATGGAACCAAAGGTCTAGTATCTCTAGTGTCACACTAAATGTGATGGAACCAAAGGTCTAGTATCTCTAGTGTCACACTAAATGTGACTGAACCAAAGGTCTAGTATCTCTAGTGTCACACTAAATGTGATGGAACCAAAGGTCTAGTATCTCTAGTGTCACACTAAATGTGATGGAACCAAAGGTCTAGTATCTCTAGTGTCACACTAAATGTGATGGAACCAAAGTCTAGTCTAGTATCTCTAGTGTCACACTAAATGTGATGGAACCAAAGGTCTAGTATCTCTAGTGTCACACTAAATGTGACTGAACCAAAGGTCTAGTATCTCTAGTGTCACACTAAATGTGACTGAACCAAAGGTCTAGTATCTCTAGTGTCACACTAAATGTGACTGAACCAAAGGTCTAGTATCTCTAGTGTCACACTAAATGTGATGGAACCAAAGGTCTAGTATCTCTAGTGTCACACTAAATGTGATGGAACCAAAGGTCTAGTATCTCTAGTGTCACACTAAATGTGACTGAACCAAAGGTCTAGTATCTCTAGTGTCACACTAAATGTGATGGAACCAAAGGTCTAGTATCTCTAGTGTCACACTAAATGTGACTGAACCAAAGGTCTAGTATCTCTAGTGTCACACTAAATGTGATGGAACCAAAGGTCTAGTATCTCTAGTGTCACACTAAATGTGATGGAACCAAAGGTCTAGTATCTCTAGTGTCACACTAAATGTTTATAACTCTGTGGCTGATCCCTGCGGAGGTTGCTTTACCAATCAGCAGTATTATCATCAGCTATACTTATATTCTAGGTTGTGTGCTTTTTGACGGGTTGTTTTATCTTTTGTGATTCACAGGAGGCAGCAATATGTTGGCAAGGTTCGCTTTTCCCACTTCGACGCACATGTGCAGTCATCCAAAAAGGTGCTTGTGGCAACAGAGAACAATGTTTTTGCTTCACTCAATACCAGGACTGGAGAACTCTGTGAGTATTCTGTAGTAAGACCCAGTAAAGAAAGACAATTTATTTCCCAGTTGACATACTTTCTGTTTCTATGTTGGTATTTATTTACTGTCTGTTACAGTCTGGCGACATGTGGATATGACTGGGCCAGAGGGAAACATTGACGCTCTTCTGCACCATGGACAAGGTGATTAGGACTTTGCAGTTGAGCTTACAGAGTTTTAATTCACCTATTGTCTTATAATACATTTGTTCTTTGTACTAAAAGTTTTGCTAGAGTTTTCACCTTCTCCCATATTGAAAGCAGATGGCTCATAAAACTGTTCATGTCTCCTAGATGCGGTGTTGGTGGTTGGTAATGGCCGCCTTCTGCGCTCCTGGGACATAAATGTTGGTGGTTTGAACTGGGAGATTGTGCTGGACTCTGGCAGGTGATTACCTCCTTAATGGACTGTTGTTTAGTTAAGAATTGTCTTTATTTTTAACAGATCTTAACTGGTTTTTTTTACACATTTTTAGTTTCCAGTCTGCATGTTTAGTTGGACAGCAAGACATCGTGAAACATGTGGCTGTTTTGAAGAAAACTGTCATCTCTCTCCATTACCTTTCCAATGGTCATCAGAAATGGGTAGAGAATCTACCAGAAAGGCAAGTGAATGTGTTTTTATGTTATTGGGTCAACATTTAAATCACATTTTTGTCTATAAACTGTCTTTGTGAACAAAACGTCTCCCCTGAAATTCAAAATCCTTTTGAGACATGTTTAAAGAGATTTAAAAAATATTCTGTTTTTGGAATAATAATTCGTTTTACTCAAAATGGTACATAGGGTTGTGAAAATGTTGGATCAAAAGTAAAGTATGAATCTCAAAGAAAAGATTATAAAATTGTATCCATACATTTAGGTCCAACTCGTAGATTTGGAAAAATCAAGTCAAACATGAATAAATAGATGTTTATGGTAGTATTAGAGCAGCACAAGTGTCTGATGTGTAAAGGCCTAAGCATTTATATTCATGAACAAGATTGGCATTATTAGCACTGTATAACTTTTGGTCTTTTCATCTCAACAGTGAAACAGTGGATTACCAGGCTGTTTATTCTGGTGGAAATGGTGAAGTGTATGCACTGGGAGTCGTTCCTCATTCCCACATTGCAATTGTTACTTACAGTTTGGAGGATGGAGAGATAATCAAGCAGGTAAACCCGGTTTAGTATTAGCACTATATAACTGTTGTAGACTATAAGGAAACACTTAAAGGTCAAATTTAAAGCAAACGGTTTTGAATACATCAAGTAAAGTTGTAGCATTGCAATATATTCATTTAATTCCACAATTTTTAATTATTTAATTCTTTGCTTATGTTGTCCTCAGACCTCAGTGGAAGCTCCATGGCTGTCCAACATACAGGCCAGCTGTGCAGTGATCGGCCAGGGGATCCTGACATGTGTGGACTCGGCAGCTGTATCTCTGTACGACTTGCACGAGCAGTCACAGATGACCCAGATCCCCCTGCAGGTACCCATCCGAATGAAACCAAAGACTTTGTTTTATAAAATGACCATGTTTGTCCTGTTCTCTGCATTCGTCTACCTACACCTTGGAGCTTTCCCTCTTTATACCTACCTTGTTTTTTTCGGTGTGAATGCATTTACCATTTATTTCACAGTACGCTACTATTTCTCTTCTTCCAGTCTCTGGGACTTGAAGTCACCCCCGGCTTCCAACCAGTACTGGTGTCCACCCAGCCCAACCCAGCTCGCCCGCCGCTGTCAGAATTCTTTCTCCAGCTTGGGCCAGAACACCACCTGCTTCTCCAGCTCAACAATGGCCAGATAGTTACACTGAGAGACTTCAAGCCTGTACGTAACTGTTTCACTACCACTCTCCAATGCAAGATATTCTATATCCTGATATTGCAATTCTTGTACTGGGAGTCATGCTGGATAAAAGCTTTAGTTCAATATCTAAAATATACATGTGACTTTGCTGCTGGAATATCTAGTAATTGTTGAGTAACTTCTTCTTTATTATTTAAAAGGGGTTAATCTTGGTGTGGGTTACTGAGATATTACAGTTGTTATAATAAAAAGCAGCATAAAATAATAGTTGACTCATTTATCTTGATTCATAGGCCATGCTGGTATCATTTGCTACACCCGGAGAGAAGACTGTTGCTGCTGTAATGTCGCCCAAGAATCAAACCGTGAGTTAATGTGAAATCATAGACTCCCATTTTTTTTATTTAAGATAAGAAGCATTTCTTATGATTCATATGATAAACCTGTTTTCTGCCCTATAGGCTTGCAGTCTTAACCTCTTTAGTGCAGAATCTGGACGCAGACTTCTAGACACAACACTGATTTTTAATCTGGATCCTAATGTTGGGAAACCAGAGAAGGTGCGTCTAAATTTCTTCCCAGTGATTTTACAGCCTGTTTGATATCTGGCTGGTCAAGTCAGCAAGGCTTCTTCAATTTACTTTACCCACAGTTTAATATTATTAAACACGCAGTGTTTTCTTTTAATGATATAACACCGTTTTATTCTGTCTTCCAGCTGCACGTACAAGCATTCCTCAAGAAGGACGACTCTGTTGGCTACAGGGTGATGGTGCAGACAGAAGACCACACACTCTCGTTCATACAACAGCCAGGTATGGATGAAAAAACAGGACGCTTTGTTAGTGTGGGAAAAACTGCTTTGTCGATCTGTTATCTGAGGTATTTCCATGCACTGCTTTCTTCAACGTGTGTTTTTTGATTTACCACTGAGGGGCACCAAAGTCCAAAACATTTCAAATTCCTTCTCATAGTTTAAAATAAGCAAACTTGTTTTTTCAGGATTTTTATCTGGCCTACAAAAATGCACTACTTGACCTTTTGCTTTTCATAATGCATGATATTTTTATACAGTTGTTTGCAGGTGCTGGGTTGTAGGGAATCACATGGTATTTATAGCCAACAGGTGAAATCCCCTGAAACTTTTGAGTTATGTGAAGTCGTTCTCTCATTATGTTTACTGTTGAGATCCAGTTCTTCTTTCCAAAGTGAAAAAGAGACTTGAGAGTCATGCTTTGCCTCATGATAACATTTAGGTAAATTCTGCTTCTTAATCATCAGACCACTATGAAACACAAACAGGCTCTCGGTTTTCATAATGTAAACACAATCTGGTCCTTTCCACAAGCACGAGGGGGAAAAAAAGTGTTTCATGTTGTAATCCACGGAAAGTGTCAACACTAACTGCAGACTGTCACAGGGTGTGTAAAGTGGAATGAATGATTACAGAACAATAATGAGTGGTGTTTTCCAGGGCGTGTAATGTGGACCAGAGAGGAGGCCCTCTCAGATGTGGTGACAATGGAAATGGTGGATCTGCCTCTCACAGGAACGCAGGCAGAGCTGGAGGGAGAGTTTGGCAAAAAGGCTGGTAAATGTCAAACCAGAATCCCTTCATGTTTTTTCCTACTTATTTACCAGCATTAAGGACTAATCTCTGTTGTGGATTGATAATCTGTGTTTTATCCATGACGCTCAGCTGTGCAACTCCTAATCTTGGGGGTCATTTATCAAGCTTGCTTGGTTCATTTCGGGATTTTCCCACGAATATAAAACTAATGATTAAGTCCACTGTATTGTTGCTTTTACTTTAACCCCTACTTCAACTGCTCTCCACCTGCATTTAATCATCAAAGTTGTAGTTTTGTTCTATTTGATGTTGCAATAGGCTTGGTTGCCTGCTGGAAACGGATGTCTTGGGTGTTTCCACTTGGTTGCATTTGCTTCACTTTCTTTTGTCTTTTTCCCGTTTTTTTTATTGCTTCGCTTGGATTCAGCCATTCAAGGTAACATACCTCTCTGCTTCTCTTAAATAAAACTTTATTAATGTGTGTTTAGGATCTCCTGTTGTTGACTGAAAATCCTTTGCTATAATCATGTTATTGTTGTGAGGGTTCGCCTGTGCTTTGCCCGCATAACAACTGCACAATGTCCAAGTTGTGATTCTCAATCCACAAAAATTCATTAAGCAGCATCTGTGTGCTGTCTGTATTTGTCTAGACGGCCTGTTGTCCATGGTGCTGAAGAGGCTCTCCTCTCAGCTCATCTTGCTGCAGGCCTGGATCGCCCACCTCTGGAAGCTGTTCTACGACGCACGGAAGCCTCGCAGTCAAGTCAAGAATGACGTGACCATTGAGAACCTCTCCAGAGACGAGTTCAACCTGCAAAAGATGATGGTTATGGTTACAGCATGTGGGAAGGTACGAGACTAGAGCTTACCCTCTCATGGAGGTTTATGTAAGGTAGGGTTTCAGGAGAGATGAGCTGCGCTGCACATTTGGGGATAGACCAGTTTCAGACCGAAGTGAAATTAAACACTAATTAAGAGACTCCATCAGGCCTCGAAGAAACTCTAACTTTTCCACTTTGCTTTTTTTCTGTCAAGCTCTTTGGTATCGACAGCAAGACCGGCACTATTTTATGGAGGCACTACCTGGACAACATCCCATCTAATGCCGCTTTCAAACTAATGGTGCAACGGACCACCGCACACTTCCCTCATCCGCCACAGTGCACGCTGCTCATCAAAGACAAGGTATCTGATAACAAGAGCTCTTTGCTTGAATATGTTCAGTGTGGGAGTCAATTTTATTATCTTGTGGGTCTCACAAACATAAATTAAGCAAATTACTTAGCTGGGAAATCAAAAGATTATTGCTGCATTTTTGGTTTGGCTCGCATAGGGTGAGGGACTTTAAGAGAAGGAACTTGACATTTCTATTGAGCATGCCTGATACACAGGAAAAGCAGAATGCTGTTTTTCTCCTGCAGTAACATGCGCTTGAAAGGACAAACATAACTGCTACATTTGTTCTATTCTTTTTTTTTTTTTTTTTTTTTGTTCTATTTTCTCATAAGGATACCGGCCTGGCCACACTCCATGTATTTAATCCCATCTTTGGAAAGAAGAGTCACGTCACCCCGCCTGCTCTGTCTCAGCCGATACTTCAGTCGCTCATGCTGCCTGTCATGGACCAGGATTATGCTAAGGTCTTACTTTTGGTGGATGACCAGTACAAGGTCAGTGGCAAACTCGGATGAACATTCAGCATGAACTAATAGAGATACAGACACTTGTAAACTTGTATGCATCTTTTATTTTTCCACAGGTGTCTGCTTTTCCCTCTACAAAGAATGTACTTCAGCAGCTCCAGGAGATGGCCTCATCCATATTCTTTTATCTTGTTGACTCCAGCCAGGGAAGACTTTCTGGCTACAGGCTACGAACGGCAAGTGAAACTTGCACATCAGGCTCAAGAGTTTTGAACAAGTTTTAGAAAAGACTAGCCACCACCAGTCTCTACCTTTGGTTGCCATAGGTGACAACAATAGTTTCCATATTTCTTAAATTGCACAGATAATTTTAGTATATATTTCAGTATTGGAAAAGTGATCAAGAATGCTTAGTATATTTTTTCACAACAAATACCTAGAATATAGACCAGGTATAGTATATTTGACTGAGAGTCAATGTTGCACTACACAAGCAAATGGACATAATATTAATAATAATGCTTCAAATGTTCTGTGGATAAACGTTATAGCCAGAGTTCTTGATCTTGCAGTGAGCCACCATGAAATGATGCTTAACTCTGAATGTTTTTGTGCGCTCAGGACTTGTCTACTGAGTTGATCTGGGAGATCGTCATGCCAACCGAGGTACAGAGGATTGTCTCCGTCAAAGGGAAAAGGCCCAATGAGCATGTGCATTCCCAGGGCAGAGTAATGGGAGATCGTAGTGTCCTCTATAAGGTATGATAACTTCCCTTTAGTTACACTGTGGTTTGGAAGGAGTGTTATTTCTCATTGGTGCAGGACTTGGTCACTGTTGTCTCGACTTCTCATCGTACCACTTCATTCTTAAAGACAGAGTCACTCCTCGTATTCTGATGTAGGCTGAAAAGTTTCCAAGAAATACTGAACCTCATGTCACTGTTTCCCCAGTGAATCATATCCTCTCTTCACCACTGACTGAATAAGATCAAACCCTGTTTTCTTCTACTAGGGCTCTTACACTAGAAGCAATAGAGCAAGAGACAACTCCAAAGCTCTGCCATGGTTTCTGTAGATTGCATTGTTCATTACATCCCAGAATGCACAAGTGTGTAACAAAGACACTGGTGTCTTTCCTACACTTAGAGCTTTATCTGTGGTGTGGGATAAAAAAACTCCATGTTTTAGGCCCTGCTGTTCGTGGGGCCAATATATGTTGTTAACATTTTGTCCATGATCTTTTCAGCCAATCTGTAATGGCAAAATGATACCTCCTTATCAAACATCAACCAACCAATTTCATAGTTTGTCATTTATTGTGTTCTGTTTATTTGTAAATTAATTGTTCAAATAAGATAAAATAAGATAATCCTTTATTAGTCCTGCAGCGGGGAACATTTGCAGGATGACGGCAGCAGAGAGGATTGTGGGAACAAGAGACATAGTAAAAAACAAGTATTATAAATAAGCAGATAAGTCATAACACAGTAAAGAATATTAAATAGATCCACAATAACTAAAATATTATATAAACAGACAGAATAATTTTAGTATCATACAGTAGATTGCACAGTTTTTTTATATTGCACAGATTTATATAGATGATTTTTAGTGATGTGTGGTCTGCTGGGAGCAGAGCTGGTTGTGCAGCCTGACAGCAGCAGGAAGGAAGGACCTGCAGTACCTCTCCTTCACCACCGGGGGTGAAGCAGCCGGTGGCTGAAGGAGCTGCACAGAGCTGCCAGGGTGTCCTGCATGGGGTGGGGGATGTTGTCCAGAGATGATAGCTTGGCCATCATCCTCCTGTCTCCCACTACTTCCACCGTATCCAGTGGACACCCCAGCACACCGCTGGCCTTCTGAACCAGTTAGTTAAGTCTCTTCCTGTCGGCTGCTGAGATGCTGCTGCTCCAGCAGACCACTGCATAAAAGATGGCTGATGACACCACAGAGTCAAAAAAGGTCCTCAGGAGTGCTCCCTGCACTCCAAAGGACCTCAGTCTCCTCAGCAGCAAATGTATTTTCTAAATGAAGACGGACAACATTACACCACATCATTGAGGTTGTTTGTATTTACCATGTTTGGAAAGACGTGGCTGAAAAAACCTGTGTTAACTTGTTTTCTATCTTTAAGGTCAATGTTTCCTAACTGTAGTTGGCTACACACATTTTAAATGGCTAAAAAACCAATCAAATTGATTGTCTTGTTTATATAGCAACTCAGTGAAACAGCTGGATTCATTATATTTCCCATGTGTAGTCTGCTATATCTCAAATATTATGCATTTGCCATATTGCAGAAAATTGTTTTTTAAATCAGTGATGTTATGGAAAATAACGATTTTTATTATCCTTGATCAAGATAACGGATTGTGTTTTGTCTAATTGCTCACAGTACCTAAACCCAAATCTCCTGGCGGTGGTGACTGAGAGCACAGACTTGCATCCGGAGCGAAGCTTCATTGGGATGCTCCTGATTGATGGCGTGACGGGTCGCATCATCTATGAGGCTGTTCAGAGGAAGACCAAAGGACCAGTGCATGTTGTGCACTCTGAAAACTGGGTGGTGGTGAGTAATATTTACCGCTAAAGTCACTCTTTTGGATAAAAATGAAAAATATTTTGTTTTGCTTTGTTGTTCTTTGCTTGGTTACAGTCAGAATGTGGTGTTTGCTCACTGCAGCTGTACAAAAAATGACTAAGCACCCACAATGTAATTGACCACATTAGTAGGCAAATGTTGAAGGGGAGCAGTGACCTAAATGTGTCCTCTGCCTCTGTTTGACTCCGCAGTACGAGTACTGGAGCACCAAATCTCGCAGGAATGAGTTCTCTGTAATTGAACTGTATGAAGGGATGGAGCTCTACAACAGCACTGTGTTCAGCTCACTGGATCGGCCACATGCTCCTCAGGTGCTTCAGCAGTCTTACATTTTCCCCTCATCCATCTCTACCATGGAGGCCACACTGACGGAGAAGGGCATCACCAGCCGCCATTTGCTCAGTAAGTTTAAGCCACTGTTTTGGGACTAAATCACATTCTTTCCAACCTTGTTCGCCCCGTTGCTTTAAAAGAACTCTTTTGCTGTTCTTCATCACAGTCGGCTTGCCATCTGGAGGGATTTTGTCATTACCCAAGATGTTCCTTGACCCTCGGAGGCCAGAAATAATATCGGAGCAAAGCCGGTGTGTCTTCCAGTCAAGTTTCGTTTGAAACATTTATTTTTTCTGTGTCCCTGTCTAATGTGTTCACTTGATCTCCAGGGAAGAGAACCTGATACCGTACGCACCAGAGCTGCTGATCCGCACAGAGTGGTTCATCAACTACAATCAGACTGTATCAAGAGTGCGGGGGATTTACACTGCCCCGTCTGGACTGGAGTCAACCTGCCTGGTGAGTCTGCCATGAAAATACAGACAAATATATGACAATTATTTGTGTTCTTAGAAAATGTTTTGACAGATTGATGTTGTGAAAAAACCTTTTTGTGGAACTACCATTGTGTTCAAATTGACATTCCTAAGTTTTAATTTGTGGTGTTTATCTTCTAAAATATTTATTAACTTATTGTTAGTATATTGGCCATTCCAAAGTCATACAATAAACAACCATTGGCATGTAGGGTAACTTTAGGATAGTTTATTATTCTTCCTAAGAATAATATATCTTATGTATTTATTATTAGTTTAGAACACAATCACAAGACATGTAGCAGAATATATTTAGTCTTTTCTACTTGTAGCTTGTATATTTGTATCTGTATATTGTCACTTATAATGTTTCTGGTTTGATACCTGCGTAGGGACTAGAGATGTAAATTAGCATTGTCATGTTTACATCTTGTGTTTTATCCTGATGTTCATTAACCTGCTCTGTCCCTATCAAATGAATAAATAGATGCATCCAGAGCAGAGATTTCTTTTTGACACAATACTAAGTAGTGGTCTAAAAAAACTCTTGAGATAGCCATTACATTTTAAATCCTCTCCAAAACATAGTCAATACATTGTTTTCTCCCCTTCAGGTGAAGTGAAATGTACAGTCAATATGACAATGTTTTTTTGTTTTTTTTCCATAAAGGTGGTGGCATATGGTCTTGACATCTACCAGACCCGAGTCTACCCCTCAAAGCAGTTTGACGTACTGAAGGACGACTACGACTACATGCTGATCAGTAGCGTTCTCTTTGCACTTTTCTTTGCCACCATGATCAGCAAACGCCTGGCAGAAGTCAAACTGCTCAACCGGGCCTGGCGGTAGAGCAAGAGTCTAAATCCCACCTCTTCAGCTTGGAGACTGCACGAAGGACCTCAGCCCGAGGAGATGAGACGGCTGAGGCAGTGCCTGTAGAAGAACACAGGCCAAATTCAATAAGGCCCATAATGAACTGCAGAGGTGAATGGAGGGTTTAGTAGAAGTTTTTATCTGTTTATTTTTAACTTATTTTGCAAGCACAAGAAATAATTTCATGGTAGAATAACTGGTTTTTTTTTTGTGTCATGTTGATTAAATGTTTAACTCATAACTAATTAGAAATGAATAATAAGAAATTTAATAAATTGTGGAGTTTGGAAATTCCCACACATGTGAACATTAGATACTTAAGCAATGTTAGTTTTTTCCAAGATTACGTTTGTGACATTTCTGCTTCATTAGACTAATCTAATGGAGAGTGATAGTATATGTGGAGGTCAGAAAAAGAGAGACGGTAGACATGCAACATGCGTGAGTAAGACTTGATACTTAAATCCTGCCCAATCACCATGATACCCAAATGAACTGAACTCGAAGCAGATAGAGCAGAATGGACAATAGAGTTATTTGTGCTTTCCTGATGACTCCCACAAAAAAGGAACAGTCACTCTTTTTACCATCACATGCTTGACTTTCTTTGATCCTGCAGCTCAAACCTGTGTGAGCAGTGTTGATCCACTGTTGCCTTCTGTTGATGCTCCATTAAAATTTGTCACAGAACTCCAGTTTAAGTTTTTTTTCTGTTTTTCCAAGTTGTATACAAAAATGTATTCTTGGTTATGACCAGAAATATTAATATGGTCAAAAACTGGCAAAACAGACCAAATGAGAATAAAAACATCTTTCCATTGGTACATATCATTGTTCTGATGGGGGAAAAAGACATTGAGCCAAAGATCATAGAATGAATAAGTTATTTTATTTCTATAAATAGATTAAAAAAACAATTTTACAACAATTTACTTTTGACATGAACAACATTATGAACTTCTAAACAGAATCTTCATGAGAACTTCCAACCTCTTGATGTAACGAGGGTTGTAGACCGGGTACTGCATCTCTACAGTGTAAACGTAACACGACTTCCATGCCCACACACACACACACACACACAAATAAAGAATCATTAAAGGCCCAATCTGTACGTTTTTGAACATATATTGTTTGAGATAAAAGCACAAACATAATAAAAACAATTCATCATAACGATTAAAAGTTTGTGATTTGAGCACAATTTAAAATGAAAGCTTCTTTTACTGTGCATACAAACACTACTGATAAAAAAAAAAGTAAAGAGTTGTTGACTTGTGTACTTCATATTTATAAAAAAAAAAAGACCTGTCAATCATTTTGAGGGTGGCTGCAGGTTTCAAATAAATTCAACTTTGAGCACATGAGCATAGAATGTGATGCAAGAGTCAATGCTTATGTCATATTTTGCAAAAGTCATTAGCACTGAAATAGAAACAGAAGTTAAGAGATTTATCAGGGGAAGTGTTTGTTTCACTGTAGTTCAAATCATGTTTCGGTTGTGTTGTGTCGTGTTAATATTGGCCACATTGTTAAATTTAACAAATCTTAATGTGAGAATGATTCAGCAAAACATTAAATCTATCAATCAATCAATCAATCAATCAATCATACTTAAGATTTCAAGCAGCATTGTCATTAAAAGAAACGCACATGGAATGAGCCGTTTGGTACAAGCCCAGCTTGCACGTACAGTAATTATTTGCTCTCCTGTAAGAAATATAGTATTAGTGATATGCACATATGGCTGTCAGACTTAAAAGTGAATGAGTGATGAGACATGTTCACTGTGTGAAATCTGAACATTCTGAGTAAACCCAAATGAAAAACCTTTATGTAAATATTCTCATGTGTTAGTGAAAATACTGGAATGTTATCATTTTTTCATGTTGCTAAAAATACTGAGCGGTAAGATGTTAAAAACAGATCAAACCTCACAGAGTTGTGTTGAAATACGTCATACGTCATGGAAAATAACAATGTAGCATGTAGATGTTTTCACATGGTTCTGATGTCCTTCACAGTCTCACACAGTGACATAAGTGAGGCTTTCTATCTGTTCTGCCAGACACCGCTGCTTCCCATCCGGGCTGGTTCACTCAGGAGTCTCTCTCGTCTGTCTGAGTACACCGGTCGGCCCGGCGGCAGGAGGATGTAGTGTGTAGCGCTGGCCTTTCTGCCGTCCTTCAAAATGGGAACAATGCAGGGAGAAAACTGAGCTGCAGGTGGCACCCTTTCGCTCTGCTGTCTCTGTGATGCCTTACTCACATAATTTGGGTTAGCAGCAAAACTCTGTGTGGCAGGCATCACTCCGTTGATATAAATCGGAAGGCTTTTGGGGCTCGGGGTACGTGGTGGGCAGGGTGGGACTAAGGGGACCCTTGGAGGGATTTTGGGAGGCTTGTCTTCCTCGTTGGCGCTCGCAGTCTTTGAGAGAGCAGGTGGCTTTGGTGGGATGGGGATACGAGGAGGGATTAGTGGTTTGTCAGTGGGACCAGTTGAGGTGCTGCTGTGGAGAGGCTGGGAAGTAAGGCCTGAACAGGGAAACCGGAGTCTGTGTTGGTCCGGCTGTTTGCTAGACAAAGTATCCCCGACCGCTGACACCACAGGCTGGTGGTCTTCTCTCTGGGCAGCTAGTGTCCAAAACCCACTTCCCCTACAGGTCGGTCTGTCCTCTCTGCTTGGCCACGAGAAAGCCATGGAGCCGGTCCCAGCACCACCAGACCGCCACCAGCTCTCCTGGTAAGCGTAATTCACTTTGCCAGAGTCTGTGTTCATGCCCCTGCACATGGCCTTTGGACAGCTTTTGGGCAAAAGTCGCCGTCGGTCACTGGTAAAAAACTCCACCTCACTGTCGGCGGCCTCATCAGACATGAGCTCCTCAGGGTCCGGCAGAGGCGGCAGCGGTTTGGCTTCTCTCTGGTGGCCCCCAAACACTGTCCGTCTCTGGGAAGAAGGGACCACCTGGTCGCCCTCGTGAGGCCGTAGCATGTTATCAGACACTAGGCGGTGGAAAGGAGACTGGGAGAGGGAGATGTTGCCTGGGAAAAGGGAAAGACCATCAGGTATTAAACGACTGTCTTTATGAAATCCTAAATTGAAGTGTACACTGAGAAATAGTTGCTTTGCTATAGAAGGTTTTGCTATCACTGTTGTTTCGTTCACTGCAGGAACAATTCTCAGAGGAGGAAACATGGAACACGACTTTTAACTAGAGTGCAGCGATGGTGTGGGAGGGAGAACATACCAGGGGGAGTGGGCTGCCCACTCTACTTAGAAAAAAAACCTCCTGTTTTGCTGAAGGTATCGTTCCGGAAACGGGAGTAAAAACATGTTGAAAACAACCGCTTAACCTATCACCCTCCTCGTCAAACATCAGCCACAACACCCTGATTAACCCAGGAATCGTCATTATCTGCCGCGCAGGCCACAATCTTAACGGCGCTTCCCGTAACCTTCTCTGTGGAAACATCCGTCATGCCCCAGACTGCAGGAACAGCTGGTGACCAGGGAGCAATCGCTTCCCCTCCTCCTCCACCCTGTTCTCTGCTCCCTCTGCTACACAGCTCAGTCCAGTGATGACAAACTCACCCAGACCCTGCCAACGCGCTGTTTATTAGTCAAACAGGGTTTAAACCCTGGTTTATTAGTCAAACAGGGTTTAAACCCTGGTTTGTTAGTCAAACAGGGTTTAAACCCTGGTTTGTTAGTCAAACAGGGTTTAAACCCTGGTTTGTCCAGCCGAGACGGACTTCAGAATCTAGATTTATACTGTATAAATAAACTAATCAATTCTGTCAATGTTGATAATGTGTGATTTAGTACAGCAAAACTTCTAAAGCACTATTGTTTCACAACAATTCAAAAAGATAAAAAAAAGATAAAGACATGTTACATGTTCAAAAATATCTTTGTTTTTGATAAAGTCAAAAATATCAGTTGCTATAAAATGTTATCAGTGTTTTGTTTTGTTTATTTTAAATCTATTCTAATCTTTCACATGTAACTGATAAAAATGTTTACTGTGTGTTTTTTAAGGTATAACATTTTATTCTAATGTAGCTCACCCCGATCTAAAACAGGTTATAGTAACAATTTATTTTTAATTATCAATCATTACAGATTAATATTATTATTACAATATTCATAGTACATTTGAAGTGTCACATGCTTAGTTGTCAATGTGTAGTTTTCTTTGTAGAAAAATAATTGTATTATAATTTACATGTACAAAATAGTGATATGTGAAAGACTCACAGTTGAGCTCCTCGGCCATTTGCTGCTGTTGAAGCTCCGTCAGGTTTTGTTCCATGTCAACATTTAGACCAAAACACTCTGCAACAAAAGAGAGGTTGAGAAGTCGGCACAGAGCTGTGCATGTGTGTAAATCATTCCTACACATAACCTGTCATGAGTAAGTCATTATGTTTGTGTAATAACAAGCATGACATATGCTTAAACAGAACATGTGTTCTGCTCTCCTGCATGTCTTTACATCATGGAACAGCATTGCAGGTTGTGTCTTTTCTGAACCATTTTCTTCTGTGTGTAAAACATCTATTGTTTATCTGTCAGTGTCAGTCTTATTGTATCCAGAGTGAGGACTCAAACATCAGAGGACATTATGTGTATTACAGATTGTAAAGGTACATTTGTGATTCGGGGCAATTTAAACTAAATTGCCGTTATCAAAGAATATGATGGATTCAGATGACAGACACATGAGGATTTACTCTGGGGATAAGTGAATGCAAAAGGGAATGTTTATTGTTACATGTATTATTTCTTAAATATTTGTTTTTGGATGCTGACGTGAAGCACTAGACTCATTTCTGTTCGTTATTTTTATTTCTGTTACACATAAAACATGATAAAATAAAACAAATACTTAAAGAAAATATGTTGTTTTGTGCCAAGTATTTCATATAAATAGTGCCAGAATTATACTCTTGATATTACTTATTAAAATTTTAAAAAGAGATTGTATTTTCACACTAATAATATATATTAACTAATAACAATTGATCCTAGTTTACATTGGGTTTGAAATCAGTATCAGAGTGGTGTTTGCGTACCTGTCCAGGTCATGTTGTTCCCAGTAGTTATTCTGACTCCCAGCCATTTTGTGGCAGAAATTGTGTTCTAAAAAAGCATGGAGGTGTGTTTGGTATCTGAACAGAAGTCAGCTCCATCAAACCCATCACGGCTTCATTCTATCCAGCAGAAAGCTGTTGGACAAAAACCAGAACACTGAGTATTAGTAGATTCACCTGGCTATTTCTCCTGAGTAACTTGTATATTCACATCTAGGTCAGAATAAGGCCTTAAACACAAAAAACATGAACAAATCTTCCATATTTGGCTTTTGCATTACACTCCTATTATTTTTGCTCTGGTCACACCTTCGTCAGTGTGAAAAGGCTATAAACGGCATATAAACAGTGCACATCTGAGCTGCACGCACTCATCCTACCAGGCAGGTCAAAGGTAAGGACAGATATTCTATAACAAACACTTATAGGCTAGAAACACAAAAACACTGATAATATTATCAATACAGCAAGACTATCATACACACCTATATTATACACATTATATTATACCTGCTACTCTGTTCACACATGACTCACTCTGAAAAAGAGCGGCCTCCAGGGAAACTAAATACATATAGTAAATAAAAACTTACATTCCTGAAACCCTGCATGGTTTCTAGTGAGCCTTTAAGAAATAACCATCACAACAAAAGCCCAGTCAATGACTTCAGTCTGCGCTGGCAGCTGCCATGTGTATCTCCTTGTGGTTCCAGCTTAAAGCCATTTGTTTGATGAGCAGGCTATTGCACAACCTCTGGGTCAGATGTGGGAGGGCAGCAGTGCTCCTCGCCCTCCTTCCTCTCTGTGACCATGAAACCCTGCAGTATCCGCCCTTACAACAGGGCCTAATTGTGCAGCATTCCTGGGATACTGCATGACGAACTCCACCACTAAGACACACGTATCATATGAGGTATTGCCTTAAATATGTCACTATTTCCAGAGTAATGAAAACAAGTTATGTTTAGTTTTGTATTAAATTGAAAAAAGCTAATGAGTAAAAGAATGACATGTCACAAACACCCACTGACCCCTTTTAGGTTAAGATGATCACATGTATTCTGGGTCAGGTTATGGTCATTCATAGAGATGCACTGATATGGAATTTCAGGGCTGATAATGATATCAATAATTATTAAATGATAGATTATAGTATTATTATTAATTTATCTTTGAATTATAATTATCGAAAATAGATAAATGATCTGTTTGTTGTGAAAGATATACGCAGTCCCCATCCAGAACCGGGTTTTAAGTGTCCCTGGTCTCCACATCATCATATGTTCTTATCAGCTGAACTTCCTTCATTTTGCATCCCTCGTGATCCTGCTTTTATGTGACAGGAGACACATAAGACTGGCCTCCTTGGCTTTACTCACAAGCTGGAGGGTGAAATATTTTGTTAAACAGACCAACTGACCACTGGAGTGGTTTAACACTGAGTGATGCCCCTGTGTCAGCAGCCCTCCACCCAACAAGCAAAGTATTCATGTCCTCACAGCTTCCAGCAGGGATGCTGCTCACAACTCTGTGGCCCTTCATCAGTTGACACATACAGTTACATAATTTAAACTCTGCATTTAACCCACCATAAGCATAAGGGTTTGTGGGTTGTTGTGAAGCGCCTGTCGGGTAACAGAAGTTCGGACTGGGCCAGTTGATGAAGCCCGAATTCCTGCTCCAACTCTTTGACTTATTCCACATTAACCTACTGGAGTCTGAAGTTTGAAGAAAACACTGGAAACAGGCAGGCAGAGTTCAATGCTATAGAGTTTGTTCTTTAAGCAAAGAAATAAACCTGAGTTGGCTCCGGAGGCGAACTCTTTTGCTTTGTCCTCAACATGGTCTTATATAGTGTCAGAGCTCTTTGATCTGCAGGTGCACTGGGCTAGCTATCTTTTTTAATTGGTTTGGAAAGTCCCTGAGCGAATGTTGTCATTTCATAAAGGCTGAAGTTTGTACTGCTAGTAGTCATTCTCACAGGCTGAAGTTCTGTTAGGCCTTATCTTTTTCTCCTTCCTGTCGTCATTTTGGAAAGCTGAACTGTGTGTGTCTGTGTTCACCCAGCTCACTCTTCCCTGCATGTCGTATGCTGACGTGTGTGTGTGTGTGTGTGTGTGTGTGTGTGTGTGTGTGTGTGTGTGTGTGTGTGTGTGTGTGTGTGTGTGTGTGTATGTGTTTTCAACAGCTCTTAGTCTTTTACTAAATAAAACAGGTTATATCTTATACCATGCAAATCACTCTATATTCTCACCCATTTCAGTATGCAGATGCCCTATATATATATATATATATATATATATATATATATATTTTCAAACATTTAGATAATCGGTAGTGATAGTCTAATATGATTAAATCAAACTCCAACACGCCTTGGGTTCAGTAAAGTACAAACATGTAAAATAGCTCTGGGTAACTTTGATTTGACAGTAAAATACTGTTCCAATTACTATTGTTCAAACTTTGCCTCATCAAGTATTCATACAATATTAATTACGTAAATCCAACTGCTTCAAAGTCATAAATAATAAAAGGATTCATAGACACAGAATCACCTACAGTAAGGGGTACATTTTAACACTGCAAGGAAAATACACTATAAATGTAGATTCCTGCCTACAGAATGGAACCATGCAGCAATTCTCCTGCAAACCACTAATTAATAACCTCCCTTCTCCCTCCTACTCGCTGAAAGGGCAACTCAAGGTCTCAATCTTACTATCACACTGCAATCTTCCTCTTCAAAGTCCTGCTCTGTTTCATGTTGCTAACGGGCCTACAGTCGATGTGGGAAGCGGACAATGCAGAGCATGCATAATGCAACACGAAACTCACCACAAACAAAACAGTGACCCATGCGTCCATTTCAATATTTATGTCATCCTTAAAACAACCGACTGTGGCGTCATTTCCGCCAGTGATCCTCGGAGATGGAAGACGCTGAACAATTATGAATTCTACCGGCGAGTACTCAGTGTCCATGAATGGAGCCACTCTCAGGCATGAATGGGGCTTTGTGTCACTTTGTTGCGCAGTGAAGCAAGCCTGAAAATACAAGGGAACTCTCCCATGAGGTTGGGACTGAAGATACGCCATGGAGACAAGCTGACATGGCCAAGGTATGAGCCTGAGCCACAAACTGTGCGTACTGGCACTGCTGAAAGGAGAAGCCAGAGGCTGAAAACGATCTGTTTATGTCATGCAGGAGCCTTGATGTGTTGTCCTTGGCTGTCTCCACCTCACTTTCTTTTTCAGGCAATAGTCCGTTCACTGACCGGACCTTTACAGATCATTTCATTACAGTGCTGGTATAAATGATATATGCTTTACATCACCTGATTTATAAGGTAAACTCACAGCTTAGATGCCTTTATTGTTAATGTTTCCACCACAACATTAGCGGGACACAATACAAACAAAAAAAGCCCTAACATGTGACTCAAATGTCTCAACACCAGTTTTTGCAGCCTAGATGGAAATTTATTTAACCAAATAATGGGTCGGATGTTAGAGGCCTCTGTTGTGGGGCCATGCCTGATGGGTATAGTTGATTTAACCATTCATGTCCCCTGATAATGACAATTCATTGCAAACAGCAGGATGTGATGAAAGTGGCATGTGGGGGGAAATGTACAGTTTGAGGTTGAACAAAACATAGAAAATAAATGCAGATTTAGTTTTATAACTAACCTATTTATAAAAAAGAATGTAATATCTTTGAATTTGTATAGTTTATATTTTTTAAGAAGTTTGTTAGGATATGAATAATATTTTGTTCGAGGCCGTTTCCATTGTGATGTTCTCTTTTGTTCGTAGCCTGCAGGTAGGGAATGAAACTTTTTCAATTTGTGAATTATTATTATTATTATTGAGTGACAGCTGTACACTGTCACTTGGACAGGTAAACTATTTAGAGCTATCCAAAATTGTATTTCCTCAATTTATATCGAGCTTTCAAATGAGATAACTGCACCATGATGATAAAAACATTTAAAAATGCAACAATTAAAAACATAAATTCGATAGTGCTAACATTGTTCAGCATTTGCCTAAATGGATACTTTATTTAAATTTAGAGTAGTCTAACTAACTAGGCTTTGTAACTGATCACAATATATATTCTGTAGTTCTTTTATATGGAGCAATATGTAGATACTTATGTGCTACATTCAGCAATAGATACGTATAGTTACAGCACACAGATACAGAACAAGTAAATAGAAGTAGACTAGAAAGATGGATGGATTTACAGACAGACACAGACAGACAGACAGACAGACAGACAGACAGACAGATAGATAGATAGATAGATAGATAGATAGATAGATAGATAGATAGATAGATAGATAGATAGATAGATGGATGGATGGATGGATGGATGGATGGATGGATGGATGGATGGATGGATGGATGGATGGATAGATAGATAGATAGATAGATAGATGGATGGATGGATGGATGGATGGATGGATGGATGGATGGATGGATGGATGGATGGATGGATGGATGGATGGATGGATAGATAGATAGATAGATAGATAGATAGATAGATAGATAGATAGATAGATAGATGGATAGATATTTAAAACAATTGAAATGTGTTATCAGTAGAATTAAAGTGTAATAAACATATTCGTATCAAATTGGACTAAACTCCTCTCACTCCACCATGTTTCCAGTGACTTCAGCGCCCACTAGCGGCGGACCCTGGTGCGCCGAGCTGTCCAAGACTCACCCATCCCCAGATGGGACTTCATCAGACGGACCCATGGGCTCCATGGAGCAACAACAGACGCTCCGGTAACTCTCACCAATCTCTTCACATGTAGCGTTAAGTTCATTTAAAGCCCAGTTAGAGTCCAGTTAAAGCCCAGTTAGAGTCCAGTTAAAGCCCATTTACATTACATTAGAGTCATTTAGCAGAGGCTTTTCTCCAAAGCGACTTACAGTCAGTAGTATGTTACATATCATTCACCCATTCACACACTGATGACAGGCTACCATCAAGGTGCCACCATCAGACTCTAACTAACATTCATCATCAGTCCACACCGATGGCCTTCAGGAGCAACTTGGGGTTAAGTGTCTTGCCCAAGGACACATCGAACCACCGACCCTCTGATTGGAGAACTACCTTACTCTCCACTACGCCACAGCCGCCCCAGTTAGAGTCCATTTAAAGCCCATCTAAAGCCCAGTTAGAGTCAATTTAAAGTCCAGTTAGAGTCCAGTTAAATCCCAGTTAGAGTCCAGTTAAAGCCCAGTTAGAGTTCATTTAAACCCCAGTTAGAGTTCATTTAAAGCCCATTTAAAGCCCAGTTAGAGTCAATTTAAAGTCCAGTTAGAGTCCAGTTAGAGTCCAGTTAAACCCCAGTTAGAGTTCATTTAAACCCCAGTTAGAGTTCATTTAAAGCCCAGTTAGAGTTCATTTAAAGCCCATTTAAAGCCCAGTTAGAGTCCATTTAAATCCCAGTTAGAGCCCAGTTAGAGTTCATTTAAAGCCCATTTAAAGCCCAGTTAGAGTTCATTTAAATCCCAGTTAGAGCCCAGTTAGAGCCCAGTTAGAGTCCATTTAAATCCCAGTTAGAGCCCAGTTAGAGTTCATTTAAATCCCAGTTAGAGCCCAGTTAGAGCCCAGTTAGAGCCCAGTTAGAGTTCATTTAAATCCCAGTTAAAGCCCAGTTAGAGCCCAGTTAGAGCCCAGTTAGTCCTATGAAGCAGTATCTTTACTGGTCTTACCGTTCAGGCGCTATCGGTGTTATTCCATCACGTGCAGCCGCGTCGGTCGACCTGTTCCCGGTCAGTTAGTCTAGTAGGAGTCGGTCTCTGTGTCAGAACTGAAGCATGTGCAACATCCCTCCTCCTCCTCCTCATCCCTCCTCCTCCTCCTCCTCCTCCTCCTCGGGTGGAGGTTGGACTCTCAGCGTGACGCTGTTTCCACATGTCCTTATCCATCCCTGCAGCACCCTGCGGTCCTGTGACTCCTCCCAACCCGCATAGAAAGATTAAAAAACAAACATTAGGAAAAACTAAGGAGGAAAAGTAGTTTCTGGCTCATACACCAGCAGAGGTGGGAGAGAGCTAGTGTGTGTGAAATGCACATTAAGATACTTGAATATTAACATTAATTCAACTCATTTCATTTCTTTGGTTTACTTAGTATTTACTTAAACAGACAACTGCAGTCTAGTTTGCAGATTTAGATTTAATATACAAAAGCCATTATAGTTTGTGGCTTTGATACATTATTCTTGTTTAAACTACAAAGCAGTACAAAACGTCCTAATCAGCTATATTCTAACCAGTTGCACCATTAACATGCTGCTTGTACATTAAGACATCACCAATAACCAGACAATAACACTTATACATACTATTTATGTCATTTAACTTACATCCAGGATTTTGACCAGAGATGGATTACAGGATCTCAGTACGTCCTCCACCACAGTTAACCAATGAAGTAGTCAGCCGGGTGGGTTTTCAGTTCAATATATGGGTCAGATAAACCCATAGTCACAGAGAAACTCACTCCCAGTGAACTTTGGAAATCAATGAAAGACATGCGACCACTTCAAGTCTGTAAATATAGCAAAATTGCAATATTATTGAGGGTATTTTAGTATAATTAGCATTTCATTTGTTACGGGATAATTGATGTTAATGTTCATTAATCAGACAGTAAGATTTCCATAAGCTATTTGACAAAAAGGTAATGTCAAATAGCAGCAATGGCCAGAGATGCCCATCATAATGATTTCATTTTATCTGCCTTGTGTGATGACTGTTTGGGAAATTGCCCTTCATAAGGCAGTAAACAATTTTGGACTGACCTGTGTGGGAGTCAGAGAGTGTGTGGGTGGCTTTTGGCGTGAGTACAATAACGACTGATAGAGAGGAACACATACAAGACTGGCGCCCAGTTATGGTGGATGTGGACTTGTTTTGAAGCCTGGATGTCACGTCGGAGTTCACTGTCTGTGTTTGTCTTCACCCACGCTGAGGCTGAAGGACAATACAGGAGGGAAGAGAGTGCCGGCCATCCTGGTTTCTAACCACAGAGTCCAGACCACACTAAGCCTACAGACTTCATCCAGACTGATACATGATCTTTTTACTGTTGTAACAATCCAAATAAAGCCTCAGGCAAATAGACACATTAAATATTGTAAAGTGCTGAATAAAATAACCACCTCATAAAAGTTTAAGAGAGATGCCAAATGACCCTGTGACTCCCCTCCTGCTATCCTAGTGTTACATTTTCCCACTGTTTTAATACTCCAATAAAATCCTTATAGGGTCATATATGGATTAAGGAGTGCCTTATACCTATATACCTACTGTAAATTACAAACCCACAAAATAAATACACCACATGTACTTCTATTGCTGCAATCATCAACTGTTCCTCTTCCACCAGCATCATTTGTTTGCTTAAAGGAATACTCATACTTTTCAGCAAATAAGCCGTTTGATCAACTTCCTGTGGTGCAATGGAGTGACTGATATCACATGTGATCACCAAATGTCAGGCTTTGTCTTTGAAATATAAGGGTGCAACTTGCATCTGATTAATGTCAATCCATTTCCAGGTCTTAGTCTGGTGACTGGTTCTGTTGTGTTATGTAGTGGTGAACCAGCACGATCCACATTTCATTTCTTTTTGCCACCAGGCCGGCAGATCTTGTGTTCTACTGTTGCTCCGAGGTCCTCTGTGGGCGCTTGCGGTGACCCAGGATGCTCAGAGCTGTGGGGGTTGTTGTCGGGGTGGGCCAGCCTCCCACAGGGGAGGTCAAGTCATTTCCTGCTTCAAGAGACCTCCGTCCCTCACAGCTGTCAGTGCAGTCAGAAGCCCACCTCCCACATCTGTAACCCCCCTCCCCCCGACTTCTTCTGCTTTTTCAAAGATGTGATGGATTGCTCCGAAGGAACTCCCTGGTGCTGCTGCCAAATTAAAGTTGGACCATCAAAGCTTGACTGAAATGAAGGCCTTGTGTTTAGGATGTTTTTTCATGAGCTCAATTCAAATAAAGACAAGAAACATCAAGGCTTAATCAGGCATCAGTAGTTGGTAAAAGGAGTTGACAACACCTGAAATATCAGAGGCGATCTGTTTCAACATGCTGTGAAGCAGATAACCCCTGAAATGAGAAATATCTCCGAAGACGTCTGCCCACCACTCCTTTAACAGCGTCTCACGCTGGAGTAGGGAATAGAGTAAGTAGGTGTTAACATACGTGTTCTATGGTAAATACATTTGTGTAGGTTGATGTGCTGACACGGTGACACAGGGGATTCTCTTATAGAGTAACCAGCTGTGTACAAACATGTAATAGTAATTAGAGCCCCGTAACAGACTGCAGACGGACAAGCCTGCTGCTGTTTTCAAAGTCACGGTCCACCAGTCTTATGTTTGAGTTTCACATTCTTTTATTTGTCATTCATCCTGTTAGAGGTTGTAACAAATAATAAGATTTGTATCACATACGCTTATTAGATGTCAACTCTTAAAGAAATATTTCTCAGTTATAGCTGTTACATGTGTAAGAAGTTACGTTTTTGAGTAGATGATAAAACTCTGTAAAAGGGCACCAGAGCTGAAACAAGGGGCAACGTCATCCACCTCTGGAATGACGTTGCATAATCATGTTAAACCAGAGAGAAGTTCTTAAGAAAAATAGTAAATTGCACCTCTTTGTTACCACCCACTACTTCCTTTCAGCCGGACATGTAACAGTCATGTTTGATGTCTTTTTCAAAGTAGACTGCCAGAGAGTATGGTCTGTACATCTCTTTTATGAATTAGTTTTAGGAAGAAGGGATAAAAGGTTTAGAAAGTTCTGAATCAGCACCATTCATCAGACCGCAGAGTTTTGTGTGATTTGAAAAACACACCCTCCTTTTAATCTTCTTTAATTTAATGGATCGGCGGTTGCGTTTGACAAGTTGGAGGCGTCAGGGAGGAATAAGGCTCCTCAAATATCTGTGTGGGCTTCACGTCATGGCCTTTGACCTCATCCTGTGAGGAGACAGCTCAGTTATCAAAGAATCAACAGCCACCTGGAGGAAGAGGAGGATGGGCTGAAGAGTGATGTTTGAGCTGCCTTCGATTGTTGGGTCGCTCAGGAACTGAACTGAGGGCCAAAAGAAGAAACTCTCTGTGAAAGCTATTCTGATCAGATGTTAAACTGATTGATACAAATGACACAAATAGCATTACAGGCCTCTAGTGTGCCCTGTGAATAAAATGTAGCTACAAGCAAATGAATGGATTAGAGGTGGAAAACACACAAACACACACATTTATAAACACAGCTTTATGTGTAGTGGTGTGGTATCCTTATAAAGGACAAGCAAGCTGAATACTTCTTTTCCCCCAAAGGGACTAACAGAGAAAAACAAAACAGTCTGTGGGCAAAGAAGAGAGGAAGTGGCAAGGATGACAGTGATTTAAACCCTGTGACATCTGATTTCATGGTGACAGCTTCAATGAATGGCAGAGACTTGAGCATGAAAAGAACGATTCTCTGCCCAGGATGCAGCACTGCAGGCCAGGGCAGCTTCCCTTCCTGTGATTTCAGGCCTCAATGTGGGCACAGGGGTCCACAGGCCCAGCAGGAGGCCTTCCGCATCCCTGTGAAGCTGATCTCCAGTTCATTAAGAAATGAATTTGAACTGAGTGAGGATGAAGGAAGGAGAAAAGAAACTGTATATGGGCAAGGAATCAGACTTTAGTTCAGTATATTATCCTCAGTAGAAACTCTCTCAGTAAACATGTTATTTGTTTCATCATTGTGTGACAGGAAGACAATGTCAATATTTGCTTGTCTTCAAACTTGTCCTGAGGTCAAAGTCTTTTTGAGCCACCACATGACACCCCGGTCACCGCTCTGGAGGGCAACGGAAAACATCCAAGTTTGGTAATATTGTTGTTCGACTGCTGATTATTCAGCAGCACGTGTGCGTCCACGTCATAAACTCTATTGTGCAGAGTAGCGGGGATGATAGGGTCCATCTGTGCTTTCACGGCTAACAGATTTCTTCAGAAAATCTTTTTACAATTTCCTCACAACATAGCTCAGAGTCCTGAGGCATGACAAAGCCAATCTTCCTTTTTTACCTCACTTTATCGCTCCGCTCACTCCCACCTCCGTCTCTCACCTAACTTACCCCCGCTCTATCATTTCCTGTTGAGTCACCAGCAGAGCCAGACTGCACCATGTTTTACAGTTTTACTGCTCCCTTCCCTCGTTTCCTCCTACACTTCCCTGTTCATAGTAAGGGAGAATAACCCAGTGTGACACTATAATAGTCCACCAGCAGAGAAGTCAAAGCAGACGTGGGAGTCTCTTCCTGGCAACAAGACTGATTCATGCAGTCAATGACTCGGTGGATTACAGGATTATCAGCATTTCTACCTACAAAGAGGTTTAGAAAATATTTCTATATTGCTACAGGCTATTTGAAGCGGTATCCTAGTAAAATGTGAGGAAGTGATGCTGTGGTGAGGTAAGCCGCTGCGTAAACGTAGGCAGTGCGTGCCTGTGTGTGAGGGTGGGTTGAGGGCAGGGCTCATAGAAACGAAAGGGCTCCGTGGTGACTGGTTGAGTCATTCAAAAATGCAGCTGCTGACTCAGTTTGCAAACTTGTCTCCAAGAGCACGTCGCCAGTCTATCTGGCATATTGTGTGTGTGTCTGATCTGTACTTGTCCAAACCTCCGAAGGAACGCCTCCAGGTTGATCTTTAAACTCTGAAAAAGAAATGAAAATGTAGACAGATGTTAACATTATTCTTCAGCTCTCATTCTGTCATACACTACATGCTTGTGGTTTTGTTCAGAAACCACTTAAAGAAATCACCAAACATATTACATCAAATGGAAAATGAAGCTTTGCCTGAAGGAGTGCCGTAATCCCATCCTGGCAGCAGGTCAAAGTTCTTCTGTGATTCAATCATTTCGTCATGTGTTCAGTTTTCTTCACACACCCTTCTTGCCACAGCAGTCTTATAACTGTGTCAGTCCAACCATCAACACAGCATGATCCATCTGGGAGTCTGGACTCTGGGACACACTCCAGAATTAGTCATCCTGGATGTGTTGCAAGGTCCAGAAATGGTGTGTGTTGTTGACATTATTACTTTCAGAGGGTAATTAAGAGGGACACCTCCCTCCATAGTGGATGATGTGATTTCCTGATAAAATTGTAGAGCTGTTTTACCTGAGCGTGATGCCAAAGAGTCCAACTGCATTTAAAAGACTTTGAAACAGTAATAACCTGTTCACCATTACTTACTTCTATTGCAATAAAACTGATGATGGCCAAAACAATAAGACGGAGTTGCTTCTGGAAAGATACCTGCAGGCATTACCCAACCCAGTCCCTGAAGGGGCTCACAGCTGACTCTACGGGAACCTTTAGTTTAGATGTTGGTTATACCAGTTTAGAGTTCACGACATTTCCAAACGCTTCAGTAACAACTGAAAAGCCAACTTGACCAATGGTGGTCCTACTGGTCCTAATGGTGGTCCTACTGGTGGTCCTACTGGTCCTAATGGTCCTAATGGTGGTCCTACTGGTGGTCCTACTGGTCCTAATGGTGGTCCTACTGGTGGTCCTACTGGTCCTAATGGTGGTCCTACTGGTGGTCCTACTGGTCCTAATGGTGGTCCTACTGGTCCTAATGGTGGTCCTACTGGTGGTCCTACTGGTGGTCCTACTGGTCCTAATGGTGGTCCTACTGGTGGTCCTACTGGTCCTACTGGTGGTCCTACTGGTCCTAATGGTGGTCCTACTGGTGGTCCTACTGGTCCTACTGGTGGTCCTACTGGTGGTCCTACTGGTCCTAATGGTGGTCCTACTGGTCCTAATGGTGGTCCTACTGGTCCTAATGGTGGTCCTACTGGTGGTCCTACTGGTCCTAATGGTGGTCCTACTGGTCCTACTGGTGGTCCTACTGGTCCTACTGGTGGTCCTACTGGTGGTCCTACTGGTCCTACTGGTGGTCCTACTGGTGGTCCTACTGGTCCTACTGGTGGTCCTATGGTGGTCCTACTGGTCCTAATGGTGGTCCTAATGGTGGTCCTACTGGTCCTACTGGTGGTCCTAAACTCCATCCCCTGCTAGGGAGGTTCAACTGGCACCAGGTTTGATCCCGTTAACCCTGGTCAGGAATGGTACTTCGTTTAACGTGAATGAATACTTCATTAATACGTTTATATATTTAATTCATTCAGACTATCCTGGTGTAAGCTCATCTATCTAACTAGATACCCCTAACGTACGTTCCGCCCATTCCTCCGCAGACCGTACGTTAAGAACGTATCCTTACGTTAAGAACGTATCCTTGTATCCGTACGTTAAGAACGTATCCTTACGTTAAGAACGTATCCTTGTATCCTTACGTTAAGAACGTATCCTTACGTTAAGAACGTATCCTTGTATCCTTACGTTAAGAACGTATCCTTACGTTAAGAACGTATCCTTGTATCCTTACGTTAAGAACGTATCTGTACGTTAAGAACGTATCTGTACGTTAAGAACGTATCCTTACGTTAAGAACACCTGCACACCTCTCGTTCTCCTTCTCAACCGCTCACACCTGTTCACCTTCACCTGGGGACACTTTGTGTAAGAGAGAGCTAACGCTAGTTTCATATTCTTTAACGTACGTAGGTACTTTGTATTCTTTAACGTACGTTAGTACTTTGTATTGTTTAACGTACGAAGGTATTTGCGTTATCACCTGGCCTGACGTCACGTTATCACCTGGCCTGACGTCACGTTGTCACCTGGCCTGACGTCACGTTATCACCTGGCCTGACGTCACGTTGTCAGGCTGAGCAGCATGAGGTCAGCTGCAGGCAGCAGGAGGTCTCTGGTGGACGTTTGTAAGTCATGCAGCTGTTTCTGTACTTATTATTATTAGTATTATTATTAATGACGAGCCTCAAATGATAAATGATAAATAATAAATAATAAATGATAAATGATAAATGATAAATGATAAATGATAAATGATAAATGATAAATGATGAGCCTCATGTCTAAATGATAAATGATAAATAATAAATGATAAATGATAAATGATAAATGATAAATGATAAATGATGAGCCTTCATGTCTCTTAAATGTACCATATGAAAGACATGGCTGATTGCACAGTGAGGGTGGGTATGAACTGACATGGCTGACATGTGTTAATGCAGCTGAAACAGACTTGAACAAACTGAAGCTTCAGTGTCGTAGAGCAGAGGGAGCCAAGCGGGAACACGATGAGAAAACCCGAGGCCTCCTCTGCAGACAGACGTAAGTGAGTCAGAGTCATTTCACAGAGAGTCATGTGTTGAGTCCACGCTTCATTTACATTGGATGTAAATCCTAAGCAGCAAGAGTGTTGTGTAAAACAACAGCTTTTACTGAAAATGATTGCTCATGTAGCATTTAAAGGCCTCTTTATTCTGTGTTTTCATGTTTGGCTGAGGCAGAACTTGTTTGATCCTATTTAACTTTCCCATATTTGTCTAAACATTGTGTGTATTTATGTGTTTGTGTATCTGTGATCAGGCGAGAGATCAAGAGGCTCCAGGATGAAGGAGAAGAGCTTTCACGCAGTCTCCGAGTATCTCAGAGTGGTTTTAACCGCTGGACTGATGCTGGTGTTGTTCAAGACCTTACAGCCATGCTGGCCCGTGGAGACAGAATAGATGAAGAGCTGGAAGCAGAGAAAGGCAAAGTGGCTTCTTTGAAAGTTCAGGTGAAGTGTTTTTTTGCCATGGACAATTGAGTGCAGCACAGGGAATTTCTCTTGCTGTTGCTACCACAGGTGACCCTACTTGTTTGCTTCTTTCTCAGATTTCAAAACTGGAGAGGACGTTGGCAGGACAGACGACTGGTGGTGGAAGTACACACCACAGTATGAACTTAAGAAAAAACACCTGCTTAATAGAAAGCAACCTGTACAGGGTTAGTGTTAGAAAATAATTCACTTTACCAAGACCGTGACATATGTTACTGTTAAACACGACCAATCATTCAATTGTTTATATTCTAGGGTCGCAAATGCCTCAATACGATGATGACCAGGAATGGAGAGTTCAGGGAGGAGCTGAAGATGCTGCTGGTGGAGAAGAAACAGTTTTTACAAGTTCAGTCTCGCCTGGAAAAGGTCAGATCACTCAACATCAGTCAGATCCTAAATTAGTACTTTGCTGCTGCTACATCCTGCCAATATGTAGCAACTGGAGGAATAGGAAGGAAGAGATGCCAGGATGATGCTTCCAATCCTCTTACTTTAAGGTCTTTGTGAAATGACAGATTTCTTTATTCTTTGACAATAGACTTCTGTATAACAGGAGATTGAACACCATTCCCAAAGCTGGACTTTTTTGGGAATAGTTCCACACAAGATTTGGCTGTTCTGATGTGGGATGACCAGTGGAGAGCAGTTAAAGGGATTGTATTTTGATAATGTAGACAGTTAATTGTGTGATGTCATCCAGGAGCTGCAAGCCATTCGCAAGAATATTTCCAACCTGATGAGTAAATGCACCGAAGCCTTCAATGCCAGGTAAATCATTCTGCAGCGCTCTAAATCTAGCTGCATCACTTGTGGCACACTGTGCACACTTGTTAGGTAAGAGAGCATTCTCATATTTTTACTCATCATGTACAGTCAAGAAGATGTGTTTATTTTGACAGCAACTAAGATGGTCGTAAGAAAGAAGTTGCACTCTCATTCAGCTGAGCATGCTAGCTGAGATTGATTGGCAGCCTTCCTTAAATGTCTTAATATCTAATGGCGGACATCATTAAGTGATAACAAACAATAAATGCATGTGAGCAGACTTCCTTTGCTGAAGTTATTCAGCCTAGGCACACTTGCATATGTCTGTTACTTTTTTTCCATAGCCAACATAGATTAGATTCTTAGATTCTTGAAGATAAAGTACATCCACTGTGTATAACTGTTTGTTTGTTGTATATTTGTGGCTACACCTAGTGTGAAGATCCAGGAAAGACAGAGGATGCTGATGGAGCAGAATGCTAAGGATGTGGCTCATTACATCAAAGAGAGAAGCAGCCTGGAACAACAAATGTCTTATTTCTGCAACTTCGAGGTTTTCCTAGGCATAAAGGCTATTGTACGCAACAACCAGGACACCGACCGCAGAAAAGGTGACTATTAATCTCATGCTTTGAACACAACATTATTTCTGGCAACCACTCTACTGTGACCAAACTATGTCACACATTTGAAGGGGTCAAACTATTATTTCATAGTTTTTAGTTTCAGCTATCCGAGTACAAAGTTCTGTTATCCTGATGTTCTTATAGAGTTTGGCACAATGTCAATGGCTGCTGAGACAAAGCTTCTTGCTACTTTTTGTCTGTTGTTGACAGTTCTCAGCCTTTACAAAGTTCTTGAGCATTATTGCTCTGATATTCCACACAATTTTTAGGTTTTCTAGGCCTTAAATCCCAGACTGTTTTATACAACAAACCACTGTCACTCACAGCCAGTGTTTTCAAAATGATCTGTTTACTTCTAATCAAGTGAACTAGTGACACCTTGTGTTTGAAAGATGTTACTGCTTGACTAATTAATGAAGGTTTTTCTGTTGTTACTTATGTTACAGCACAACATTTTTGAACATAAACAATTAGTTGCTTTTATTTTATCATACAATATTACTGCAGTAAAGCCCACCTATGAATGTTTCTCTGATTTCAGTCCTGCTGAGCTTTCTTTTTGCAAGTTTAGGAATATTCTTTATTCTTTATCATTTTGAATCAATATGCCATTTTGAATCGCCACCTTATCGTGGTGGAGGGGTTTGTGTGCCCCAGGGATCCTGAGAGCCGTGTTGTCGGGGGCAATAGCTCCTGGTAGGGTCTCCCAAGGCCAGGTGGTCTCAGGGGAGGGGTCAGACTAAGAGCGATTCACAAAACCCCAATGAATGCAAGGTTGTGGCACCTCGCCGGAAAAGGGAAACCGGGGCCCCCTCCTGGGGCCAGACCTGGGAGGGGAGCTCGCCGGGGAGCGTCTGGTGGCCGGGCCTTGGCGCATGGGGCCCGGCTGGGCCCAGCCCGAAAAAGCTACATCGTGCCGCCACCCTGTGGGCCCACCACCCGCAGGGATAGGCATTGGGGTCGGGTGCAGTGTGAGCCTGTCGCGGCGGCAATCTGAGAACCCGCTGGTGTCGGTGAAGGAGGCCGTCAAGCTGAAGAAGGAGGCCTTTCGGGCTTGGCTGGCCCAGGGGCCTCCTGAATCAGGCAGACGGTAGTTGCCTGCAGGCAAAAACCCGGGTGTGGGAGGAGTTCGGCGAGGCCATGGAGAAGGACTTTCGACTGGCTTCAAGGAAGTTCTGGCAAACCGTGAGACGACTCAGAAAGGGGAAGCAGGGCTTGTCTCAGGCTGTGCTCAGCAGGGATAAGGAAACATTCATCAATACATGTCCCTGCTGTACATCTTGTTGCTGATGTACAGCAACAAGAAAGTTGCTGTACATCATTCTTTATTTACAGCAAGTCTGCCGCATTATTCACCCATCAGCTATAATAGATGAAGTAAGGACCTTGTGGTGCATGAGTTTCAATTCATTTGTCCCCATAGTGAGGCACAAGCAATTGGAGTCTAAGGAATTGGCACCAGGAGATTTTGAGGACGCAATCAAAAAGATCTACACAGAGACTAAAGAAATGGACCTGGACAAGCTGGTCAGGAACTTTATACAAAGTGAGTCCCAATTAAAAAATACTGAGGCAATGAAAGGTGTGCATCTTTATCAGTGATGGAAATGTGTTGTGATATATTTCCAATAGTGGAGGAGCAGAACTACACTTTGCTGAAATTTGTCAACTATAAGCACAATGAAGCAGAGACCATTCGAAGGCAGATCTCCCAGGTTGGTGTGTATGTGTGTGTGTCCTTTGGAGAGAAAGAGAGAGAGAAATAAGGGGAAAGCGTAATTGCGGCTGTACTCAGTTTTTCATTATGTCTTGGACTGAAAGCTTTGCAATGAGATAGAGATCTTTGTGGCTGAGGAGCAGCAGCAGCAGAAGCAGCATCATGATCTTCGGATGAAAGTTTCCTTCAAGCAAAAGATTACTGAGCAACATCTGGCAGGTTATCAACAGCGTGTTGAGTACATTGAAAAGCTCCTTGACCAGCTCAAAGGAGGTACAGCAAAGGACACCCCTTTATAACATTATAACTTTGAATGGGAGCAACAGAAACTTGTCAAATAGAGTTTTGCCATTTTTATCTGTATTTTCTCATTAGAAAACAGCAACATGCGGACTGCAGAGTCAAACATATAGACAATGCTGGAATAATGTTGCCTTGTGAACTGAATGTTAGGAAAATGATGCTCTTGCAAATCAAAAACATCAAAGTTAACCTTCCTTGCAATTAGATCTTTCCCTGTTAAGGTTTTTTTTTTTAAATGCAGATGTAATCTTTACAGCAGAATCAGAAAACAAAGGTAGAGCACCTGGCCTGCCTGTTATTAGCTATGGTATACATTAATATGTATAGTAAATAGCTTATATCATGGTAGGCAATAAAAAATGTATCTACCAGCCAAATATATAATAAACGTAATAACATCAGTCTTGTAGAAATATTGTAATTGTTTTATATCTCCCAACTTCTTTTACCAGGTGTTGAATCATTGCTTCAAATCAGCCATGACAGCTCTGTGACTTTCAAACAGCTGGGCTCCTCTGACAGAGTCCAGGATGAAAATATAATAGAGTACCTGAGAGGGGTGGAGAACAGAGTGAATGAGCTTCTCACTCTGCAGTCCTTCATTCACTTCCAGGAGAACCTCAACCAGTGGGTATGTGGACATGAAACACTTAGAGACATTACGGAGTTGAGATACTGTCACAACAGCCGGTACACACTGGCTTTTAGCATCTGTTTATTGAGAGCGTTCAGCCAGCTACAACCTCATGTTCTGCCCATCCACTGAGTCTGTGCCCTGATAAAGCGTAAAGGCCATGGGGGCATTTAGCAGCCTCATATTTGAGAAGAGAAATGTAAAAATGGATCAAGGGTCCCTAGAAACTGATGAAAAAGCTTGTTGCTACCACATTAATATACTTTCTCACCTCCAGGACATTGACAATCTTAGTACCATTGCTGGGCAGCTCCTTGGAATGACCCCACAAGCTGTCAACCCAACCACTGCTGCTGGGATTCCTACACCTGTGCAGGTGTGTAGACGCTCAAAGATCACTGATATAGACTAATCAGTCACAGGCAGAGTGTTGGCGATACTATAATCATTAATAAACCCTCTTGTTAGCTTTTCTGTTTGATGTACGCTTGAAAAAAACTGCACATACAAATGTACAATCCTTGTGAAGCCTCAGTGATGACCCAGACGTGGTGGAGTTGTTGCTGCTGGAGGCCAAGGAGCCAGTGAGCAAAAAGAGGGTGAGTATAAATGAAAATATTTCAAAATTTTCTTCAAAATGAAACAATGAAAAGTTTAAAAAAAGAATATGTACAGAACATGCACTGATGTTATGAATTTACATGTAAATGATCAAACTTGTCATGAAATGAAACCCCTCTTCGTCTACGTTAAAATACCTAGCATGCTTTTTATATTCATATTCCAATGTTAAAGCTCTCATCCAATAGCTTTTTTCATTACATTTATTATATGCCCTGGCAGATTTTACAAAAAGGAGGTTTTCTTTTATTCATCTTTCAGATTGAGAGGAGGAAGAAGACAGACAGGCTGACCTGATGTTAGGGCTGCTCCTTAGAGCTGCCATAAGGTTCTGCAAACTCAGCCACTGGGAACAAGTTTGTGCTGAGCGTTTACATTTTCTAAAAGCTATATTTAACTTTAGATGGACATTATATGATGGGAAGCGTCAATGAAAGAGTTATTCAAGAGGGAACAACCTGCTTGATTTATAAAGGTGCAATACCTTATGGCATATGTCTGTATATTGCATATAAATGTGCATTTGTTCACAGTCAGTGGTAGTTATGAATTCAATACATTTATTTCGGTTATTTAATGTTTTCTCTCCATAGCTCGGTTGTACTTTTTTAACATTTCAAGGAGCTGTTCAGAGTGAAATAAACTGGATGCATTCATGGAAGTCCTGAGATATATTCTGCACACTGACACAGGTCACAGTCATATCATGTGGGATGAATGATTCAAAGACAATTTCAATCACATATGTTTTTACTATAAATTAATGGAATACTTTACATGAACACTACTTAATCAAATGATCAAAATAGAACATGCTGAACAACAAAGTATCAAGTTCTTGGCTTGGCACTTACAATTAAAAAACTTGGTTTACTCCCTCACTCATTCACCTCCCCTCCTCACTCATTCACTCATTCACCTCCTCCTCACTCATTCACCTCCTCCTCACTCATTCACTCATTCATCTCCCCTCCTCACTCATTCACCTCCCCTCCTCACTCATTCATTCACTCATTCCTCCTCCTCACTCATTCACCTCCCCTCCTCACTCATTCACCTCCCCTCCTCACTCATTCACCTCCCCTCCTCACTCATTCACCTCCCCTCCTCACTCATTCACTCATTCACCTCCCCTCCTCACTCATTCACTCATTCACCTCCCCTCCTCACTCATTCACCTCCCCTCCTCACTCATTCACCTCCCCTCCTCGCTCTCACTCATTCACACAAACAAACACAGACTACTAGAATCCCTGAGCGATATGAACTAAACAATCATCCTCATTCCATGATTTGGCCCTCCGTTCAGTTGATTGGTTTAAAGGGCGCTTCATGTAATAAGGGTTAACATTTTAACTCATAAATTACATTAAGACATTTGTTATTTTTAGAACAGGTTTTCTAAAATGTTATGTTTAAATATGCAAATGTAGCATTAGTGTATTAAATGTGTGCTCACTTGCATACACTACAAGAACAGAAATCTGAACATTGAATAAAGCCTTTCATTTTAATGACATAAGATTGAAAGTTTTTTCAGAGGGAATTTTGGATATCTGTTTTTATCACATAAATCAGAAAATACTGTCAACAGAAATGAAAATCCCTTTTCACGATGTCGTAAAAATGATCTATAAATCAGGCTATGAATGATTCATGAACAAAACCTCTGTGAAAACCTTCACAATATAGAATATATGGAATGAAACTGAAGGAGTTTCCGCTTAGAAAAAAAGAAGAAAAATCTACGGACAAATAAAAAGTGTACTAAAACACCTAAATGTGTATTTGTTGTTTTAACTAGACTGAGAGCGTCTGAAAGAGTCTTCCTGAGTGAACTTCTGCTAAGCTTCATTGTAGCGTTTGATTTTTCAGGTTAGATTATTTTAATGACTATGTGTTTTTCAGTCGTCTATCTTTGGCCAATGTCACCACAGTACACCACCCTGCTCTCCAGTCGAGAACGCTCAGCTTCAAACACCAGCAAATGGCTCAGTAGTGTCTCTTCAGGACCCGAACGGATGTGGGATGGATCATTGTTCTGCACACACACACACACACACACACACACACACACACACACACACACACACACACAAGGCAAATCAACCATCACAATCAATGTTTCCTAAACAAGTCCCATACAAGAATAGAACGTTAGTGCCTCCTCAACAGGTACCAAAATATAAATAGAGTTAATATTCTTAACTTGTCCTTAATGTGGCAAACAACTGCAAGTACAGGTCATCAGTTAATGTCAGGCAAATATTTAAAAATGAGTTGATACTGAGAAAAATAAAACCCGAAGCTGTACATTGACAAAGAAAAGAAAAGAAAAAAAGGAATAAGCACTCACAGCCACAGCAGAAATAAAGGCATCCATCAGGTGGTAGTCTGCTCCACCATGTCCACTCATGCCAAAGTTTCGGGGGGGATCATTGTGTGCCTTGTGCTTTGTGGATCTTTGGGTCAGAAAGTCAAACACGTTTACCTCATGGCCGTCACATGACAGCTCCCCCTGTAGAGACACGGTTCATTATGTTGGTAGGATTCAAACCATGCAGCCATCTTAAGTCGTGTAAATGTGTGGTTGTACTTCTAACAGTACGGAAGAGGCATTTCAAAAAATGAAATGCTGTTTTTCTAATTTGGTTTGGAAGAAATTGACTGCACACCTTTGGAATCAATGTCATGTTTTTGATTTACAGTATGTGGCTGAATGGGATCTAATCTCTGCAGACAGATTTATAAATCTGGTTTAAGACCTTCCCTGAAGAGGCAAGGCTTGTTTCTTTATGACAGCATATTAATGCCTTTGCTTTTGGAATGGCATCTTAAACATTCACATATCAGTATTATGTTTGGGTGTCCACATACTTTGGCAATGTAGCGTATGTGGTCAGCGCTACTTTGATATTTGATTTTTTTCATTATCAACCCATTCTGTCCACAATGTCTTCACAGAATGACATTGATTTCCCTGACTAGGTGGCTGATCTTTATTTTTCCTGTTAGCTTCTTCTTCAGTTTTAGCATTTCTTGCCCTTTTCCTTTTGGCAATGCACATCCCTTCCTTCCTACCTACCTTGCTGCCATAGATTGTTGTTTTTCTCTTGCATATCTCCTCAGTGAAGGCCACCATGGAAAAGGCTGCCGTCAGACCCCCTTCAAACTCCATGTTAACAACCTGGGACAACCAGAACAGATCAACAAGACAAGACTTTGTGATTTAGCAGAAGTCTGAAAAACAGAACTGATGTGAAACCACTGTTTAGTTTTCTTTCTTTTATTTTTGTTTATGGTTGATACCACCATGGATACGGTTTTATTTGAGCATTAACTATTTTTAATGGGTCAGAGACGGATTGTACAGTATGACGTGCCGTAGAGGATTTAACCAGTGTTTTCTTACCTGGTTACTGCAGACATCGTTGTCACACTCGTAGACACAGCGGCCATATGGACCGGTCCTCAGGGCCTCAGTTACTGACTCGATGTCTGGGAACGAGCTGGGACATATGACTGACACAGGCCAGCCAGTGTGACCCTAACACACACACACAAAGTACATATTCAATTGTGTATAACAACTTAAGTAATGATTAAATAATGTGGTGAAATGTTGACCTGTTTCACTCTATCCAAGTAGATTTTGCATGCCGAGTATGGACAGTCTCCTTCTATTGAACAATCCAGGCAGCGATTTCCGGCACCTGTTGGCTGACAAAAAACGAGCAATTTCATATTTATGCTTAGTTTATAAAATGTCAGTTTGTTCATTCTTTTGATTCGGCGACATACTGTGAAGAGACTACAGACCTTGTTTTGTTTTCCAAAGTGGCTGACAGATCCAAATGATGACACTTTCAAACACCTGCCAAGAACAAACGGCACAGTTAGTGATTATGAGAAACAGATCGACCTCACAGAAAAGTAGCTGGTCCTCCTGAAAACACAGAGACTGTAGTCGGACAAAAGTGTGTTTTTATTTCTGAGCATCGGAGGAGCTTGTGGTTGATCATTGACGGTTGGTAGTTTACCTGCGTGGTCCGGCCCAGTGATGTATTAGGTCAATGTCATGGCAGGATTTAGCCAAAAGAGCAAAAGAGCTCTCTGCTTCATTTCTCCAGTTCCCTCGAACAAAAGAGTGAGCAAAGTGATAGAACCCGACCTGGAAGAAGAGGTTGACAAGACCAGTTTGTAATAGTTAAGCCTTGAAACCATGTTCTAAAAGCAGCAATACCGTTTAAATGAATGGGTTTAACGAGGAGCCCTGAGAATTCTTAATTATGATTTTTATCATAGCCAGGAGGATCAAATGTGGGTTGTTTTTATTCAATAATATATATATATATTTGCATTATTACCGGCTCAAGGTGCTGAATGTGCATCACATCACCTATGACTCCAGCATCTATCAGCTCCTAGAAAACAAAAAAAAGGATTATTCTTACTTTCAATTTTGTGACTATCTTTTGTAATTGAAACAATCAAAAATTGCTTTGCTCTCCATATTAAAAATATTAAAATTACAGATTTACTTTTTAAAAAGGTACGCAAATTGACCCATGCCCGGTTGATGAAGCTGTCAAATATTTTCATTAACAGAAAGTATGACGGAAAATGTTCACCTTTATCTTGTGGATGACTGGATCATAACGTAGAACGTGACCCACGGAGAGCATCACGCCACTCTGAGTGCACGCCTCCACAATCGCTGTGCAGTCTTCGGCAGTTGTCTGATGTCACATGATCACACCGGTGTGCGAGGGAGAGATGAGAGTCACACAAATGTAATCATGGAAAGGAAAAGAGAGCGAAAGATAGAAAGAAAAAATAAAGAAATGACAAACTGACATGAAACACGATACTTCAAAAATCAATAAGTTAAAGCTACACTCTGTGTTATAACGGTTTCTGTTTAATTACACAACACTCACTGCCATTGGTTTCTCCAGCAGAATGTGGTAGCCCTTCTTTGCAAAGGCCACCGCAGGTTCCTGTGGAACAAACACCAGTTCAATAGAAAGACTAGCCAAAGAACAATGACAGAGTTTATAATTCAGACCGATAATGATGTGACATGACTAACGACTGGAAGTTACACATTCATGTATATACAGAATATTAAATATGTTGTATGTTTACCTTATGAACGCGGTCTGGAGTACAAATTAACACTGCATCTGCAAACTTCTCTCTTTCAACTATACTGTGCCAGTCTAGTTTAAAAAACAAAAAACATTCACTGATATAGTATGAGGCAGATCATTTTAAACAATTTGATGCGTTGTTTTCATTTGATGCTCACCTTCAAATATGTTTTCATGTAAAATGTTGTGTTGCTGTTGAAGTTTAGTGCGAGCAAATTTCCTTGGATCAGCTACTCCAACAACCTGAAATGGGGAAGCAGACAGTTTAATACCCAGGCAGTGGTGGAAAGAATATTAATAATAATAATTGACTTAAGTAAATAGCAATACAACAGAGGAAATCCAAGTAAAGTCCTGTTTCATATTAAAAAAAACAAACATGATCTAAATCTGTATGAACCGACATTGCTAAATAAGCATGGATTCATAATCTTCTTGTACTGTGATGTAAACTTGTATATTATACATGTTTCTCTCACCAATGTCTGGACAAGGATCTCATCTTGGATCATTTGGCTCACAGAGACTTTATGGTGCCATATGTCTTTATCAATACAGAACACGATCCATATGTCTTTATCAATACAGAACACGATCCATATGTCTTTATCAATACAGAACACGATCCATAAGGATTACTGATTGCCTCCGTGTTGACAAGAAGCCCATCAGGCTGCAGGTTGACCTCTCCTGACCTTTACGCGTTCAGGGTGGATGGATGCGAAGTGGGAATAAATCTCTCCTCGACTGCCAGCTCCCACCACGATCACACGCACAGGGGACGTCATTCTGGTGACCTTTGAACTATGACACAAATCAAAGAGCTGATAAACACTCATCATTCCACACAGTTCACAATGGGACACTATTCTCCCTCTCATCTTTCTCTTTAGATATACAGATATATAGACATATAGATATATAGACATATAGATATAGATATAGATATATAGACATATAGATATACAGATATATAGATATACATAGATATATAGACATATAGATATACAGATATAGATATACAGATATAGACATATACATATAGATATATAGACATAGATATATAGATATACAGATAAATAGATAATATAGATATATAGACATATAGATATATAGATATATAGATATATATATAGACATATAGATATATAGATATATAGACATATAGATATATAGACATAGATATATAGATATACAGATATATAGACATATAGACATATAGATATATATATAGACATACAGATATATAGACATATAGATATATAGACATATAGATATATAGACATATATAGATATATAGACATATAGATATATATGTATATATAGACATATAGATATATAGATATATAGACATAGATATATAGACATATATATATAGATATATAGATATATAGATATATATACATATATATATATATGTATATATAGTATATATATATATATATATATATATATAGACATATATACATATATACATATATAGACATATAGACATACAGATATATAGATATAGATATATAGATGTATATAGATATATAGACATATATGTATATATGTATATATGTCTATATGTCTATACATATATATGTATATATACATATATATGTCTATATATACATATATATGTCTATATATACATATATCTATATATACATATGTGTGTATAGATGATCACGTGGGTGTACCTGTTCTGTCCCATACAGTAGTCTGGACCTTCAGTCTGACCGTCGTTGCTCCACTTCTGACTGAACAGACCGGACACGTCGGAGTCTCGTGACCTGTCGGTGAGTCTCGTCGGTGAGTCTCGTCCTCCTCGTCGGTGAGTCTCGTCCTCCTCGTCGGTGAGTCTCGTCCTCCTCGTCGGTGAGTCTCGTCGGTGAGGCCTCCGCAGCGGACGGAGTGCTCTTCTTCGACAGGAGCAGCGGGCCGTGAAGCCGTCCCCACGGAGCGCAGCGCCCCGGAGAGGCCACGACGCACTGGTGCTGCATTCACTGCGCCTCGTAAACGGTGCACTCCCTGTATGACAAGAGGAACTGTTGAAGAGACAGAGATGGAGACAGTGTTAGTCATCTGGAGTGTATCTGGAGCTTCATCGTCTGTTCTTTACACTGGTGGGGAGCTTTGAACCTTTTTGGTTCTCAGATGCTTCCTGTCAGAGGAGGGTTGTTGAGGTCACAGTTGAGTCGTTGAGGTCACAGTTGAGTCGTTGAGGTCACAGCAGTCTGATGATGGTGGACATCAGGCCAGAGGTCACTCTCATGTACAGAATGAATGAGTTCAACATGTCTGCCACTGCAGGAGAAGTTATTCACAATCCCTTAAATTCGGCTGTAATTGTGTGTGTGTGTGTGTGTGTGTGTGTGTGTGTGTGTGTGTGTGTGTGTGTGTGTGTGTGTGTGTGTGTATGTGTGTGTGTGTGTATGTGTGTGTATATGTGTGTGTGTATGTGTGTGTGTGTGTGTATGTGTGTGTGTGTGTGTGTGTGTGTGTGTGTGTGTGTGTGTGTGTGTGTGTGTGTGTGTGTGTGTGTGTGTGTGTGTGTGTGTGTGTGTGTGTGTGTGTGTGTTTAATACAGCTTAATACAGTTTAATAAAGCTTAATACAGTTTAATACAGTTTAATAAAGCTTAATACAGTTTAATAAAGCTTAATACAGCTTAATACAGTTTAATAAAGTTTAATACAGTTTAATAAAGCTTAATACAGTTTAATAAAGCTTAATACAGTTTAATATCGTTTAATAAAGTTTAATAAACAATACAGCTTAATACAGTTTAATAAAGTTTAATACAGTTTAATACAGTTTAATACAGTTTAATAAAGCTTAATACAGTTTAATACAGTTTAATAAAGCTTAATACAGTTTAATAAAGTTTAATACAGTTTAATAAAGCTTAATACAGTTTAATACAGTTTAATACAGTTTAATAAAGCTTAATACAGTTTAATAAAGCTTAACACAGCTTAATAAAGCTCAATACAGTTTAATACAGTTTAATAAAGCTTAATAAAGCTTATACAGCTTAATTTAATACAGTTTAATAAAGTTTAATACAGTTTAATAAAGTTTAATACAGTTTAATAAAGCTTAATACAGTTTAATAAAGTTTAATACAGTTTAATAAAGCTTAATACAGTTTAATAAAGTTTAATACAGTTTAATAAAGTTTAATAAAGTTTAATACAGTTTAATACAGTTTAATACAGTTTAATAAAGTTTAATAAAGCTTAATACAGTTTAATACAGTTTAATAAAGCTTAATACAGTTTAATAAAGTTTAAGTTTAATACAGCTTAATACAGTTTAATAAAGTTTAATACAGTTTAATACAGTTTAATAAAGCTTATACAGCTTAATACAGTTTAATAAAGCTTAATACAGTTTGATAAAGCTTAATACAGTTTAATAGTTTAATACAGTTTAATAAAGCTTAATAGTTTAATACAGTTTAATAAAGTTTAATACAGTTTAATATCGTTTAATAAAGTTTAATACAGCTTAATAAAGTTTAATACAGTTTAATAAAGTTTAATACAGTTTAATAAAGCTTAATACAGTTTAATACAGTTTAATAAAGTTTAATAAAGTTTAATACAGTTTAATAAAGTTTAATACAGTTTAATACAGCTTAATACAGTTTAATACAGCTTAATAAAGCTTAATAAAGTTTAATACAGTTTAATAAAGTTTAATACAGTTTAATACAGTTTAATAAAGTTTAATACAGCTTAATACAGTTTAATACAGTTTAATAAAGTTTAATACAGCTTAATACAGTTTAATACAGTTTAATACAGTTTAATACAGTTTAATACAGCTTAATACAGCTTAATACATCTCTATCCATGTCATTCGGTCCCTTTAGCTCCATGCTGGCACAGATAGATCACAGAACTAGTTCGTTCAGCAGGTGAGACTTCTGGACCACGTGTAGCCCGAGGAGCCTTCGGGGATGTTCGGGGATGTTCGGATGTTCGGGGATCTTCGGCTCCTTCCGTCACAGCCCGGGTCACATGACGCTATGTTCCACAGCCCGAGCTCAGCGGCTAGCCTCAGACCCCGATGCTAGCTAGCTAGCTGCTGAAGAAGAGTCTGAAGGGACCCGTCACAGGATCGCGCTCTGGCGTATTTGTACACTTTGTCTGTGCTAGCTAGCCACGGTTAGCTCCTGAGCTAACAGTCCACCATGAACACAGACAACGTGAACCAGTCCGCCGCCACGGGAGCGTCCACGGCGTCCAGTAACTGCATCACGAACGATAGCCCAGCTCCCACGGCCCCGAGTAACGGTAAGGCTGCACGGCTAGCTGCTGCACGGCTGCTGCACGGCTACAGGGCTAGCTGCTGCACGGCTACAGGGCTAGCTGCTGCAGGGCTAGCTGCTACACGGCTACAGGGCTAGCTGCTGCAGGGCTAGCTGCTGCTACACGGCTAGCTGCTACAGGGCTAGCTGCTACAGGGCTAGCTGCTACAGGGCTAGCTGCTGCAGGGCTAGCTGCTGCTACACGGCTAGCTGCTGCTACAGGGCTAGCTGCTGCTACAGGGCTAGCTGCTACATGGTTAGCTGCTTAGCTGGTACATGGTTAGCTGGTACAGGGTTAGTTGGTTAGCTGGTACATGGTTAGTTGGTACATGGTTAGCTGGTACATGGTTAGCTGGTACATGGTTAGTTGGTTAGCTGGTACATGGTTAGTTGGTACATGGTTAGCTGGTACATGGTTAGCTGGTACATGGTTAGTTGGTTAGCTGGTACTTGGTTAGTTGGTTAGCTGGTACATGGTTAGTTGGTTAGCTGGTACATGGTTAGTTGGTACTTGGTTAGCTGGTACATGGTTAGCTGGTACATGGTTAGTTGGTACTTGGTTACTGGTTGGTTAGCTGGTACATGGTTAGCTGGTACGTGGTTAGTTGGTTAGCTGGTACATGGTTAGTTGGTTAGCTGGTACTTGGTTAGCTGGTACATGGTTAGCTGGTACATGGTTAGTTGGTTAGCTGGTACATGGTTAGCTGGTACATGGTTAGCTGGTTAGCTGGTACATGGTTAGCTGGTTAGCTGGTACTTGGTTAGCTGGTACATGGTTAGTTGGTTAGCTGGTACATGGTTAGTTGGTTAGCTGGTACATGGTTAGCTGGTACATGGTTAGTTGGTTAGCTGGTACATGGTTAGCTGGTACATGGTTAGTTGGTTAGCTGGTACATGGTTAGCTGGTACATGGTTAGGGTTAGCTGGTTAGCTGGTACATGGTTAGCTGGTACATGGTTAGTTGGTTAGCTGGTACATGGTTAGCTGGTACAGGGTTAGTTGGTTAGCTGGTACATGGTTAGCTGGTACACGGTTAGTTGGTACAGGGTTAGTTGGTACAGGGTTAGTTGGTACAGGGTTAGTTGGTTAGCTGGTACATGGTTAGCTGGTACATGGTTAGCTGGTACAGGGTTAGTTGGTTAGCTGGTACATGGTTAGTTGGTTAGCTGGTACATGGTTAGCTGGTTAGCTGGTACATGGCTTCTGTGCTCAATGCCTCTGTAGAGACAGGGAGGGCAGCTGTGCCATCCTACTGAGGATGCATGTTTGTTTCCCTAGAACAGTAAAGCATGCAGGCACGTGATGCATCAGCATGTGTGAACTTTCTTTTCATCTGCAAGCCCTGTTTTCAAAGCAACCTTTCTTTATGCAAAACTGATAAACAACCTTTCCTAGAAGTGAAAACTGTAACACATAGTTATTTGTGATCTGCGCAAGATAGGTGAAAATGTTTTATTCAAATGAAATTCATCCCAACATTTGTTTTTCAGCTTCAGGCTCAGCGGCCATGGTGACCCCATCAGCAGACTCGTCTGTCTCCAACGGCGTCTATGTTCCTGGTGGGATCACCAATGGAGATGTAAAGCCTGCCCTCTCCACCACGCCCCTGGCAGATTTCCTCATGCAGCTGGAGGAGTACACTCCCACAGTAAGTAGAGTTGTGTCAAGCACGTTACTATGTGCTGCATTCACAAATAGGGACATGTTGTCGGAAAGACCACAAATTCTTAATAACGACTAAATGCTGGCTAGTGTTGGGAACACCTATCCGGTTCGTCTACCCTGCCAGCCACATTGACTGATCACCATCACCAAATTAAATGGAAATTCATTAAAAAAGTACATGATGGGTACAGTGTGTCTGTTTTTTGCTCATCAAGTGAATTGAATAAGCAGCAATGTTCTTCACAAATGAGTGTCAGTTGAAGTGAAAACGGGCTCTGTGAATCCTGACCACACGCTGAAGTCGGCTCTTTTTTTCTCAGATTCCTGATGCAGTAACAGGGTACTACCTCAACAGGGCTGGATTTGAGGCTTCTGACCCGAGAATGTAAGTGCAAAAATGACTGACTCTTTGAAGTATAGGCCACCTTCAAGCGTCAGAGTGATAGGCTCCACCTTATACCCAATGGAAGAAAAATGACAAAAATCAAAGTTCTGTTATTAGACTTACAGGTCAGTAAGTGCTTTAAATGTGTGAATTAGAGGCACACTTTGGTTAAAAGCACCATATATTATTACATTTAACAGTATTTAACTTCTGAAATGACTTGTAGGGAGTTAAATGACCTGAGAAACTGATTACTTTAATACTATAATGTTCAAATTCTGAATCATGTGTAAGCTAACAGGCTGTGCATGTGTTGCACTTACGGAGTAGAGATTCTCGGAGTGATGCATTTTAAGGATTAATTCAATCTGAAAAGATTTTAAAAGGCGCAATTCAGAGAATGGGTGGATTCTTGGCTTTTCTTAAAATATCAAACTGCCAACTGAAGAAGAACCAACCCTCCGGCCTTATATTTTTTTTACCCGTTGTCATAGCGACAAGCATTGCACCTACTGATGGTTTAAATGGGAATGGCTTATAAATAACACAACATCTTATATTGTGCAGTATATAAATGTAAAACGTATAACACAATGATCATTTAAATACACATGTATAGCATTTAAAATATATACTCCAAATGTATGTTCTTAAAAAGCAGTTTGTAATTCTTTCTTCTATGTTTAATCAATAACCTGGGACCATCTTAAGTAGTTTGGATAAGTTGTTTTAATAATTGAACGGGATTACTACGTTGTTGATTGTCTGAATGTAGCTCAGCAGTTTTCAGTCAAGTAATATACTTGGTAAGGTTGTGTGGTTTGCTGAATGATGATGCTGACTTGATGGTTGATTGACTGCCATGCTGTCTGACTTTTATCAAATTGAGTTAGGCGCTGTTGTATGCAGCATAAATCAGTACTGCTGCTAATCTTCATTGGCATGTCTGGGAAGAATGTACAGACTGGAAGCCTTGTTCGACCATTTCTGTTCACCTTTATTATATTTGCTGTAATGATTTCCTGGAAGACAAAGGTAAAAATGAGATCAGAGGAACTCTTTGATCTGACTGCTTTTATTGTTTCTCAGATGGACACATGCTGGCTGTGTACAGGCTTTGAAAACCACAACAATGATTTTCTTTTTTGATTTCTTTAGAATCCGTCTGATATCCCTTGCTTCTCAGAAGTTTATCTCAGACATTGCCAATGATGCTCTGCAGTACTGTAAAATGAAGGGCACTGCCTCAGGAAGCTCAAGGAGTAAAACAAAGGTCAGTGTTTCTCTCATTTTAACACTTGCTTAAAATGTAATAACTCCATACAATATTTTAAAACTGCGGTATGTGAGAAGGAAAAAGAGTGTTGTTAAAAGATGGTGAGAGGGGTGGTTATCAACCTATAGCCATCTCTGACCATGTTGTCCCTGATAGCTAATGGTTTTGTATGTTTTTCTTCTCTATATATAGGATAAGAAGTACACTCTGACTATGGAGGACCTGACTCCTGCCCTCTCAGAATATGGCGTCAATGTCAAGAAACCATATTACTTTACATAATACTGCTTTTCTTTGAGGCAATTTGCTTTTTGCTAGTTTTATGTCCCTGCTGACCCACTAGAGTTTGTCAACACCTTCATTGATAAATGTTTTTGTCGTTTTTTTGATCAAGGTGCTTTAGTTTCAGCTTTGACAAATCATTGTAGTCACTTTGCCATTTGTTCTTTTTTTGTGGAGCCACCTTTGCATTATGTTAAATTGTATAATTAAGTTTTATTGTGAAAATAAAACCCTTACAAAACACTTTGATGATTGTGAGTTGTTACTTTTGTCCAACGCAAGTATAAGTGCTTAACATTTTTTGAAAAACTGTAGGCATAAAAGTAACTTGCTCAGCAATCTTATTGTTCAAAAGTAAAATGCAGCTTCAAATATATTATTACTAACTTGAAATGTATAACTGTAAAGATTATAGCAATAGGAGCATAATGTAAATTCACTATTAGTTTTGCTGATTGACTGTCCTGTTGATCAAGAGTCCCCTTTATTGAACAAGGCATTTTGAGAGATGTCCACTGTATACAATTAGTGAATTCTACCAATAATTTGATTTCTCTTAATTCAAGGTTACAAGGTTTTTTGCGTTAACATAAAAATTCAATAAATAACAAAACCATCCCATAGGTTGAGGGGGTAACAGCAGTCCTCATGGAGTCAGTCAGTACAGTACAGTGTAAGTACAGTACAGTGTGAGGACAGTACAGTGTGAGTACAGTGTAAGAACAGTACAGTGTGAGGACAGTGTACAGTACAGTGAGGACAGTACAGTGTGAGGACAGGACTGTGAGGACAGTACAGTGTGAGGACAGAACAGTGACAGTGTGTACAGTGTGAGGATGGTACAGTGTGAGTACAGTGTGAGAACAGTACAGTGAGGACGGTACAGTGTGAGGACTGTGTACAGTACAGTGAGAACAGTACAGTGAGGACAGTGCAGTGTGAGGACAGGACAGTGTGAGGACAGTAGTGTGAGGACAGGACAGTGTGAGGACAGGACAGTGAGGACAGTACAGTGAGGACAGTAGTGTGAGGACAGTACAGTGAGGGACAGTGAGGACAGGACAGTGTGAGGACAGTGTGTGAGGACAGTAGTGTGAGGACAGTAGTGTGAGGACAGAACAGTGAGAGGACAGGACAGTGTGAGGACAGTACAGTGAGGACAGTACAGTGTGAGGACAGTGTGAGGACAGTACAGTGAGGACAGTACAGTGAGGACAGTACAGTGAGGACAGTACAGTGTGAGGACAGGTACAGTGTGAGGACAGTAGTGTGAGGACAGTAGTGTGAGGACAGTACAGTGTGAGGACAGTACAGTGAGGACAGTGTGAGGACAGTGTGAGGACAGTACAGTGTGAGGACAGTAGTGTGAGGACAGTACAGTGAGGACAGTAGTGTGAGGACAGTAGTGTGAGGACAGTACAGTGAGGACAGTAGTGTGAGGACAGTGAGGACAGTACAGTGAGGACAGTAGTGAGGACAGTACAGTGAGGACAGTACAGTGTGAGGACAGTACAGTGTGAGGACAGTGTGAGGACAGTACTGTGAGGACAGTACAGTGAGGACAGTAGTGTGAGGACAGTACAGTGAGGACAGTAGTGTGAGGACAGTACAGTGTGAGGACAGTACAGTGAGGACAGTACAGTGAGGACAGTAGTGTGAGGACAGTACAGTGTGAGGACAGTACAGTGAGGACAGTAGTGTGAGGACAGTACAGTGAGGACAGTACAGTGTGAGGACAGTACAGTGAGGACAGTACAGTGAGGACAGTGTGAGGACAGTACAGTGAGGACAGTAGTGTGAGGTGTGAGGACAGTAGTGAGGACAGTGTGAGGACAGTACAGTGTGAGGACAGTAGTGTGAGGACAGTAGTGTGAGGACAGTACAGTGAGGACAGTGTGAGGACAGTACAGTGTGAGGACAGTAGTGTGAGGACAGTGTGAGGACAGTAGTGTGAGGACGGCACTCTGAGGGGAGTATCAAAGCTTTTACTATCGCGCTTTTTCGCGAAGTCTTTGAATTTTGACCCTCACTGCGAGCCGTAGCATGTCTCTTCTGGCCGCTCACCGGATGTCGCATCCACGCTGTTATCCGGTGAACAGAGAGGAAAGTCACGATGTCTGTTCAGACAACGAACCCAATCAACCCGATTGTCTTCTTCGACATCACCGTCGGTGGGCAGGTGAGTGACAGATAGGACCTCATGCACCACGTGTTCCAGGTGAAGCTGTGGTCCGCGGAACTACTGGACTGCTGTCTGAACACACACACACATCAATACACACACACACACACACACACACACACACACACACACACACACACACACACACACACACACACACACACACACACACACACAGGCCGTTCGTGTGGTCGTATCTGCAGTGTGTTGACGGTAACGTGTTGTAACGTGAACGTGGTAACGTGTTGACGGAGAACAGCAGCAGAACTAACGGGACAATGTGTTGTATTCATAACCTCCCATTCACAGAAACACACGCGTGTTTCTGTGAGCTTCTCTCTGTGGACACACATGAGTTGACGGAGAACAGCAGAGGAGAGACTCATAGAGGAGAACGGGACAATGTGTTGTATCAGAGAGGAGACATATCATAGAGGAGAGACTCCCAGAGAGGAGAGACTCAGAGAAACACACTCAGAGCGAGTTTCTGAGACTCAGAGAGGAGACTCTAGAGGGAGACTCAGAGAGGGAGACTCAGAGGAGACTCAGAGAGGAGAGACTCAGAGAGGAGAGACTCAGAGAGGGAGACTCAGGAGAGACTCAGAGAGAGACTCAGAGAGGAGAGAGGAGACTCAGAGAGGAGAGACTCAGAGAGACTCATAGAGGAGACTCAGAGAGGAGACTCAGAGAGGAGAGACTCAGAGAGGAGACTCAGAGAGGAGAGACTCATAGAGGAGACTCATAGAGGAGAGACTCATAGAGGAGAGACTCAGAGAGGAGAGACTCAGAGAGGAGAGACTCATAGAGGAGAGACTCAGAGAGAGAGAGAGACTCAGAGAGGAGAGAGAGACTCAGAGAGGAGAGAGAGGAGACTCAGAGAGGAGAGACTCAGAGGAGAGAGGAGAGACTCAGAGAGGAGAGACTCAGAGAGGAGAGACTCAGAGAGGAGACTCAGAGAGGAGAGACTCAGAGAGGAGAGACTCAGAGAGGAGAGACTCAGAGAGGAGACTCAGAGAGGAGAGACTCATAGAGGAGAGACTCAGAGAGGAGACTCATAGAGGAGAGACTCAGAGAGGAGAGACTCATAGAGGAGAGACTCAGAGAGGAGAGACTCAGAGAGGAGACTCATAGAGGAGACTCAGAGAGGAGAGACTCAGAGGAGAGACTCAGAGGAGAGACTCAGAGAGGAGAGACTCATAGAGGAGAGACTCAGAGAGGAGACTCATCACAGAGAGACTCAGAGAGGAGACTCAGAGAGGAGACTCAGAGAGGAGAGACTCAAAGAGGAGAGACTCAGAGAGGAGAGAGGAGACTCAGAGAGGAGAGACTCATAGAGGAGATTCATAGAGGAGAGACTCACAGAGGAGATTCACAGAGGAGAGACTCAGAGAGGAGAGACTCAGAGAGGAGACTCATAGAGGAGAGACTCAGAGAGGAGAGACTCAGAGAGGAGGAGACTCAGAGAGGAGAGACTCAGAGAGGAGAGACTCAGAGAGGAGACTCAGAGAGGAGAGACTCAGAAAGGAGAGACTCAGAGAGGAGACTCAGAGAGGAGACTCAGAGAGGAGAGACTCAGAGAGGAGATTCACAGAGGAGAGACTCAGAGAGGAGAGACACAGAAAGGAGAGACTCAGAGAGATTTGATATTAGGATATTAGATATTAGGGTATTAGGGTATTAGATATTAGGGTAGGGGCTGCACGGTGGTGTAGTGGTTAGCACTGTCGCCTCACAGCAAGAGGGGCCCGGGTTCAATTCCCGGGCTGGACAACCTTCTGTGTGGAGTTTGCATGTTCTCCCTGTGTCAGCGTGGGTTCTCTCCGGGTTCTCCGGCTTCCTCCCACAGTCCAAAGACATGCAGCTTAGGTTAATTGAAGACTCTAAATATCCCGTAGGTGTGAATGTGAGTGTGAGTGGTTGTTTGTCTCTATATGTCAGCCCTGTGACAGACTGGAGACCTGTCCAGGTGAACCCTGTCCAGGTGAACCCTGTCCAGGTGAACCCTGTCCAGGTGAACCCTGTCCAGGTGAACCCTGTCCAGGTGAACCCTGCCTTCACCCATTGACAGCTGGGATCGGCTCCAGCACCCCCGCGACCCTTAACTGGATAAGCGGTAACGGAAGATGGATGGATGGATGGATATTAGGGTATTAGATATTACGATATTAGATGGACAGATTAACCATCTGGCACATATTTATCAAATATTTATCACATTTAACAAATATTTAACAAATATTTATTTTTTTAAAAGAACGGGTAGAAAAATACATCATTCAGTGAAATAAAAGACTGGGATTTCGGATATTTATTCAGAAACATTTTTACTTACAGAAAGTTAAAATAAATAAATCATGAGTCAACATAGCGTTTCCCCCCCAAGTCTAAAATGATCTTCAAAAAGTCCTCTATGACAAATATTTACAAATGAATGTAGAAGATTGATGGTGATTTTTGTAAATATTTAAAAAAGTTCAGCTCAATGATCATAGCTTTCATCAAAACCTTCCCCAACTCAAAAGAATTACATTTTGAAGTCCAGTCGAAGTCTCTCGTCAACTGCACCTTTTTGCTGTTTGATTGTTCGCTCAGAAGCTCTTCTGCATGTGCTGGCGGAGAGGTGACATATGCATTTCTGTCTCCAGGCGTCAGTTTAAGCATCTAACCCAACATTTACAGTGGTGAACCATTCATAGTTGCCAGCTCAAGTCTTTACTCACTTATCATGTGTCATGGTTCTCACGTTGTTGACCTTTTTCCTCTATTACACATAGAGGAAAGTGTGCCTCTTGTCCTTCGTTGGGTTAAACATAACAGTAGAGAATGGCTGCTGTTGGGTTCCTTTGCTCAACTGCCAGTAAATAGGCCACATGCAAACATTTTCTTGGAAGCTGTATGGTCCCTCGGTGCTGCTATTAGCCCAGAACACCACACCGGTCAGTAAACTGTTGATGCACTCCAACCACAGAAGGTTAACAGTGATGTAGGCAGGTACTCCAAAGTCGAGCAATATGCAGACCACAGACACCGTGAGATAAGGCATCCAAAACAGACCAAAGCCCAGTGTTAAGCTGAACCACAGAGGTGGCCGCGGACAGACGGTTTCCTCCAGATGATTCTCCTCCATGCCTTTTGTCTCCACGCAGTTAGTTGAGATGAACGACAAGTCGCTGCTCTGGTCCTCTTGTTCTTCCATCGCTGCAGATAACCTATCCGCCTCGCTCACCCAATGGGGAATCCTTGACAAAAACGGCAGCATTGTACAAACTACTGCTGAGAAAAGCCCCAAAATGAAGTAGGTAATCAGTGTGGACTCCTGCACTTCACACACTAGAAGGGCGAACCCTTCCTGGTAATCCAGTTCCGTCAAATTATATTTGACGGAACCAAAGGAGTGAATGGCAGCTATGATCCACACCAGCAATGTCAAGGCTGTGTGCCTTAGGAATTTGGAGAATCCGCTCTCTTTGCCAGCATAGGTGCTTTCTAAACAGTAGCTGAATAAACCCAAGCACATCATGGGCAGCGGCAGGGCTTTATATGTCGCGGAGGCATTAGCCAAGGTGAAGCAGAGTGACACAAGATACGTCTGAGGCCCAAGAAAAAAGAAGCTCGATAAAAGAAGCACAATCACAGAGTCAGCCAAGACTATGGACAGACCGCACATACTGAAAAAGGAGGTGTTGAGTTTCCGGCAGCACAAGTAAAGGGCCACTGCGTCCAGTCCCATCTTGAAAAGCATAAGTACCAGATACCTGTCAGTGTTGTCTGAATGACAGCCAGACGCCATATTCTTTTCCTCTACAATGGCCAGCATTTTTGACGGTATGGCTTGTTTTCTGACCAGTGATCAGTTCAGTATTTGGATGCTCCAGGAAAGGCTGTGGAGGACAAGATTTTATTGGTTAGGAACTTCGGCTGTACAAATGATTGATTAGAGAAAGCATGTGGATGCATGGATGTGCATGACACATCTCATCTCACAGTCAATTGAGTTTTTAAGATAACAGCCTTTGTAACAGTGTGGAGTGGAGTGCGTGCTAAGTATAATGTCATTTTAACTTAAAGTCCTGTTTATTGTCACATGCTGTAGATGACTTGCCCCTGCGTATTATTCATATAAACATGCTATACATCAGTCTGGCAATTATTAAAAAAACAAAGTAAAAGTAAATAACTAGAATTCATTTGTTATCATTGCAGTTTTGAGGCACGCCTTTGTTACTCAAATGTTGTCACTTCCTCATCAACATCTTACAGCAGTGGTAAGCAAAGTTCTACCATTTGAAGGGTTGAGCTTACTAAATAAAGATAAATCCCAAAACAGAAGACTGACGCTAGGCCAACATGTACCTCTTTGCTCAGGGTTGTCCTCGTCCAGTGAGTTTCAGTGGGGATCCAGTCAGAGGCCCTGCATGCTCTCACCAACACTCGTCAGAATAAGACTGTGTACAGGTGGAGCGGCTATTTGTGGCTCCACCTTCCTATTGTGAATGCGGACAACTAATGGTACACGCCTTCTGTGTCCTGATGGAGGCCTGCCTATTTCCCCCCATATGCCCCAGAGGTGTTTGCCTCTTATTTCCATTTCAATGTCATGAAACAGATAAACCGGACTGAAACACAGACTCTACTAACAAGACTTGTCTTGTTTGAACCCCACCCAGGGACTGCTTTTGTTCACCTGTGCCAGAAGGAAACTGCATCAAATGTTGAAGGTCTAAGGACGCTTACATCGCTATAACCTCCGGCCACAGTGTTAGAGATGTATGCAGAAAATATAAATACAGTAGCTTAGGGCTAAAAAGGCAGTGAACAATTCTTTAATTAGCAAAAGCATGTTATTTCTATATTTCATCAGAATTTCATTCTTTATTTTTACAAAATGAATAATGTTATTTTCTTACACTATCATGCTGTAATTTGATAAACAGAAGCAGGGTTAGGGTTAGTCATAATAATAATTATATGATTCTTCAAAGTCTGTTGGTCAAATATGCACTGGCAGTTATTTTACAGAAAGTTATCTTTCACATAAAAAAGGTTGATTCTTTTTTTGTTTCAGTTTGTCAGATGCTTTGGCTTGATATGTTGACCGTCAGGTGAAACCCTTTATCCTCTTATGTAAATCAGTTCAGTGCAGTTTTCTATTCCTTGTAGTTTTTGTTTTTCTGAATCCAGCATCACAACAAAAGTAGTTCAACAGGAAACATTCTTCAAAATGTAGGCAACAGACCCTTTTAATATATGTATTATCTGATAAGAAACTTTCTTTTTTTACATTACAACCTGTCTTGATGTTTGTTACGAGCCGACACATCGCGTTATATTTAATTTCATTGTCTGGAAACTAGAAACATTCTGTATTGTCTAAATGGAAAAGACAGGAGATCCATTGGCTGTTTGTTTTACTTAAGTTCGTCCACAGTGGACAGAGAGAGCTGTGCAGTGATGTCATGTGCACAGCAGCACAATGTTTGTTTTCACTCACACGCATACAGACACGTGGGCATTGTTGTAAGAGTCGGCCATTTGCATGTCCCTCCGGGTTGTTGGAGGTCTGGGTGGACAGACAGACAGACACACACACACACACACACACACACACACACACACACACACACACACACACACACACACACACACACACACACAAAGAGGATTCAAAGTGTTTCATTTAGATTTTGATGTCATTTCAATATAACATAATTGATGCCTTGACTTCTGGGAATCAGAACTCACACCAAATAGTTTGTGCAGCATTGTTGGGATGAAATTGAGTCTACTTGATGTTTTCAGCAAGAAATGGGCTACTGTGTCATTTAGCACCAGAGGGAGAAGGAAGAAAGAGGAGAAGAAATCCTACACCAGTTATTCAATAGAAGTATCTCTGAGAAAGGTGTTGTTGCAGAGTCTCTCGGTATAACTGGTTCGTGTAGATGACGCCATCGGTCTCAGAGTAGCTCCTGTAACAAGACTTACCAGTTTCTGGCAATGCTATGTAGTTTGGCCTGAGGTGGAACAGTTTGTTCCTATTTATTTTAAGGTGTATAAGTTTTATTGTTTCTCTCATTTTGTGTGTTCAACTGTTTGCCAGGATATCGGACGGATGAAGATCGAGCTGTTTGCCGATGTGGTTCCAAAGACGGCAGAGAATTTCCGGTAAGGAGAAAGTCAGCATTACAGGGTCGGTTTTTCAGGACTGACATGTCTGACTGTTTGAAGATGTCACTTAATTTTTGATCATCTCTTACAGGCAGTTCTGCACCGGAGAGTTCAGGTGAGGATGTAAAACGTCTTTGTTCTTTGATTGTACACAAGGACTACGTCACTATCCTCATCACATTGTCCCAACATGCACTCAAGATTTTCACTTATCAGAATAAAGGGATAAGAAGAACCTTATTACACCAAAGGTTTCTTCTGGAGAAACCTAATTATTTGGCCACATGTATGCCTAAACAGGCCTTTCACATGTGTGTATGTTCATGACAAAAAGCAAGGACAGGGAAAGTATCTCTGTGGCAGGAGTTCAGCAGTATGAAAGGAAAGATCATTATTAAAAGATGTGCCTCCTTGTATCCAATATAGTGAAATGAAGTCAAGATGAGTTGGTTTTTCACAGATGAACAGTAAGAAGAACTGCTCTACTCAGCCCTTTCATTGAAGTGTCATATGTAGCTAACACTTGATGTGTCGGTTATCAGCCAAAACAGCACCATGTGAGCCATTTCACACTGCCACTACACACTGAGCCATAACCTTCTAATCTAAACTGGGCTTATTCAAAGAATGCTGTTCCGGATTTAAAGTTCCAACTGGATGGCAAGGTTGCAGTCATTGATGCCGTTTATTTTGCCAGGAAGTTATTTTGAAGGTTATTGCTGATCATGGTTCCATGGTTCTACACGAAGAAAGAAAGCGATTACAACATCTTGCTCAAATCATAATCTTACAAACAAATTAGATTCTAAAATGATCCGTTCATCATCTGAAATATGTCATAAATCCAATAATAGAAATAAATTGCTACCTACATTGAAGGTAATTCAAAAGACACATGGAACACAGACACTATCATGGTGAAGGTGTTTGGAGACAAAGAGGAGGAAGTCCTCACCTAGGCCTCTATTTACAACATGGGAGGTTCTACCATAAGTGTAGTGAACATCTCTTGGTGCCTCTTGTGGAGAGGAGGGCAATCAGCCTGCAGTTTCTAACAAATGCCATGTGTGCTGCCAGCTATTCCAATCTGCATTGTGACTGGTAGCTTACTGAGGCTGATAAATGCTCTGCATAGACATCAATCATGGAAGGTGTATAACACCATTTAACGTGACCAGCGTGTGACCTCTGCTCTTTATGCGACCGACACAGATCCTGCCCGGTGCTCTCTTATGCAAATATGAAAGTCTCTCTCCACATGATCTGATATTTAAATGAAAGCCACCTACAATAAAACAGGGTGGTTGTACAGCTGCAAGGTCAAGATGCCTGGTCTCTGGCATGGTATGTACCAGTCACTGTGTCTGTTACCTGATACAGAAAACTTCAATTTAAAGAGCATTATCATGTACCTTTATATGCATCTTATACCTCAGCCAGCTCCAATAGAACAGGCTGGTTGAACAGCTGCCAGATCAAGATTCTCTGCCTCAGGCCCAGTATCTACCCATCCCTGTTTCTAAATGTTTAGTGATTGATTGGTGATGTAATAAACAATAGTTGATTCAAAATACGTTGAATACCCTTCACAGTTTAACCATCGTAGTGTGAAATCAAGTTTTACAGTAGATATACAGTAAAAATGTTATTACATTAATGCTTTCTAGTTGCTGATCTCTGACAATACTTAGTTGTGAAAAACAAATCTGTTGAAAACAAATGGAGGAGAGCCGGTAACGTCGGCAACACCTGTGCTAACAGCTAACGTACGGAGGTTCCATTTGGTTCCATTATGATGAGTTCATGCCGAGTTCAGCAAAAATGAGTATTAGGTGGAGTTTAATAATGACATCAATATGATGTTATCAATGGTAATCTTGTGAAATATGGTTTTGGTGAGAGCTTTCAAAGAAATACAGTTGTTTGAATAACATGTTTGCAGCAATATAAAATAGATATTAGAGAGGGCAAATAGACCTGTGCACTAAGCATCTTATAGTATCATTAAAACTGCAAAACGTTTTTTATCAATAGATATACAATATTTTATTTCTAAGTCATTTGAATTGGGTGTTTTATGCAAATAACCACTATAGACGACTATAACAATGTAAAAGGATTCCTTTTCAAATTCCTGATGGTTTACACTGACTTATGGAGCAGTGATGATCAGCATTAGTGCTCTTTGCTCAGCCAACACTGTTCACTACTGGTGCTCTCTGAAGGAGATGTGATGAAAACACTCCACACACCCTGATATGCTTATTATAGCCAGCTGCAATAGAACAGGGTTGTTGAACTGCTTCAAGTTCAAGAGGCTTGGCCTGTGGAAAAGGTATGTACCCATACCTGTTTCTAGTGACGTGAACTCACTCAACATGACAAACATGGAAAGAATTGATTTATTGTGTTACAATACAGTGTGATTGTCTTTACTTCATTTGTTTCTGTCCTGCAGGAAGGATGGAGTCCCCATCGGTTTCAAAGGTTGCACATTCCACAGGTAAGCAGGGTGGTGTCTTGGTGTGTATAGCTCACGTTGTACTCCATCCTTATTTGACCCACTCTGGCTGGTAGGTTAGTTGTTATTTAAGCGGGTTGAGTCATGATACGGCCTCCTGGCTATAAACTGTCAACCCCCAGCATTCAGGCTGCTTCCGTCCCTGGTTTTCTTCATTTTAAAATTCTAAAGGCAAAATCTCTCATAAGCAAGTATGATCCTGGACACAGAATGAACTAAAAAAAAAAAAGTGATTCTAGTTGTGCTGACCCTTGAAATAATAATATATTATAATAATAACACCCAATAGGCACCTAATGTTAAACATCCTCAAGGGTATTATGTAAAATGTATTAGGTGTTTGTTCATTCATTCATTAGAATGATAAAAAAATCACCTAAATTAAACAGAAACTTATTTATTTATTTATGGGGACTAGAGTGTGGTCTCCTCTTAATGTATATTATTGTTTTACAATATGTAATCAAAATGGATTCATGTCTTTTTTGACACTCATCAGAAAAGTGTAAAGTGCAAACTTCTCACAGGCACTCGATCAGCATGTCTTACCAGTCTCCTTGCCTGCATCAGCTTTTACAACAACCCTGACTGTACTTTTCATTGTTCATTGGCAGGGTGATTAAAGACTTTATGATACAAGGAGGGGACTTTGTGAATGTAAGTACATGCACATCTCTTCTGCTGTCTGGTTTATGCTCTTTTTTTATCTTTAAGATGAAGGAAACAATGTTCCTCAGTTTGACGTGTCGCTATCACTGTTTGCATTTATGGCTTGGAGTAAAGCTAGTTAACTCAAAATCTCATTCTTCTTGCAACATAGAACAACAGAAATACATATACAAAGTATGTTGAGTATTCTCTTTTCGGAGAGACCGTTTTTAAATAAACAATACATTTTTGATGGAAACCAATGGTAATCTCTGATAGGATTTTTGCTTGGAGTGGAACAATGTTAGAAAGACCTGATGTGAAACGAGGGCAAGAAAGATTTGTAAAATCAACAATATAAAGAAAATGATATTTTAAAAGCTGGTGATAACTATTAGGCCTTTCTTCTTTTAAATCCACGTCTATCTACCATTTCTTGTATTCATTAAACTAAATAAATGGTGCCATGATGTCAGACAAGCTGCAGGTGAATTTTGAATTGAGCAAGAGATCAATATGTACGGTTTGTCATTTTATGTTCTGTTTATTTGTCTTATTGTGAAGGGTGATGGGACTGGTATCTGCAGCATCTACAGAGGTCCATTTGTAGACGAAAACTTCCGAATGAAGCACTCGGCCCCCGGCCTTCTGTCCATGGTACGTATGTAGACCAATCCTTAGAGGTTGGGGACACTGCTGAATCAGGAAAGGGTCTCTTTACTTTAACTGAATCCAAATCAAGTTATTGAATTTCCTCCAAACATTTTATAAATGATCTATTATACTGTAACAAATAAGTTAATTAAGATTTGATTAATCCACTCAACGTGGATTGACCCCAATTTCTATAGACGATAGGATTTGATTGATTAATTCAAAGTGAATTAACCCTGACCTCTAAAGACCCTTATTTCTCAATGTGTGTCTTACAACAGGCAAACAGTGGGCCAGGGACAAATGGTTGTCAGTTTTTCATTACCTGCACCAAATGTGACTGGTTAGATGGGAAGCATGTTGTTTTTGGTGAGTAAGTCTACGATTGTTAATTGTGCATTCATATATATATATATATATATATATATATATATATATATATATATATATATATTTAGAGCACTACGTAAAAGTGTGTATGTGCCAAGATTTAAACTGCCTTGTTCACACCTCTTTCAGGAAAAGTGGTTGATGGTCTGCTGATCATGAGGAAAATTGAGGTAAAAAACCACATTGTAATATTAATATATTGATGTCAATGGTTAGAATTGTGCGACCACTCATAATGGTGAAAATGTAATTTACCACCTGGGGATTAACAATTGTGCAAACTGTTTAAAGTTAAATTTTCTGCTGTACTTATTGTCTATAATATCACACTCATCTCTCAAATAAATTACAAAGAGAAATAAGCACATATTTCATAATATGTGTTATATGCTGTTTCACATTTTCAACACTTATGTTTAAAACTTCAGACTAAATTGTTTCAAAGCAGGCACCCAACCTGTGAAAACTAGTCTTTGACACATTCATCTTGTACTGCTTTATGTTTATGTAATGAGTACGGTGATCAAACTATTGATATGTGCATAAATTCACAAGGATCTGTGTTTGTGCTCCCTCCTGCCAACAGAATGTTCCTACGGGTCCCAACAACAAGCCCAAGCTCCCTATCCTGATTGCACAGTGTGGAGAGATGTGATCCAGCTTTCTCAGAACACCACGCCTGAGTTATACAACTTCTGTATACATGGAGTAGTGTTTCAGTCACTTGATACTCCTCAGCAGACATCAACCTACAGATATCTTCCTGTGTGGATGCCTTTTTCCATGATGAACATTGAAGGACAGTATAAAGTTCAACAGTACATCATTTAGGGCAATTATCTTGAGTTTGGTAAAACTGATTCCAGGTCAACTGCTGAATCCAGATAGGCTGATTCACATGTCAGGTGGGTATTAGGACTGACAAGATGTGCTTAAAATATTGGTTCAAATTTTATTTTTGCAGAAGGTCATGTTCAACACTGTTTTTGGGTCCAAGTGAAGACAACTTATGCTTCCTATTATAAAAAGACAAATAAGAAATTGTGACTTGTTGAAGCTTCAAGAAAGGATTGCTTGACATGTTAAACATTCTAATTCCTGTTTCAGTCAAACTGTTCATTGATGATTAATAAATTGTTTTACTTTTTCATAAACCATTGGTGGTAGTAATCTTCTTTGTTTGGGGAAAAGCTGTTTACATATGGTATCATATTTACAGGGTTTTTTTTTAATTAAAGTATGGATGTGTAATTAGTTTTGTTTTAAAGTTCACAGTAGTAAAAATGAATTTGAGTTGCTACCATCTTCACAAAATACATGTATTAATTACAATATTAACAGTAGCCAAAATCTGAAATGATCAGTAGTCTATCATTCTCTTGTTTTTATATTTTTATCCATATAATATGTATTTCAAAACATGGTTACATATCCATTCTTTGAAATGAAGACTATACCCAGTGTAAATGCATTGTTTGTTTAGTTTTTTTGAGCTTATTTCCCCCAGAGAGGTTATCCTTTGAGTCTAGCTTTGAAACGGGTAGCGTTGGTAATTGAGATGTACATTTGTACTCTGAAGTGTTACTGGGTAGTAATCAATCTATACTTCATCGCTAGGAAGCAAAGGAGGGAAATACTTCACAGTGAAACGCACAAGAGTCCTCCTAGTCACACACTTCAGTGCCAAGCAGTCCTCTGCTTAACTTATGGCTACCTCTTCTTATCCTAGCCATCCATACAAATCTAAGCCACAGACCCCTCCCCCATCCACGCTCTGCCTCTTCTACCGTGGACCTTGTTCCCTTGGCACAAAAGAATCCTTTCAGATGGATACTCTGTTCTTATGGAGGCAGGAAGAAGGGTTTTTTTGGGGGGGGATCTCTTCGTGGGGAGGCTCGCTGGGGTCACTGCTAAAGCCCATCTTTATGTGGGAGAACGGGTTCAGCCATTAACAGCGAGCTCTTCACACATCAGCCAGTGCTCATAAACAGTGCCAGTGCAGCATTAACATGACAATGGGTGGGGGGCTGCGGTGGGGTTGTCTCACACACTCAGTCTGGGTATGTCGGCACTGCGCTACTGGAAGAGTATTAGGGATGAAGACTGCATTTAACCAGGTTTTTTGGGCCAGGGAAATATGAGAGAAAAGACTTTAGTATGTTATTACATCAGGATGTCAATATCTGAGCTCATGTGTACCCTTAAGATTGAATAAATGTAATCATTTAAAGAATTTACAGACTTGCAATTGTCCTCCCTGTGAATCCAGAATCATTTCAAGACACAATCAAATAGCATGTTTGATCTTTAAATGATGACCGAACAATATGGTTCTTTTCTCCTGGGTGCTGTGTCCTGATATGACCTTTGTTCAAACCAAGCCACAAAGGATTCGGAGTAAATCTCTACCATATAATATCACGTTTCTAGTGTAATAGTGGGGTAACTTCCAGAAATGTCTTGTGATATACACATATAGGGAATCAGTATTTAATCAGTATTTGTGTGTTTAGGTGTTAGAGTTTAGCTGTCGACCCTGACATGCTGTTTCTAGGCTGGCTCTCTTCCTAAATGTATGTATGTGTGAGTGGCACTACCACAGCAACTCTGATGATGCAGTGAACATTATGAATATATTATTTACATCATGTTCGGTAAATAAAATATTAAGATTTTCCTAATCCTTCCCTTAAATTGGGTCATAATCCCTCATTACATTCCCGGGGAAAGTAAGACCTGCTTTGCTAAAAGATGAATCAAAATCTTTTTTTGTCTTTTTAGTTAATTTGATGATTTTATTTTGTTGCCAGAATGGCATACAATTAATATAGTCCTTGAGTTCTGCAGTATTTGTACCTACAATTAATATAGTCCTTGAGTTCTGCAGTATTTGTACATACAATTAATATAGTCCTTGAGTTCTGCAGTATTTGTACATACAATTAATATAGTCCTTGAGTTCTGCAGTATTTGTACATACAATTAATATAGTCCTTGAGTTCTGCAGTATTTGTACATACAATAAATATAGTCCTTGAGTTCTGCAGTAGTTGTACATTTAGTATAATCCGTCCAGAAAGACTCAAGCAGGCAGACACTGTTCCAAACTGTCCGGTTATCTGTCTGGCTCTGACGTCACCGGGGGGCGGTGACAATGAACAGGTAGCATCTCTGTTAGCCAATCATTTCCAGCAAACGCTCTCTCAACCGAGTGTGACAGTCGTCTCGTCCAATAGCAATGCGTCGTGGTTTGCATTACAGATTCCGACCAATCAGAGGAGTCTCTGGGCGGGGCCGGCAGCACCATTCCCCGGCGCCGTCCCTCACTCTGCCCAGTTCGATCGGCAACGGGAGCGCGAGAGGAAAGCTGAGAGCCCGAAGGCAGTAGCCCGTACCACCGCCGGCCCAGGTTACCATCTAGCACCGGGAACACAGCAGAGAGCCGCCGCCGGCACAACACAACCAGTAGCAGCCATGAGCAGCGAGGCCGACACCCAACCACCACCCGAGGCCCCCGCGGCCGACGACGACAGCCCGTCCAGCCCGGCGGCCGCAGCCTCCGCGGCGGACAAGAAGGTCATCGGTAAGGGCTAGCGGCGTGGAGCTAGGCTAGCAGTGTGGAGCTAGGCTAGCTAGCGGCGTGGAGCTAGGCTAGCTAGCGTGGAGCTAGGCTAGCGGCGTGGAGCTAGGCTAGCGGCGTGGAGCTAGGCTAGCTAGCAGCTAGCTGGCGTGGAGCTAGGCTAGCTAGCAGCTAGCTGGCGTGGAGCTAGGCTAGCTAGCGGCGTGGAGCTAGGCTAGCTGGCGTGGAGCGGCTAGCTGGCGTGGAGCTAAGCTAGCTAGCGTGGAGCTAGCGGCTGGCGTGGAGCTAGGCTGGAGCTAGCGTGGAGCTAGCTGGCGTGGAGCTGGAGCTAGCGGCGTGGAGCTAGCGGCGTGGAGCTAGGCTAGCTAGCTGCGTGGAGCTAGGCTAGCTAGCGGCTAGCTGGCGTGGAGCTGAGCTAGCGTGGAGCTAGGCTAACTAGCGTGGGGCTAAGCTAGCATGGAGCTGGGCTAGCTAGCGTGGAGCTAGGCTAAGCTAGCTGACGTGGAGCTAGTTAACGTTGTGCTAAGCTAACTGATTTACTAGATAACTAGTTGGGCTGAGAGGCGATGCGGCAAAGCGGTGACCTAAAGATACCCCACACCGGACCGGTTACCCGGGTTAGACCCGCGTTAGAGTGACTCGGGTTAGGGTTAGAGTGACTCGGGTTAGGGTGACGGGTTAGACTGACTCGGGTTAGGGTGAGGGTTAGACTGACTCGGGTTAGACTGACTCGGGTTAGGGTTAGAGTGACTCGGGTTAGACTGACTCGGGTTAGGGTTAGAGTGACTCTGGTTAGGGTGACTCGGGTTAGACTGACTCGGGTTAACGGGCAGATGGGTCTAGATAAAGCAACACCGTCTGTGTTCCTCAGAGCAACACTGTTATGTTATATTATATATAATATACACACACTGTCATGTTATATATGTTATGTTATATAATATATATAACATGTTATATATAATAATATATAACATGTTATATATTATATATAATATATAACATGTTATATATAATATATTATATATATGTTATATATATATATATATATATAACATGTTATATATATATATATAACATGTTATATATATATATATAACATGTTATATATATATATATGTTATGTTATATATTATTATATATATATTATATTATATATAATATATAACATGTTATATATTATATATAATATGATAGTGTATATATGACATATATAATATAACATGTGTGTGTGTATATATTATATATAATATATACACACTGTCATGTTATATATGTTATGTTATATATATATATAATAATATATAACATAACATATATAACACAATATCATGTTATATAATAATATATAATGTAATATCATTATATATGTATAATATTATAATAATAATATATGTTATATAATATATATAATGTAATATATTATATATATATATATAATATTAATATATAATATTATATATATTATGTATATATATAATAATATTATAATATTATATAATATTATATATATATTATATATAATAATATTATAATGTTATATTATATTATGTATATATTATATTATATATAATAATATTATAATGTAATATGTTATATATATTATATATTCTACATATGACCCGCTCGGTGTCTTTAACGGACGAGCTCGGTAGCACGGTGTCTCTCGGTAGCACGGTGTCTCTCTCTCGGTAGCACGGTGTCTCTCTCTCGGTAGCACGGTGTCTCTCGGTAGCACTCTCGGTAGCACGGTGTCTCTCTCTCGAGCACGGTGTCTCTCTCGGTAGCACGGTGTAGCACGGTGTCTCTCTCGGTAGCACGGTGTCTCTAGCACTCTCGGTAGCACGGTGTGTCTCTCTCGGTAGCACGGTGTGTCTCTCGGTAGCACGGTGTCTCTCTCTCGGTAGCACGGTGTCTCTCTCGGTAGCACGGTGTGTCTCTCTCGGTAGCACGGTGTCTCTCTCGGTAGCACGGTGTCTCTCTCTCGGTAGCACGGTGTCTCTCTCGGTAGCACGGTGTGTCTCTCGGTAGCACGGTGTCTCTCTCGGTAGCACGGTGTCTCTCTCGGTAGCACGGTGGTAGCACGGTGTCTCTCTCGGTAGCACGGTGTCTCTCTCGGTAGCACGGTGTCTCTCTCGGTAGCACGGTGTCTCTCTCGGTAGCACGGTGTCTCTCTCGGTAGCACGTGTGTCTCTCTCGGTAGCACGGTGTGTCGGTAGCACGGTGTGTCTCTCTCGGTAGCACGGTGTCTCTCTCGGTAGCACGGTGTGTCTCTCGGTAGCACGGTGTCTCTCTCTCGGTAGCACGGTGTCTCTCTCGGTAGCACGGTGTCTCTCTCGGTAGCACGGTGTCTCTCTCGGTAGCACGGTGTCTCTCTCGGTAGCACGGTGTCTCTCTCGGTAGCACGGTGTCTCTCCGGTAGCACGTGTCTCTCTCGGTAGCACGGTGTCTCTCCCGGTAGCACGGTGTCTCTCTCTCGGTAGCACGGTGTCTCTCTCGGTAGCACGGTGTCTCCCGGTAGCCGTTAGCTCATCGTTAGCTCATCTCCGCAGAGAGGAGGTCACGCTGTCGTCCCTTTGTTCACACGGAGCCGTCTGACTGCTCACTGCTCTCAAACCACTACAACCAGTACAACACTAAAACCAGTACAACGTTCAAACCACTACAACCAGTACAACTCCTCCTACCCGGCTCACGGTACCGGTCCGGCGAGGCCGGTCTGTCAGAACACGATGAAGGCCCCGCTCACACCAGGCAGGCTAACAGAGGCTAGCTGAGAGAGGCTAACAGAGGCTAGCTGAGAGAGGCTAGCTGAGAGAGGCTAACAGAGGCTAGCTGAGGCAGGCTAGCTGTTTACATGGCTGAAGGGACAACCCAAAATGTCCGCCGTGTGAGTCCACTGGTTTCCTGTCAGATGGAAACACGTGTATCTGTATTCTTACATTGTCATAGTATGAGCTACATGAAGCTATCTGAAGCTACATGAAGCTACATGAAGCTACATGAAGCTATCTGAAGTGCTGCGGGTTTGCTGGCTTTAATCCAACCACATGGCAGAGACCTAGCTGCCATGCTAACAGCCAGCTGGCTGCATGCTAACTATCTGATCCACCACGTGTAAAGCTCCTCAGTACTAAGAGGCCATAGAGCCACAGACACTGAACCTTCAGTGATCAGTGTGGATCCATAGTAACTGAACCATCAGTGTGGATCCATAGTAACTGAACCATCAGTGTGGATCCATAGTAACTGAACCATCAGTGTGGATCCATAGTAACTGAACCATCAGTGATCAGTGTGGATCCATAGTAACTGAACCATCAGTGTGGATCCATAGTAACTGAACCATCAGTGATCAGTGTGGATCCATAGTAACTGAACCATCAGTGATCAGTGTGGATCCATAGTAACTGAACCATCAGTGATCAGTGTGTCATGGCTGCGTTCACCCTCACAGCTCTGTAACACAACCATGTGGAGGACCAGTAATAACATAAGGTAATAACATAGATCATTACTGTCATCATGCTCTAGTGCAGCTGGCACAGGGCACCCTAAGCACCCTGGGCTATAAAAGGGTGACAGTTGGGAGTTAAATATAACCCGCGGTATGTTTTTCATCATCGGTCCTTGTTTAATTAAAGTTTTATTTGTACTCACAAGACGTTATCTCAATGGTGTAATATTGTAAAGGAAACGACTAAAGCTTAAACTTGGTTTGTCATTTTCTTTTGTGTCTTGTTGCAGCAACAAAAGTCCTGGGTACAGTGAAATGGTTCAACGTCAGGAATGGATATGGTTTTATCAATCGGTAAGTGGACCCCACCCCCATCCTTGCCTCCTTAAGATCTTGATATCATCTGTCTGAAGGAACATTGCTAATCCTATCATGGCTTTGATTTGCTTATAAAGCTAACTAGAAGTGACCCCTCCTTTTTTGGTTTTGTTTAAGGAATGATACAAAGGAGGACGTTTTTGTACACCAGGTAAGTTGTATGTAGTTTTATTTTCTTACTTTGATTAATGATCATGAATATTAAATCTCATATCTGAACTACTCTTGGTTTTAGACAGCCATCAAGAAGAACAACCCGAGGAAATACCTTCGCAGTGTTGGCGATGGAGAAACTGTGGAGTTTGACGTAGTTGAGGGAGAGAAGGTAAGGCTGTTCTTTGGATTGTAATAAAATCAGTTACAAAGTTCTGAATTTAGTTTGCAACTACTGCTGTTCTTTAGATAATTAATTTGGGTAATTACATTTCTTTTTTTTTTAAAAAGGGAGCAGAGGCGGCAAATGTCACTGGCCCAGGAGGCATTGCAGTCCAGGGAAGTAAGTACGCCGCTGACAGGAACCGCTATAGGCGCTATCCCCGAAGAAGGGGCCCTCCTCGCGGTGGAGAATATCCAGATAACTACCAGAGTGACGGAGAAGGGGAGCCACCCAGCGGAGGTCGTGAGAAAGGAGGCAGCCGAGATGGGGGAGAGAGCGCCCCAGAAGGAGATGTGCAGCAACAGCAGCGCAGGCCCGCTTATCCTGGCAGACGGCGCTACCCACCATACTTTGTACGTAGACGCTACGGCCGCCGGCCCCCGTACACCAACGCACCACGTGGAGAGATGACTGAGGTACGCCGTCACAGGGCTTCAACATGAAGCAGGCACCCAGCAGTCCCAGAAGGGACCCTTGATATGTTGATGTCATACACAACACCCTCTCCTTTCAACATTCACGTGGTTGTGAACAAAAACTCTTGGTGTATCGGGGGCCTGGCCAGTATCTTGCAAATTGACTCAAAATAGGCCCATAATCTCAGCTGTGTTGGGCCTAATGGCTAGATGGCCAGTTTGACTACAATGTTTGTTTGCTTACGTGTTGGCTTCGGAAAAAGCTGCATGTCAGTTGTTGGATTTATTTGCTTTCAGGGAGGCGAGGGTGACGAGAGCCAGGGAGGTCCTGACCAGGGCAACAAACCAGCGAGGGGGACCTACTACAGAGGCTTCCGACCAAGGTTCATACCAAGGTTTGCGTGGTGGCTTTGTTGACGCAGGGCTGCAACAATGTAAGAGTAAAGCACTGGGCTGTCTAGAAAATAATTCTAGCCCTAAGTCTATCAGCAAACCTGAATAGATAAAGGCCACCTCTTTGGCCAGAGAAGCTCTCCATTTTTGCAGCCCACCCTCAAATTGCAGCTGCGCATTCAAACATTTTGAGCAATTGTCATTGTGCCTTTTTAAAACTGCATGATATCACAACTTCTTAGTTTCTTTATAATTCATGATTCCTTACAGCCCCTTTCTTACTTCTTGTTCACTCCAGGGGTCCACCCCGTCCCAGACCAGTGCGGGATGGCGAGGAGGACAAGGAGAATCAGGGTGGTGAAGATGGTCAGAACCAACAGCCCCGCCAGCGGCGCTACCGCCGTAACTTCAACTACCGCCGCAGACGTCCACAGACTGGCGGCAAACCTGGCCAGGAAACCAAGGAGGCCAAGACAGGAGGTGACCCACCTGCAGAGAAAACGGCCGCTCCCGAGGCCCAGCAGGGTGGGGCTGAGTAGGAAACAACCTGCCCACCGGCACCTACCATCTTTTACCATCGTCCGGGTGAGTAAAAAGACCACGATGGCTGATCATTTCCATTATCTTAAGCTTCACAAATGTGCGGATTCAGACAGTAGAGGGTAATGATGGTAAATACTAGGATACGTAGGCTAAGCTAGCTAAAGAAGTCTGGCTGGCACTTTTTAGGCTCTGTTATGGATGATCCAAAGCAGCATCTTTAGGCTTTATTCTTTTTCTGCTATCTGGTGATGATACACATTTTCAGGCACTTCATGGTTTGACATGCCACATTACTAAACTCAATTGATTTAAAATGCCAAATACAGATGAACAATTGACTAATTTGCACATTTTCTTCTTCACAGTTTTTTTGTCAACAACAAGATGAAACATCAAACAAGATCTGAGCAATAAGGATTTGACTTGACGATCGTCACAAGCTTGCACCATGCATTTGACCAGATTACCACCGAATGCCTGCAGAATCTATGCAGACTTGTTTTTTTTTTCCATTATTTTTATGTGACAGCTACAAACGTTTTGGGGAAACAACAAATGTTTTTCTAAATCTGTCCTAAGTTTTTACACCAAATGGTTTTTAAAGAAAAAATGGAATTTGATAACTGGTCAGTTTGACATTTTTAAATAACTTTTTATGTATTCAAACATTTTAACAAAATGCAAGCTCAAATAAAAGTCCAGAAACCAGGTGAAATGTCTTGAGTGGTTGCTTTCTATTTCTATTTCAAGTATATGGGCTCTTAAAAATGACAAATATAACCTTGTATACTGCAGTCAAATTCAACGATAAGTGTCATGAACAGCATTTATAATGGTAAATGTTTTGCCAAAACTGTGGTCACATTTCTTCATTTATTTTACAACAGGATGACAAAGAAACCATATGCAGCATCTTGAAATGACACTAACACAATGGATACAACAATAAATGCAACCAATATTTAGCACTATATCAAGTTCTGCATCTTAAGCTTGGTTTAGGTCTCAAGAAATCAATATGTAGGCAACACATTTAAAACAGTGTATACAAAATAATTCAACCTTGTAGCTCTTAGATTTTGTATTCAAACCTAGGCCTGAGGCACATTCTTTCCTACAGCAAGTAAGTCTCAATTTACATTCCAACCAAATGCATGTACAGCAACAACATAATGCTGTGAAAGTGAAGTGGTCTGCCACTGTTGTCCAGTAAGTCCTGCCATTGCAAATGTCCATTCCTTTATTGGCTAAACATAGAAGGTGGACAAAAACACCTGTATGGACAATCGCTCTGCAATAAAGTGTTGGAGATATAACTGTTGATTTACGGTAATGTTTTAAAATTGGTGTGGATAGTTTGACATTAGAGAGTAACATAAAACATGCACAATTGCTGGATTCAACCCAGGAACCTCGTGGTCACATTTGATATGATCTTAGACTTCTGGGATACAGTGACAGCATTACGTATCCTATCAGTGTGTTCACTTTGATACACAAGCAATGTAGTCTCAACAAACACTGAACGTGAGTGTCACCAATTTACCGGAGGCTGTTTTTGTTATTTTGTCCACCCCCTGTACACTGAGTCACTCAAACGTTGGTCTCTTTGCGCAGGCGCTTCATGCGTTGCATGTTGTTCTCGATGGCCGTGGGGTTGGTGATCTCTGTGGCACAGGTAGCAGGAAACCAGCCTCTCTCTCCATCTCGCATCCTCTCCCCATAGCACCAGGCTAGGAAGAGCACACAGTTAGCTTTTAAAAACTCATGTATTTAAATGATCACAGGCAGGCGGCTCACTGACTGAGCATGAAGGTCTGGATGTGATGTTGTACTACAGATATTGATGAAGCTAAGTGCACACACACACACACACACACACACACCTTCCTCTTTCTGCAGCACGATGACAAGCTCAGCCTGTTGCAGCCCCAACTCATCTGGTTCTTTTGGCATGTAGGCTTTGGTGGCCTCGTACTGTGGAAGACCTGAAAAACATTCCCATAATGCACTGTGATTCATGAAAATAAAGATTTCAGCTGAATATATTTCTCTGTATTTTAGGTTTCTGCTTTAAAGAACTTTGAATACAGTTCATCTTGTTGGTAAAGAGTCTGTTGTCTTTTCTTTTAAAAAAACAACCTGTGCAACACTGATTAATATCTACAGCACATCATATTACTTCCTGGAATATGTCATTTTCCCTGTAAAGGCACGCCCTTTGATAACGATGTCAAATATGAAACGAAGATACTAGCTCACTTCAAACACTTGTCATTACACAAACAGCAACTGTGAGTGCTGCTTGTGTGAATATGTTCTTTATATGTATTTAGGTCATTGTAAAACATTGAAAAACCCAAAGTCTTCACATAGATCCAGTAAATGTTGCGAAATAGTTGAAAATTCTGGACAAGAAGCGAGCCTATGCAGCTCTGATATGTATGTGAATAAGATTGCATTTGAAATAGCTGCAGACTCATTAGAAATAAAAAATGAAAGCGAACCATCTGTTTTCTTTGCAGCACACTGCCTTCAATAACAAATGAATCATTTACAAAAGTAAGGCAAGAGAACCTTTGTCATTAATTACCACTTTCAGAAATGGCATGCCCTCACTGAAAACTGGTCACGCTCAGAACTCAAAGCGTGCTTCAAAGAATGACTCCCTTGGTAAATAAAGCATGCTGACTTACCATCTTTACACGTAGAGACTCCTGCCTGCTTGTGTTCAGTCAGAGCAACTATCCAGCGTGCCCGGTCCACCCTGGGATAAAGAGACAAAGAACAACACTGTTAAATATGACTCAGGAGCTCGTGTATTAACACAAGAAGTCTGGATCTAATGAGTGGACTCAAAGCGCTGCAGCATGTAAGGCTGCTATTAAAACTTCTGTCAGTAGAGGGAGCCTGGAACAAAACATCTGATTTTGTTTGCAGTTGGGTTTTTCCAAAAGGTCTCGCTCTGTGTTCAGCTTTGACACGGAATCAATGTGGTTTTAATTTATCTCATGTTCTTGTTTGGACTTCATTATCAGCCTTATATTACTGTGAGCTGGTCGCCTTCAGTCATATTGGAGCTGGGTTACTGATGATGCAAACAGAAACTCCTGCTAATTCATAATCAAAGCTTTCCACTGGTGAACTGGCAGGATGCTTTTATTGTGAAGAAGTCCTATGAAATGCAATGCGAAAAGCTATGCAGGCTCTTCCTGTGATTTGGGACCAGAGAGAGACCTTGTGTTTTCATAATTCCCACTTGAGGAATAACAACTGTACTTATCATGTACAGTTCACGGCTAAAGGGGAGCTGAGAGCATGGTTACCTGGACTCGGCCACCAGGCAGATCTGTTCCGCTTTCCCTTCACTGTTCTTGCTCATCAGCAGCTTGAAGGAAAGATAGTAGCTGTTCTTAACAGGCGAAGACGTCCGTCCTTCTGCATCATCGCCGACCTCCACCTCCACATTCTCCAGAGTGGCGTAGTCCATCACCACAAAGCTCTCCTCACTGGAGAAACAAACCGTTTTGACTCATATTTCCTTGTACGGGATAACATTGATCAAAGCAGGAACATACACATTTAAATCATTTGAACATTATAGTGTAGCTAAACTCTGCCACTATTTTATTATTTTGCATGTGTGTACTGCGAACACATTCCAACCACATTGCTCGACCATCTGCTAATAGCATTTCCTAGACATTATCACCTGATGCCTGGGTCCCAGTGTCAACTGAACAAGCCTGAAAATGACTCCAGTGTTGTGGGCAGCTCCTTCCTCTGTGTAGACATTGTTTGGTTCCTCCCTAACTCAAAACAGAAAGCACTAGTCTGTCGAGCTGACATGCTGAATGCAAGATTGAAGAATCTCAAGTATGCACTCACAACAGCCATGCTCTTTCCTTTCTCTGTCCCCTGCCTCTTGTCATTTCACTCTGTTTCTCATGTGTCCTACCTGCCAGCAGTTGGACCAAAATTCACCAGGATTTTGAAATGCTTCAAAAATCTGGTTGTTTCTCAAGTGTGTGTTCTCTAGCAGCCTATATCTAAAGTGACACACAAATAGTGCTACAAAATATTACAACTTACTTTCCTGCTCTGGGGACTTTGTTTCTCATGACAGACTACTCCTCAACATCTTAACTATGCTGATTATGTTGACATACTGCAGAGTATTTGCAGTCAGTTTAATTTTTTTTTAAATATATTTTTTCCCCCAACAAAATACTATTTTAGAATGATTGTGCATAATATTCAAAACAAACTGTATTTCAGTCCCATTGACCTCTTCTTCTTGGTGACGATCAGTACGTCGTTGAAGAGAAACAGGTAGTAGCTCCTGTGGCTGAAAGCCCTCCAGATGCTCAGCTCCTCGGGGCTGAAGGCCAGCTCACCACGCTTGATCAGCCACCGCGACGACGACACCAGAGGAAACGGCTGTGAGGACACAAGAGTTATCTCTATCAGTTCAGGTTTCATTTACTTTACAACACGAGATGAATCACTCCAAAGCTTTATCCGGGTTCCGTTATGTTCCTTGCCTTTTTCTATCTACATCCACGGCCCTCATTAGACCTAATACGTCAAACCCTGTGAACTCTATATTCACTTGGTGAAGGTGTTTGTGCAGAAACACAACTAACCTTGATTTTACCAAAATCCATCTGTTTCTGGATGGTGTACATCTGCTCCGTCCTCTCCATCCGCTGAGCACCATCATTGCAGCTAGTGACCACCTGTTGAATTAACAATCACAACAATGACATAATGATAATCGCAACCTTGAAATCTTCATAGCCCACTCTAAAATCTAAACATCTCTCTACCTTGCTGATGGCGTGCAGTGCCCAAACAGCAGCAAAGTACTCCGCTGTCTTATCTGGAGTTTTCTGGCAGATTGTCTGTGAGGAGAGAACAAAGGTATGAAACTTAGTTAGTAGCAATTATTCACCTATATATGCAAAACAACCTTCTGCACCACTGTGCATGCCAAGAAGCTGAATCTGGAGTTTCTAAATCATGATGTATTGTCAACTCAGGTGTACATGCACATATATGCCAGGTTAAAGATGTGTGTTTATACATATGGTTTTATTCATTTGTTTACTTATTTTGCCATTTTTTAAATTCTCCTCATTTCACCCTCAAAAAATGTGTCTCAATGACACCTAAATATGTGTTAAGGGTAATTGATTTTGATAGGTGCCCAGCTTTACATGCTGAATGGCTGACAAAATTGATGAACTTGGAAACAATTTGGTAAATGCTTGCTTAAAATGGTAAAAGGAAAGAAAAATAAACCTGTGGCCCTCAGCCTCCTATATTCAGCAGCTATAAGTCTTCCAATAAGTCATTTATGTAAGAAAGAAAGGGTTAAACTGACATCCAGCAGCAGTGGCAGTCTGGTGACTCTCTGCATGGGAAGGATCAGGAAAGAGATCATGGGCAGGCCTCCACATTCACTGCTCCCTTCAATCTGCTTCAGGCTCTCTTTGAACGCAGTGTTACTGGTCCTGACAGATGGAAAGAAAGTTGGAAGTTCAGCTCATCCCGCCTTGTTACTGCAAAAAACTCAGATTGTTACAGTTTGTTCTGCTACTCACAGCAGCTTCTGCAGCGTCCTCTGCTGGAACGTCTCGTTGGAGCAGTAGACAATGTAGGGCTCAAAGTGGTGGGCAGCGTGGTTCTGAACAATATCGCTAATGTCCCGAATCACCGGGTTGTCATAGTGACGCCGTTCAAGGTCCTCAAAAAACCTGAAAATGGAGAGAGGGGGAGGTTGGTAAAGAAGTGAAAGGACTGTGTTTCTCCGCCCACAGACTGATGACCTGAGCAGGACACACAGCTGTGTGAGCACAGAGTGTGTTCAGGCTGAACTGAATGTGCTAACTTCTAGGTTTTAAATCTGACACTTGCAGCATGGACATACAGATGAAAGTATCAGCGTTCTCATTTCAGTGTTATTAACATTCAGAGACTTTTTGTACCAACACACCTGGCGTTCTACCTGGCTTATTCAAAAGAGAGTTGGTCAACTATATATATTGTATTAGTCTGTTACAAGGTGCCGTCTCTGTTAAACTAAGTAATGTTTGTTGTAATGTTAAGTTTCATTCTGTAACAATTGTGTAACTGAAAGAAGTTATTTGAGCCTATAATTTAGAAAACAAAAGGTATCCTTCTTCATGTAACTCGATTCTGAAAAATGTGCACTAAAGAACAATCCTGAAAGCACAGAGACCAATACATTAAAATACTAAACCTATGCAACTCTCTACTAGAAGATCCAGGTGAGCCTTTCTGCCTAAGCAGTGTGAAGTCTTTCCATTATTGCCATTATTATAATAATATAAAGGACTTTCAGCCCTGCCCTTGCTAAGTGCCTTTTTGAAAAAAAAGAAAAAAAAGGTGTAAAATGACACCTGGAAAACAGCCCAACCCAGGAAACAAATGCAGGACAAACATTCACAGAAACTGTAAGTCAAACAGCAGCTACTGACAAACCCTCTGCCCTCTAGCTTCATAGAGCCTGTTTTACTTGGAGAAAAAAGAACAAGAGGATCAATGACAGAAAGACAAGTCTTCTCTTGCTGCTCAAATGAATCTATTTTCATTCAAATGTATGTAGCTAGCAATAAACAAAGCAACACAGGCTGCTCTCTAGCACGTTATCATCTTAAAGCCCGGGAATAACATTCAGAGCAGCAGAACCAGTTTGGCTGGCGTGTTTTAACATGTTGATGGAGCCTACAGGATACAAAAGACATGCAAAGGGAAGTACTCGACCTGAAACTTTGTAAACCAATTTTCCACTTCAAACCACATCTTAATGGGAACAAAAACGTTAACTGTATGACAAAAACACTCAATGTGCAGCCCCATTTAACATCTGTAGAGACTGTATGCAGATAACAAAATCAGATTTTTCCACCACATACAAAGAAGTAAGACAATGTTGCACCCACCGTTTGCTGACCTGCTGAATGACAGAGATGTTGGAGAAGAGGTGATGGTACTCTGTGGCCGTCATTGTTTTCTTCAGAGCTTCGCTGCTCTTGAAGTGACGCACCAGGATGCCCAGGCTGTGCAGGTACGAGTGCTCCGATGTGATGATCTCAAAAATGGCCTGTCAAAAGACCACACACACACACACACACACACACACAAATAAGTGTGAATGTGAAGAACTCACATCTGCAACATGTTCTTTCATTTTCCGCCTGAACTCTAGAAAATAAAGCCTACCCTGTGACGCGCCGCCTATTAGCTCTCCGATGGGCTGTTCTTTTTTGATCAAGGTTTTTAAATTTAAAGTTTATTTTGGGAACTCACTTTTTCTCCAACCTACTTTTTTTCTCCTCTGGGTCATTTTGGTGATATCCTTCATTTCCCATAATTCTTTTTAACAACATCCAGAGAAATCTACTTTACTTTCTGCATTAAAATAGGGGTTTACACTAACAGAGCCAAGCAGTAGTGAAGTTATTCAAGATCAAGAGAGCGCCACAGACATGTCCCTGACACAAAGTAAAACATATGCTGTGGCTGCAATGCATCCTGGTCTATTGAGGCAGCGGTTGGAGGAGAAATCTGCAGTTCTGCTCTCCTCTATGACAAACTTCCTCCTACACGTTTAATATTGGAACAAAATGGTGAATGGTGGATTTTTACTGAGTGACACCAAATTCCGATATTTACTGGTAATGTTTTAGACTCCACTGACACTTCACATTGGAGAGTAGGGTAGTCGTTTGCCAGTTATCCAAAGGTGTCAGAAGCAGACAACGTCACATATCAGCAATTTGTAGCAGTGTT